>NW_026933175.1:207500-550419 GCF_032062105.1 Saccostrea cuccullata
TTTTATAGTTCTGTTCCAGAATGGTGTAGAACTTAAAAGTTTTTATTGAATAGGTTTTTTTTTGTCATGTCTAAATTACCCATCTTGTACTTTCTAATCATAAGATTGCAACCTCCCAATCCTGGTAAACCCACTAGAGAGTTAAATGGTAATTCACTAAATGGCAAGCCCCCAACTTTTCAGTTTGTCATTTTTTAGGTAAATTAGGCACCTCTACCATCAGAAGTTTATTCAAGCCATCCTTGAATCTCTTTTGTCATGTATAAACCAGTGTCAAAGACACCTGTTCATGCCATATATTCTTTCCATCTCTTTTCCTGTGTGAAAAGGACTTGTGTGCCAAGTCAACAGTAAAATCATTTGGTGCACTGGACTTAGTATGTCACAGTTTTTGAAATATTTAATGGAAAATGTCTTACATATTATGCCATATAATAGCCATTCATTATTATATTATTATATTCATGAATTTCTACACTACTGCTTCTGATTGTAGAATTTCACACTATGTAAACTTAGTCATATTATTATACTCCAGCTTGAAAAGTGGGAAGGTATATAGTGATTATTGTCTGTCCGTATGTCTGTACATCTGTCCGTTACACTTTTGGGTACCCATCTCTTATATATGCAACTCCTCTTATACCAATGAATGAAATTTAGACTTTCACATAATCTTTGTTTCATAGTGCTTTAGATAGGCACCTCCCATTTTACTTTTTGCAAAACATGGACACTGCCATTCTTTCTATAATATTAAAAGGTACTCATCTCTTATATGCAACTTCTCCTATACCACTGAATAAAATTTAATGATACTTTCACATATTCTTTAATACATAATGCCATCGTGCGCCTCCTATTTTTCTTTTTGATCTGACACTTATTTCGGGTCTTTCGGTCTCCTTGAGCAAAATATAAACTTTGCCTTTATATAACCCTAATTGGGAGGAGGAAAGAATCATTTAGTGAGCTCAATGCTTACACTAATACCTCTAGTTTTTTCCTACATTATGGTATTACACAAATTATTGATGGCAATGCCATTACTAAACATGAAAAATATTTCCTTAAGGTACCGTAACCACCAATATCTAACAGGTTTTTGATGCATTTTCTTTATGCATATGATATTACAACATCATAATATCATGTCAAAATTAAGAAATCTCTTCCCAACAATTTTCAAAAATAAAAGTTGTTGGCAGGTAGTTAATGAGGTAGTTATGTTTTGTTTTTTTCTGCGACAGCCTTCGTACAAATTAAGCCACTTCAAGATATTGAGGATCAATATTCTTTAAAAATTTGTATTCATATATTTTGGTTTCCAGAGGAAAAAGATTTTGAGAGATTTCTTGAGAAATCAAGAATTTTGCTTAACTATATACAGAACTCTGTTATAGCGAAGTCTTGGGCCTGTGAATTTAATTTGCTATATCTGTAATTCGTTATATATCCATATAACCAATTCATATACTGTATTCATCAACTGTACATACCGTGAATTTGTACACTTTTTCCTTCAAGTTTTATAACTGAATATGTTAGGGAATCATTTATTGCAAAACATATCTTAGATAACTAAGGTTTTTTTTATTAATTGAATTTTATATGCAAATACTTATTGGAAATAAATAAGTCAGTTCAATAAATCAAATTTTAGTTCTTTGAAAATTCATTATGAATGATGTAAATTTCATTATTTTTAACCTGTATCATGGGTCTCAAAAGCAGTTTGATATATCCTTAAATTCGTTATATCCGAGTTGGTTATAACTGTAAAATTTTACCCCAAATTTTTACAAATTCGGCCATGGACACCAAATATCTTTGCTTTATCCGTGAATTTGCTTTATCCATGTTCATACTCAACGAGTTTAACTCACAGTACATGTAAGAGAAAAAGGGACAGGTATCTTACGAGATCAAGATTGAACTCCAAGATCTAATGATCTACAATCACCTGTACTTTTATCTACTCTATTAAAATTTATTAGAAAAAAGTATTTGTTTTTCTTTTTTCAGAATACAATATTCCTCTAAATAAAATTAATCTGCTTAGTCATCTTGGCTGTGCGATCTTGTGGCCTGTGTAATCGAGTGTTTGGACACTGATTCACCATTAAATCTACTGCCGGCTAACTGAGCACACAGATGACATGAGGAATTACAGAAATGAATGAAGAAATCTGATTTGAGTATTTGCTGTGGAGAGACCTATAAATAATATTGGTGATGTGCACAGGCAGCTTTTCATGATTGACAATAGATATCACACTGTTGAAGGTACTGCCGCAATGCTGGAATTATAAGAGAATGCCTCAGCAACCATTTCATATTAATTACCGGTATATATCCACGGTGATAAGCCCATTTCATCTCACTTTCCATTCACCACTGATTTAATTATAGGGCTACATCATCATGTTTGATTACTTTTTTTGAAGGTAAGGAAATATTTTACATTTTTTATACATTCATAACATTAAACTTAAATGTTATGATTTAATTTATATTGAATTAATATTTCAATTATAAACATTGTCATTTTATCCAGGGTTAAGTTTTATACACTGTTTTTTATTGAAAAATCTCACCTTGTTTAAAATAATCATAAAAGATACTTCATATGTTATATTATAAAATACAGTAAAGACATCTGTAGACTTAAATATCATAGTAATCACTGGGAATTTGTAAACCTATTTTGTTTTTATAAAAATAAAAGTTTGTTTCCAAAAAAGCTTAACTTTAAAATTATCCTTTTAAAAGCTATTTTTTAAAATATAAAATTTAAAAAAAATCTTTTGATTTTAGTTTATATATCTTAAACTTTGATTTTTAAATTTGGTTAAGTTTAAAAAAAAAACTATTTTGATCCTATTTTGTATTTAAAACTTTATAATATTTGATAATTTGGGAATAAGTTTATGGTTATAATTTAATAACCTTAAGCTTCCATTTTGGATTATGACTGATGTGACTTAATGGTGTAGAGACAAAACCTTCAATTTTAATAAATATAAAAAAAATCAATTCCAGAATTCATCAATATGACAGAATATTGATGGCGACTTTTCCTTACTCGGACTTTGGTAAGAGTCGTGCTCCGTAATGGAACTCTTTAATAAAGTTTACGACCTTCTTTTTACTTTATCAGTTACCAAACAACTGCCAATCTGGGGGTAATGTCTCCTCACCCAGGTCTAGGCTCTCTGCCTCACTTAATCAAGTTTACATATTTTCTCCGATGTTTTCCTGATTTGAGTTAATCCTATCTGATCTTCCTGCTGGTCAATATTACCACGCTAGGTAAGAACAAAAAGGACCCTGGCTCCCAGCTATTTACCGTTCTGTCGTTAATCCTGTAATAGATTCTCCGCTTACCTAGGCCCTAGTTATATGCATATTGTGTTGTAGGATCGTAATGTATCTAAATACTGCTTTATTAATCACAGAGTCATTGGCAGGAGATGATTTAATGGTCTCAGACTGAAAAAATAAAAGTTCATGTACTCTCTCCTCAATAAAGGAAAAATAAAAATCCTTGTCATTTTGATAAACCCATAAAGTTAGACTGTTTTATGTATATTCTATAACAGACAAATACTGCATGAATACAGTTATGATTTATCAAATGAACACACCTATTCCTGAAAGCACTCTGTCATTTCAATCTCTCTCAGAGTAGGACATAAAATCCTATGTTTAAAATCATCATCTAGATCTAATAGTTACTGAAGGAGAATCACAAAAACTAGTGAATACAGGGCAGTTTTTTGTAATATGAATTAATGTACAGTTACTTTTTTTCCTGCCGTGGTCTGTAGTTTCTAACTGACTTTTAGGGAGAGGCTAGATTTCATCCTGATAAAATGCACATGTACCTGTATATCCAGACTGGAATTAGTTGATATTAAGGTTATAAATCATATTTCATATCACTCCTGAGAATTGGATACAACCCAGGAATTACACCTTGCAGACTCCTAAATCTCCCCCAAAATTAACTACTACAACTATCTGGAATGATAAAGCTAATTTCTTGAAGTCATTTACAATTTTAATAAATGAAAACAATGGTTTGGGAATTCTTTCATGCTATGAAGTGTTACAAAGGCTGATGGAACACTAAAACAGAGTTCGTCATTCCTTAACTCCCAAATGAAATTGAGAACATGAAAACCTTAATTTTAAGTTGGGCTTCAACAATTGACAACATTTAATACTGTCATAATATTGTGAATGAACAAACAAAATAGAACTGGATGGAATGATTAAGTTTTATATGTTTGTTACAGCAAAACTCGTTTAGTAAGAAAACGGATATAGCGAATTTACGGATGTAGCGAAATCATCTTGGATCCCCAGCTATATAAATTTAATGAAATTATTATACGGTTATAATGAATCAAGGATATAGCGAAGCAATTTCATAGGTCCAAATGACTTCGTTATAACCGAGTTTTACTGTACTACATGGCCTTTCCATTATTAAGTCACCCCTATAGGTTTTAGAGCTCAGCAGCTCTTGTAGTGCTCTTACAGGTACACCAGTAAAAACAAGATTCCAAGACAAAATTAATGTACTTTCTGACAAAAACCTCCCTGCCAATTCTCTGTTGTTTCTTTTTTTCATTCAGGACAAAGGATACAAGATTGTCTTTTTAAATCAATAAATCTACCACTTAATTTCCATGTTATGGAGACAGATATACAAGACAGATAGCAATCCAAACTCTCCATACTAAAACTGCCCGGGGATGGGCAAAAATTTCTAATGGGTCTAATTTTCAACAACTGTTTGAAGCAACTTAGTCTCTAAAACATACATAATTTGTCAAAAATAACCAAGAAAATCATCTCTTTAAAACCTCAAAGAACAATGAGAATATCTCCTCAGCTTTTATATGCATTCAGATATTTTTTTAAGAATACGTACATATGCAAATTTCATGACAAAATTTAAATTCTTTTAAGAATTATTCTAAAAAAGTACGTAAGGGTTGCCCGCAACCCTGTGTCTCGCCTGCTGTCGCTGTGGTTAGTAAGAAATGATTGTCTGATAAACTGAAGCATTTATTGACATTTCAGA
The DNA here is from genome assembly GCF_032062105.1 of Saccostrea cuccullata. Classification (NCBI taxonomy): domain Eukaryota; kingdom Metazoa; phylum Mollusca; class Bivalvia; order Ostreida; family Ostreidae; genus Saccostrea; species Saccostrea cuccullata. Next base: position 212,596 of record NW_026933175.1, read on the forward strand.
AGGAATAACTCAAAAATACAATAATAAAGAAATGGAACAGCTGACTTAATATCTAATCCCTTGGCGATTATATTGGCATTTATATATATATACATATACCCTGTAAATTCACAAATTATTGTGATGTTTTTATTATTGCGAATATTGCAACGTGTTATGAGTCGCAATAATTTGAACTTGCATTTTGAAATCAAATCCACTGTATATGTATCAAGTCATTCATGCAGAAAATGTAGGTGAAGATTACCTAATTATGGTACTGATATTGTTGGTTACCCATGATGTGTAGACTGACAAATTATCATGCCACTATAAGTTATAGTTGCTGAGATATGGACCTCCACCATAAATTTATGCAAAGTCACTCATGCGGAAAAATGTAGGTCAAGATGACCTAATTCTGGTACAGGCGTTTGTGGTTACCCATGATGTATCCACTGACAAATTATCATGCCACTATAAGTTATAGTTGCTGAGATATGGACCTCCACCATAAATTTATGCAAAGTCACTCATCGGAAAAATGTAGGTCAAGATGACCTAATTCTGGTACAGGCGTTTGTGGTTACCCATGATGTATCCACTGACTAACTATCATGCCACTATAAGTTATAGTTGCTGAAATATGAACCTCCATTATCAATTTAACCAAAGTCATTCATGCAGAAAAATGTAGGTCAAAATGACCTAATTCTGGTACTGATGTTGTTGGTTACTTATAACCTGTACAATGACAAATCATCATGCCATTATAAGTTATAGATGCTGAGATATGGACCTCCACCAAAAATTTAACCAAAGTCACTCATGCAGAAAAATGTAGGTCAAACAATTCATACGTTTGTGGTTATGATGTATCCAGACTAATTATCATATCCCTATAACTTATAGTTGCTGGAATATAGGTCTTCACCATAAATTATCATGAAAAAACTAAGTCCAACTTAAGGAAAAAATACGGAAAAATTTGAATTTTTTTTTTCAAAATCATACTTGGGATATAAATTTTTATCCATACTGAATATTGTGTCCAAATTTCAAGAAGACTGAATAAAATTTGAGAAAGTTATTGCAGTTTATAAAACTTTGACATTTGGGTTAACCAAAAGTTGGACGCCGACGACGACGACGACGACGACGGAATCTATGGTCGCTATGTCTCGCTTCGCGACATTCGTCGCAGGCGAGACAAAAAGAAAAAAGGCAGTACTGGAAAGAAACAAATTGACAATTTCTCCCCCTTTAATATTTTACATATTTCTCTTTTTTGGATTACATGCAGTCTGAATGAAAAAGGTGAAGGCAACAACAAACAGTGGTCAACCTTGCAAAACAAAACAAAACAAAACAAGACATAATCCGACCTCAGAGTATAATTTAAAACGTGATGCAAATTGCCCTTATACCAAGTTAATGATCCTGAGACATATGAGAATGCTGTTAAATTTACCACGTCGTAAGAAAGAAAAATTCAGGCCTATAAAAAAATCTTGGGACAATTTCCTTGACTGATCTCAGATGTAAACAATGTGGAATGGCTCTTCCAAGGACATGCACATTTAACCAACAAACTGTAACCTTTTTCTTATGAATGAGACATTCCTTTGTTAAACTTGGATATTTACATTTTTTTTTAAGCCAAACACTGCCTTTTGGGGATATATGTTTTCAACAAACTTAAAACCAAACAACATGTTGAAAGTTTGCATTAAAAAATTCAGTCTTATTCTTTCACCTCAAAAGTTTTCTTTATATTCCTCTGTATGCTTAACCTTTCAAATTCTACAGAAGCTCTCAAATAGCTAAAACAAACAATTTAACTAAGAAAACAAAGTGTGATTTTGAAACACGGATGCCCCCATACGACAGCTTTTTGCTCCTGGGATAAAGTTTCACATTTTATTGCCAAGTCAAACTTCAAGGTTAAGGTAAAAAGATGAAACATGTTTTTACAGAGAGGAGTTGTGTCAGTGAATACACTTGTGAAATATGAAAGCCCTGCAGGCACCAACCATTCTAAAATCATGGCAAGGTTATTTTTTCAGTAGGTCAAACGGCCAAGTCAAGGTCAGTGTACACACGGAAAGGCACCTTGTCATAAGAAATACACATATAAAATATAAAAGCCTTAATATGCTCTATTTGTTCTAAGTTATGGTAAAAGTTTAAATATTTCAAAAGCAGACCATGCAATCTCCAAGGTCAAGAGGTCAATTAAGTTTATACCTAAGAGGTCTTATTTGAGAAATATGAAAGCCCTAGTGTTCAAAAGTTAAGGCCAAGGTTAAAGTTTTTTTTAACAGTGATGCAATTTCCAAGGTCTGCAAGGTCAAAACAATTTAAACAAATGGAAAGTGATTGTCACAATGAATACATATTTAAAGTATGGAAGTCCTAGCATTGATTGTTCAAAAGTTAAGGCTATATATGTCTAAAGTTAAGAAAATGGGTCAAACTCCAAGGTTAAGAGGTCAAATATGTTGGTATCCAAAGGAAGGATGTGTCACAAAGAATATGCTTGTGAAGTATGAAAGCAATAGCTCCAATTGATCAAACATTATGGTCAAGGTTAAAGTTAGAAATGCAGACAAACATTCAGACAAACAGACAGAGGGATGAACAGAGCAAGTCTTGGTTATTCTAAGGAAGTTTTCTTTTTTTCAGAAAAAAAGCTCTCTTAGCCCATTTTCATACATGTATTATTATTGAAACTGTAATCAATATCAACACCTCATACGATTTGTGTTAAGTGGAGACCCATGGGCGACAATGCTCGCCTGAGTCAATAAACAAACACTGACAAAGTTATACAAAGCCCCATGCTTTTATCAGTCACCTAGACTTGCTGAAGATGAATGTTTTACTACCAATGTGGTCTAAAGCAACCCTGTAATGCAACCCTACTTTCACACGGCTCTACCGCAGCCTCTTTCTGATATCAGTTTCTGATAACACTTCCTGTTCCTTGAAATCTATGATTCTTATATATCCAATCACCAGACAAATAAAATCTCAAACAGACCCATTGTTCAATCTTTATTCCTTTTTCCCACACTGTTATCACAAAGTAATAGTCCTGTAGCCTTCGGAAGGAAAGAAATTAGGTCATCCACAAGGCTTTATTAAATGCTGGAACTTCCTATTGTCTATAAGGAGACACTCCTTTTTCTTTTTATATTGTGCTCAATAAGTAGAAAATGGTCCGGAATCAAGCCTGTTATTGGATTTGTGTCTTATTCAATCTTATATGCTTGAGTTCTTGCAGATATTCTTTTTTCTCTTAAATCAGCTAGGTTTCTTCATATATAAGTATGAGAAATTTTTATCAATAAAATTCAATAAATTCCTCAGTATAAATTCAGCCAAATAATTATGTAACTAATTTTTTTAAAAAGAGTTTTTCCCTTGTTTGATTTTTTTCAATAAATAGTTCAATATTAGAAAACATTTATAAACTGTAATATTAGTAATGTTTTGAATCAGTATCATTCTCTCTAATTCAGAGAAAACACATCTTTACAAACTGGATTTAGAAATAACTCTTTTATTAAAAAAAAGTCAATAAATCGGCCAAGACTGGGAGTAATTAAGTACACAGAACCTAAGTTTTCAACTTCACTGACAAACATCCAATTTTCTCGCAGGGAACCTGCTTGGTTTTCTATATTAATTATAAATAAAAAAAAAAGTTCATTGAATCTCAATCTAAACAGGCTAAGAAGAATTAAAGCAAAATAATTATAGTTATTCTCAGTGGGGTGACAGATTCATTTAAAACAGCTTAGAGGCTGTATCTATAAACACTATGTGGGCAAACATTTGGAGAACCTGATGGCAGGGATCGAGAGAAAGGAATGTCAAGTTACAATTGGTTTCCTGACCAATTATAGGCTCGGGGTTACACACAGTGAAAGCTTCTGAGGAGAATTCTCGCTGAGAAAGACCTCTTAAATTTCATTCTTAATTATTTCAGTGTAAAATGCCTGTGTCATGCTTTAACAATATTTTAAAATTTGAATTTGACCAAAGGACCTTCAAAAGTAACAAGTTTTGACATTAATATGAAAAAGCATCAGTTGTTGAAGTATAAATATATTGTTCCATTCAATATTGTGTTTCCATACACTGTTATTTTCTTGATTGATGGAAATTACACTAGTATTAAAATCCTATGGAGATTTGTGAAACATAAAATGGCAAATTCAAGGACAGTACTTGTTTACTTTGCTAACATAAAATTGTGGTTCTTTTTCCAGTATTTCTAATTAACTGTAACAAATAATTATCCTTCCATAGCCCACTGTCTTATTCTGATGATTGATCAGACAACATTTGATACCAATATATAGCAGGGCACCTGCTGAGGTTCAGCTCTTCCTCAGTATGACACTAATGCTTGAGCCATAAAGTACTGTACCTTGTGGGCAACCTGGAATTTTTAACTATAAGACATTATTTACTGCTCACTGTGTGCCAATTTTTGGTTACTTGTTTTGAACATATATTTTATTGACAGTATGTCAAAGGGATTGGACACAAGTTTCCCAAACTTTGATAGTCCTCTCCCGTAACATTTTGTTACCATATATACTCGCCTCTAAGTCGGTTTTTTTTGATTAATCTCAGGTCCAAAACTCTTTGTCCAACTTATAGGCCAGCTATTAAAAGTATGGCTTTATACGAGGTTAGTTCATCTGATATGCAAGCTTATTAAATACAACCGACTTATAGGCGAACCGACTTATAAGCGAGTATATACGGTACAATTACATTGACTGTTTTTAAGGTATTAAAATCATCTCTGTCCACTAAATTTTTAAAGATAACCAATTTTTCCCTCTTCTAATGTCACTTATCCACTACTGTTCATACAAAAATATCCATTCACACCTTTAGAAACTTTGCTAAAATCTCTACTGCTTCATTTTAACCTTTCACTTCAGTTAATTCTCATTTCACACCTTTCTCTAAGATATATGGCTCAGAGAGTTGTATTGTTGTGTGTATCCCGTATTCATGCTCCATTTTGTTTGTGGTCAGACATGGGTCAAGTTTCTGATTTTACATCTTTATATTAAGATAAGAGAGGGAAATTTCTACATTACATGTATACTGAAGTTAAATAAGCTTAGGAACATTTATAATTTAATGAAATGACCATGGTCATCAATAAAAGCTCCCTTTTTTATTACGTACTATATACTTTACAACCACACAGAAATTAAATGAAGTAGAGAAAAACTCAGAGAAAACTAATTTTAAAAGTTATCATCAGGAAATTAATATAGTTTTATATTTGTGATGTATAAATTTTAAGCCTCCACACTGTCTTTAAAACCATGAGGAGTTGATTTAAAATTTTCTTTACAAAATCTTAAAAATTTGCATAAAAAACATCATTTTTCGACACCCATTTGGGATCAAATGGGTGTCGAAAAATGTTGTTTTTTTATGCAGGGCAAAATGAAAATTCCGAAACCTTACTGCACATCTACATGACACCACCAACCATCTCACAAAAGATGATTAAGCTAGTACTGTGTAAATTGTAGGAGAAGTTTGAGGAAGAAAAGTGTGACAGACGGACAGACAAACATGAATAACAACAATATACCCGAACTTTCTTTCACTGAGGCATCTAAAGATAAACAATTAACTTTCTATTTCCTTTTTTTTCTATCAATTAATTTAGAAACAAACCATATATCTTGTACACCCTAATATAGTAATTCATAGTTTTAGTTAAAATAAATTTTGTATTATCTTAAATGTAAAATTCTATGATTATCCGATGCCAAAATTTCTCTTCAAATGAGGCCACTGTAATATACTTTGGTATCTCATCTTCCCTCAAAGATGCATGAAAGCCATTAAGCTCCACCAACTCAAAACTTATGGACAAGGTTATAGTTTTTGCAGACATAAGGACAAACAGATAAACAGACAAACTTACAGACAGACAGACAGATGGAGAGGGTAAAACTATATACCCCCGAATCTTTGATTATGGGGGCATAAAAATATTTAGCCATAAAAGTCCAGGGACCTATGGATAGCAATAATTCTTGTACATATATTACAAGTTACCTAGAAGAAAACAATGAGGGTTCATTTTATACTTTGATCCCAGAAAGAATATAGAGTTGAAGATACAGTTACATAATTAATTTTAACCGTGTTTTAATATGGATTTTGGAAATGCTCCAGCTTATCTGTATCATCGTTTTACATTATAAAATAATATTTCAAATGTGCAACTACTAAGAATTTTTATAAACCTAAGATAATAAGTCTCGAGTCTGTGTGTTTTTTTCTACAATGCTATCAAAGACTGGCACGGACAGTCTTCAGAGATCAGAGAGATGAATTCTAATCAATAATTGAATAAATCTGTAAGATTCTTTTTAGCTACAAATGCAAAAGATACTACTACATGATGGCTTGTCTAATTTTACTTTTCATAACTGTATATAGATAACTTTTAAGTTACAAATGAAAAACTTATGAGAAACATGTCATTATATTCCTGAAAAGTACCCTGCTTATAAATTCTATCATATGTAATTTTTATGTAATTTTTTCTTTGCTATTAACCTAATTGTAATTAAAGCACCACATTGTGAATAAGCATCCTTAGGTAATGTGAATCATCTGTGTCATGCAACTTATATAATAATACACTCTTCAAAATATTTAGAAAAGCCTAAAAGGAATAGTAACCAGAAGTCTCTGTCGAGACTGAAGCTCTACTGGGTTGAACTTATAGCAAAGGAAGAGAAAAGTACTTAAGCAGCTGGGATTTGAAACTAAATAGAATAATGATCGTTGATAAAGTCTCTTTATGTTCTTAGTGTAGTCTACTTGTGTGCCAAGTTATACTGAAATCAGACCAAAACTGTAGGAGGAGTAGCATTTTGAAACAATTTTACAGACATTTCTATTTTTAGTAACCACGGCAACACCGTTCATCAAAATTAAAATTTGATACACAGAATTATGTATCTTAGTGTATTCTACTTATGTGCCAAGTTATATTGAAATCAGACCAAAACTGTAGGAGGAGTAGCATTTTGAAACAATTTTACAGATATTTCTATTTTTAGTAACCACGGCAACACTGTTCATCGAAATCAAAAACCGATAAACAGAATTATGTATCTTAGTGTATTCTACTTGTGTGCCAAGTTATAATGAAATCAAACCAAAACTGTAGGAGGAGTAGCATTCTGAAAGAATTTCACAGAAATTTCTATTTTTAGTAACCACGGCAACACCGTTCATCAAAATCAAAAACCGATATACAGAATTATGTATCTTAGTGTATTCTACTTGTTTGCCCAGTAATACTGAAATCAGACCAAAACTGTAGGAGGAGTAGCATTTTGAAAGAATTTCACAGAAATTTCTATTTTTAGTAACCACGGCAACACCGTTCATCGAAATCAAAAACCGATACACAGAATTATGTATCTTAGTGTAGTCTACTTGTGTGCCAAGTTATAATAAAATCAAACCAAAACTGTAGGAGGAGTAGCATTCTGAAAGAATTTCACAGAAATTTCTATTTTTAGTAACCACGGCAACACCTTTCATCAAAATCAAAAACCGATACACAGAATTATGTATCTTAGTGTAGTCTACTTGTGTGCCAAGTTATACTGAAATCAGACCAAAACTGTAGGAGGAGTAGCGTTTTGAAAGAATTTCACAGAAATTTCTATTTTTAGTAACCACGGCAACACCGTTCATCGTAATCAAAAACCGATACACAGAATTATGTATCTTAGTGTAGTCTACTTGTGTGCCAAGTTATATTGAAATCAGACCAAAACTGTAGGAGGAGTAGCATTTTGAAAAATTGTTTACAGACAGACGGACAGACAGACGGACAGACGGACGGACGCCGGACGCATTACTATCGCATAAGCTCTTCTGGTCTCTGACCAGTAGAGCTAAAAATCAGATCTGTGTCTCCATTTAAATTCATTGTAATGGACACTGTGAAAAGCCTCAGTAATCACTTAAATCTGTAAAGTGTCCAAAAATCGCTTTAATATGTAAACACCCTTATTCAAGTGGACTCTCTAACAGTTACCCTTACTTTGCCTAATTTTGAAGCAATAAAGTATTAAAAAAAACATTTCAACCCAATTTTATATCTAGAGTTGACTTTTCATGTTCCTTCATGAATCTGGTGAGTTTGCTATATTGTATCTTTACTAATGTGATTTGATAAAGATGGCACTAGCTTTTGTCTGGCTTGTATTCTATTAATAAAAAATCTCTGTTTTCTAGATTTTTTTCTGTTCAATTTATAGACAATCTATCAGAAGGGGAGAATTGATGACTATCATCTTTACTTCCTGGGAAAAAAATGAAGACTTATTGCTATAACTTACCTCATCCTTGGTGGCCAGGTTATTCTGTAAAAAGAAAATAAATCTGATAAGTTTTCTTTATCTATAAAACTAAAATCATCATAACTTTACAATTAATTACAATCAACCTTACAATTAATTTATCTTTCAAATTCTATTTCATTTTATTAAAAATTATCTGAAAGTAACATAACAATTTTTAAAAATTTGAAAATGCATTGCATTTTGTGAAATGCAAGCTAAATTTAACAACCAGACACACTGCCAGCTCTTTTAAGTTAGAAGTCTAGCTCAGTATTGTGAATTACTACAAATAAGATCGGAGTTGGAATAAAACTGCTGACCATTCCTATGCTTATGGTCAGGAACTGCCTCCGTTATCCCTTGGATAACAATATATTCATTATACAAGACAATTATCTTATGGGTCCCCAAAGGTCTTGCAATGTCAACCCTGGAAGCCAGGAAATCCAATTTCTTGTCACTTGTTCTGACACTATGGGGCTAATTTCATGAAATGATCACTTAAGATGGGCATTCTGTATAACTGTATGTCTTACACTCAAGCTTCTGGCAATAAATTTCACCTAGTTTCTCTTGGACATGAGTTTGTTTAGACAACACTCGGATGGCACGAAGGAAAACAAACCTTTACTTGATAATTGCTCAGTTTTTTGGGAATCCATCATTTGCTCAATATTGCCAACAGCAGGAAAACTTGTCTGCTTCATGTTTTTAATTCTCAATTTGAATTCTTCAACAAGTTTTTCAACCTCCTTCACAATTTTGGAGATTATAAACATCATCATATGGATTTTTCATGTCAGCTTCACAAAAAAATTCAGGTTATCAATTCTAAAGCCAAGGTTTTCTTAATGAACTTCTCACTTGTCAAAGCAACAAACACCACTCAGAACATAGTAGTATCTGTAAATTAGGGATGTCAAATCGGTCAATTTTTAATACTCGGTTACTCGGACGTTTTTCCGATCGAGTACCCGGGTACTCGGTAAAAGTGTAAATAAATATGAACAAGTAACATTGATAACTGTAAAACATTATAAACTCTTGCAGAAATAAAACCACATGCTCCGATGGGATGTTTACCCGTAAATCTGATGTAATAATTATGAGCATGTCATGCCAGACGAAATTTAATGTAACATTTTTTTTAAAAGTTTAATTTATTTATCAAATAAACACAAGGAATTAAATCATTGGATATCACTTTTTTAAAGCCTCTGCCTTCAACCATTTTAATTAACTGGCCATGTTTTTATATATATATAATTATGCAAGTTATTCTTTTGAAGGTTTGTAAAAACTTATTTCACATACCATTGGAAAACTTGACAATACTGTACATGTTTTCAACTCAAATGTGTCAGTAATGTACAGTCAAATCTCATTATATCAAACTTGATGGGATCCAAGATAAGATATGAGGATTCAAGATGGGTACAACATTTAAAGAAGAAAAGGTTTGGACTGGTGATACATTTTGTTATGTTGTTTGAGATATCGGTGTTTGAGATACATTAGTTCAATTGTATTTAACTAGAATTCAAGAAAAGTATATACATGTACTGTGAGAGATATCTTATCTATAGGGCCAGATGGATATGTTTAGTTTAATGAAACTTGAAAACAATGAAACACAGCAAACACAGCAGGTTACAAAATTGAAAAACAACTTTGTTTTGGTCAAGAACAGAAAGCTCTGCGACATTTATGTAATATCCAATAAGTGTCAGGGCAGTCATGAAATCTACCGAGACCTTCCTTGATTCAACTCCCGGAGTGTCCTTAATAATTAAACTGTCTGTCGTGTTATATCCCTGTAGAATTGTTCCTTCATGTATTTTCATCAATCATACCCTAGTTAATCCATTTATGTATACCAACACGCAAAAGAAATGTGACATCTTATTTTTAGAGAAAAAACAAAACATTGGGTATAATTTTGAATTGTAAAGTTTTACTGTCGATAAACAATTAATATTCTCATTTGTTTCCTGACTCAAGACCTAAACCAATTCAATGGAAACATTAAATTGCATGTCTTTCATTTCAAAGCTCAAGGAAAACTGATCATCTTACTTTTTCTGCCAAAAATGACTTTTTGACCTTGACAGCTTGACCCCAAGAATAAATAAGAATCTTTCTGAATTTGATATGAAATTTAATTTGCAAAAGATTTCATCCTGCAGCTAGTGTACTTTTTCATTACATATATGAAATTTGTGACCTTGGTCTTTGACCTTTTGACCTTAACATCAACAAGGAGTTTTCCTTATTAACAGAATTTATGAAGTTTTATTGTAAAAGCTCGAGATTTAGCAATACTATTTGGAAATGAACGTTTTCCAGACAGACCCATTTTTAGTGACCCTAAAGGAGAGGGCACTGATCAATTTAAAATATGACAGAAGTTCTAGTTCTTATGAACATCTTCAGTTATTTTTACCCTAAATGAATAGATTTGAAGCCTGTCATATTTGACATATATATTATATATGACCAGAAGCCTTGGTAATGGTAATCCTATTATCCAATAGATTGCTTTTACCCAAACCAGATTGTTGATGGTATACATGATAATGTTTCCCGTAATATGAATTGTTTATACTGTATATGAGACTCTTATGACAATTTATTCCACCAGGGCCCATTTGTCAAGCTTAATCAATCAGAATCATAATGCTCAAATCTTAATTTATCATTAGTAAATAAGGACATGCTCAAGTTTGTTCTCCAGGAAACGTGATCAATGTCAGATTGTCACCATATATAAGAGTCTCCAAAGCAGCTCAGCAGCTCAGACCAGTCAATGGTCAGTGTATAAAGGTACCGAATACTGTACAGGATCAAAAGACTGTCATAGAAACATGTGTCCAATAAAGAGTTAAAACTGAGGACAACATGCATCATTAGTCATTACAGATAGCATGTCATTAATTTAACCTGTGTTATAACTTCAATTTCCTATATTTTTCAGAAGAATGACAGAAACACAGGATGACAACCCTGGAACTAATATCACCATGGCGATGACCCTAACCAACAGCAGTATCCTTGTTTCGTCTGACCAGAGCACAGTCCCACCTCAGACCAGCTCCGATTTAGACGCCATTGACATCCTCAATAACTTTGGACTTCCAACTGTGTGTTTGTTTGGAATTGTGGGAAATATCTTAAACCTTACAATTTTAACTCGACGAAAACTTCGGCGCTCATTACGGACAGTAGAACAAGCCGCTAACTTGTGCCTGATAGCTCTAGCTCTCTCTGATTTCTTGTTCTGTTTGTTTGCGTTCCCGACGACGTTTCTACCCAGTGATTACTACACAGAGAAGGGCTTTATTCTGTATTACGGGCAGTATTCGCCTGCCATCATCAACGTCTTCATCCTCACCAGCACATGGCTTACTGTTACTATGGCAACAGAACGATACATTGCGATTTGTCACCCATTGAATCAAACCTTATTGATGACCTTAAGAAAGACAAAGTTAATAATTATTATTGTATATATTTTATCTGCGCTATTTAACGTCCCAGTGCTTTGGAGAAATCAAGTTGTGGAGACGGTGATTGGTAACAACACAGTTGTCTACTCTCTGAAAATCATACCATTAGGACACGACACGATGAAGGATACTATATACCGAGTGGTGTGGGCTATTCTAGGAAACTTTATACCTCTCATTCTATTGGTCGGCTTCAACATCTGTATCTGTCGCAAGATACACCAGTCGTACTTATATCGCAAGAAATTTCACTACGACCAGGCTTCTTCTCAAGATACCAATGTGACGCTAACAACGACTCTTATTGTCATTGTGGTAATGTTTCTAATCCTGGTGGCACCCTCTGAAATCGTCCTCCATATTGCAAGCATGCTTCACACGGAGAATTACAGGTCCATCGAAGCCGTCATGAACTTCATGCAGTCAGTGAATTTTTCAGTGAATTTTATTTTATACTGTATAATTAGTTCGTATTTTCGTAAGACCCTGAGACATATCGTGTGTTGTTATTGGCGGAACCACAGAAGAGATTCCTATAGACTCAGCATGAAAGAAAGCAAGGTTCCACTACAAAATGTTAATGATGGATTGTAAAAAAAAAACTGATTAATTTTAATCCGAAATCCATCAGTTTAAGGGGGACTTCAGAGCTCAATATCTTGGACAATTTTAGTTCCGATTGGACAGCTCTCAAGTTCTTCATACTTTCAATCAAATACTTCATATTGTTGTAACTTACTGGGCTGAAACCAGGAACAAACTAATGTAACCAAACTTTTTATAATTAAAGACTTTGTAAATTACAGTTCACTCTACAATTAAAATCTTAAATCCTTCAGACTTTTTTTTTTTTTTATAAAAATTTACTCTTAAGGTATAAATAAAATAGTTTCATTTCTATTTTCTAAGTGTTTATACAAAATAAGTGATTAACAAACAATTTCTATTAAAGACAGCTTAATGACACCTTGGTCAATATCTATTCATAATCCCCTCTCTTTAATATCATTAATGGTCAAATAGGCACTGGAATTTATAACTGCTTATCTTGACTTACAAGATTATTAAATTTTTATAAATAAATTGTAACTGTCTAAATATATAAGCAGTAACCATCCACAGAAAGCAATACAGTAAAACTTGGTTATAACAAAGTTGGGGCCTATGAAATTACTTTGCTATATCCGTAATTTGTTATATCCATCTAAGAAATCTTTAAATTTATTTAAAGAATGACTAATTCTTGGCCAAATTATTCTACATAACCTGGTTTAGGTTAGTTTACGCTTTATAATCCGCGAAGCAGATTATAAAAAAGCATAAATTGACCCAAATCAGATTATGCTTGAATAATTTGGCCAAGAATTAGACTCATTCCTTATAATTTCATTTTAAAATAATTAAACAATTGTTAAATTGGGTTGCTTTTTATGAGTTCAAATTTGCCGCTCAGTAATACAGCCATAGTAACAGAAGTGATTGGAAGCAAGGGGAGGTAATAACTAATACGTAGACCTAGCAGCCATGATGTTTGTCTCTAAGTAAGACAAGGTAAATGTAAGCCAGATTCAGCATCATCCAGGGAAGCAAGTCAAGTAGTAAGCATAATTAGATGTATCATCCAAGCAAGTTTGGTCAACAAAGGGCTTATAGTTACTTAAGAATGAACCTGTTCTAAAAAATTTTCCCTGGTCACTCATCCGAAAATGTAAGTCAGATCCAGCATCTGAAGCAAGCCTGATAGTGTGCATCCTTAGATGAAACATCCATGCAACTTTGGTCAACAGAGGATTTATAATTACTGAAGAATGAACCTGTTCTAAAAACTTTATCCTCGTCACTTGTACAGAAAAATATAGCTCGATCAGATCCAGCATCCGAAGCAAGCCTGGTAGTGTGCATAATGAACCTGTTCTAAAAACTTGATCCTCGTCACTCGTACAGAAAAATATAGCTCGATCAGATCCAGCATCCGAAGCAAGCCTGGTAGTGTGCATCCTTAGATGTGTCATTCTTGCAAGTTTGGTCATCATATGGCTCATAGTTACTTGGAAATGAGATTTGCAGACACCAAAAACTTTTACTTGCTCAACAAATTAAACCAAGTCATTCTTCAGCTTAAATTCAGCATTTGAAACCTTGACTTTTGGTCTCAGACCAGTACAGCTAAAACAAATTTATTTCATTTTCTATCCATTTAATAAGAAAGTGCTGTGGAATGCTTCTAGAGGCATAGATGGAGATAAAACTATAGAAATTAATTGCTTTAGCCTCATGTATGGCAATGTACACTATACTGATGAATTTAAAAGCTTAGGTAAATTAAACCAACACATAGAAAACTCAAGTGAGAAAAATATGGAGATAATGAACAGCATTCAAGATCAAAAGTCCATAAAACAATACAAAATAGGGGCAGAGCAAACACAGACATCCAAAACATCAGAGGTGGGATCCAGTACCACGGAGGAGTGAGCATCCCCTGCCGACCAGTCATACCCCCGTGTGTTCCTTGTCATGATTGGGAATTAACGAAAAAGTGAGCTTTAAATCACAGCAAATATGGTTAAAATACCAACATTCTCCACAAAATAATTTACAAAGAGTAAACATTTTTAATCAATATGTACTGTGTGAAAGTCAGTCAATATATCGGGTCTCAATGGTTCAGTGATTTAATGCTGGCATGGTATTCCACAGGCCCTGGGTTCAAGTCCAGATTGAGACTTTATTTTTTACCTCCTGTGACATTTGGTGTCCAAATCATTCCCTAAACAAAACCGATTCTACCCATGTCAATCACTACCAACACCAAACCAAGCTTTCTTAATCTCTATCACTAACATCACCAAACCAAGCTTTCTTAATGTCAGTCACTAACATCACCAAACCAAGCTTTCTTAATGTCAATCACTAACATCAACAATCTAAGCTTTCTCAATGTCAATCACTAACATCACCAAACCAAGCTTTCTTAACATCACCAAACCATGCTTTCTAAATATCAATCACTAACATTATCAATCCAAGCTTTCTTAACATCACCAAACCATGCTTTCTAAATATCAATCACTAACATCACCAAACCAAGCTTTCTCAATGTCAATCACTAACAACACCAAACCAAGCTTTCTCAATGTCAATCACTTACATCATCAAACCAAGCTTTCTCAATGTCAATCACTTACATCACCAAACCAAGCTTTCTCAATGTCAATCACTTACATCACCAAACCAAGCTTTCTCTATGTCAATCACTAACATCACCACACCAAGCTTTCTTAATGTCAATCACTGACATCACCAAACCAAGCTTTCTTAATGTCAATGACTACCATCACCAAACCAAGCTTTCTAAATATCAATCACTAACATCACCAAACCAAGCTTTCTTAATATCAATGACTACCATCACCTAACCAAGAATTCTAAATATCAATCACTAACATCACCAAACCAAGCTTTCTTAATGTCAATAACTAACAACACCAAAACAAGCTTTCTCAATGTCAATCACTTACATCACCACACCAAGCTTTCTTAACATCAATGACTACCATCACCAAACCAAGCTTTCTAAATATCTATATATATATCTCTATATAACCCATACCCTACTATTCTCACATAGTGTTCTAAGGATTTATATAGCGTAAGCATACTATGTCGAAATAGTGCACGGCTTCCATTTTTGTAGAAAATCCAACAACGCCCATACCGGGGAGCGAACTCACGACCCCGAGATTGTCAGTCCGACGCGCTACCGATTACGCCACAGATGCCGTTATCTATAGATTGTACTATGATATATATAAACTTAGTTTCAAATATTTTACACTTAGGATTAAAAATAAACAAAATAATTCTTCTAAAATAGTTTCTTGCAACCCCCCTTCCTTCACTCAAATAATATTCTCTAAAACTATCTGTAGATTTTACTTAAAGCATGGAACGTTCAAAATTAAAGAAAAAGATTATGACGTACATGTTGCACAAGGTGACGTCATAATAGAGTAGACGAATGTTACAGATGATGAAACATTGGAAATGAAGAAAATATTGCCGTTATTTATACAGTTACAACAGTCAGCATAATAATAACAATAGTGTTGTGTTTTGCGTGCACTATGCCTAAATAGTAGTCAGGGTTTGACACATAGTGCACTCGCCTCCGGCGCGTGCACCATGTGTCAAACCCAGACTACTATTTAGGCATAGTGCACGCAAAACACAACACTATTATATAAATACGAGGGTTGTTCGAAAAGTTCGTGGACGATGTCAATCTTCGTTGCATTATACTCACTGGAAATTTAAAATAAGCACATTTTAATATGTAAAAATATTTGTTTTGTTGATGTATGAAGTTTCATTTTATTCGCTTTAACAGAAATTAATTTACTTCATTTTAAAATCAACATGCTTTGTACCCGCGGAGCACACTTAACGACAATGTAACGTCGAAACATATCGTGGGGAATTTTTAAAAGATACTAGGCCCACACATTTCACACAGTATATCCCAATGCCCATGCATTAAATCCTTTTTCCAGTACTTGACATTTATTTTTTAAGAATTGATCTCGTTGTATAATTTCCTTTGTTAAGGTTTTAATTTCTTTATTACTTATCTCTGCTTTCACAGGATAAGAAACTCTGAAGCGCCTATCTCTTTCCTTTACGTTCCAACTTTTAAAAGTTTTGTTCAGATTTTTACGATAAAACCATTTCTTCACAGATCATCCTCATCCGATACAGAGTCTCTGTCACTCAAATACTGCCTGTACTATTTGTACACACATGCACAACTCGCTTGAAACATATTTTCTTCATTCCTTCAATCTTTTTAGAGTTTATTCAGGATTTTTCCTGAGAAAAACACAAAGTTGCATCGTTATCTGATTTTCCGTGACGTTCTAAAACGTCATTGTTTTTTGCCCTTTGCAAGAAGGACTATCTATCTTCTCAAGTTGATTTCTTTTCAACGAAGCAAAATATAAAACCATAATTTGGTATACGAATCGATGCAACAATTCTTAATTTGAATTTTTAGGTTGTTCTTCGTTTTAGCTCCATTTTATGGAGAATATGACTACAGACATTATTTAGTGTATTGTCTGTAACTGACTAAATTTTGACCTGCTCCGCGATCCGATTTTTGCATTTTTAAAATCTGGATAAGTTTTGAATAAATCGTAATATTTTGAAAAAAAAATAATACGTATCATTTTAATTTATTGTAAAAATATTTCTACCAAATTTGGATAGCATATGACGTCAAATAAAAAAGATATGACAGTTGTCCACGAACTTTTCGAACAACCCTCGTATAAACCAGTTTCAGAATTCAAAATGTGATTGGGTGTTGAACATCCCAATATCTTCCTTTAGGTTCAGACTGGTCTTCATTGACCACTGACTTGGTCTAGTTACATGAATGAGCAAGCTAATTTTGAACATCTGCACCCCCCCCCCCCAATGTTTAAAGAAAGAAAAGTATCTGCAGTTGTATGAAGTTGGAGGGGGTGCATAGGGACTAATAGTATTTCGTATGAAAACAAAAGTGCTAAAACAGAATTTATGAAATGTGTGTATCCTTGCAATACGATTATAAAGGAAATCAATAATGCAATTAGAAAATACTGGTTGACATCTTTTTTTTTAATTTCTCTTCCTCAATAATTTGGGTAAAAAATATAAGAGAATGCTGATTCAGTTGATGTTCAAAGAGAGGTAAGTCTAAATTCATATAAAACTATTATACAGTATAATTTGTCCAAACTGGCTACCGTTGGTTCCATTGAATTTTGTCGGTTTAGACAGAATCCGGAGTGCAGGAAAAATGCAGGAAAATATTAATTTTAAAATTTCGTTGCTTATATACAAGTACGTCAAATACATAATATAAAATATGAATAAATGATAATTTAAATCAATCAATATTTTGGAGTCTAGAAATTATAAAATAGTCTCGCATGACTTACTGTATTTTCATTTTTGTTCAAAGAGTTTGAAAGTCGGGGTGAAATGTTACCTAAATCAAAATCTACAGGCACGCATATCATAGGCCTACTATATATCAAGTGGACCAGGTTTCACTAATGTCAAAGAGCTCATTCAATGTATAACCAGTAATGCACAATTATCTACGATTTGAAAATTATTGGACTGAACTTTTAATTTTTATGTAAAAAAAATACGTCTTTCCCACAATGTTATTGCGCCATGTTGAAATGCGTTCGATTTTCAATCCCTATTTATATTTTGATTTGTAAATCGCATACATACATTTTTGTATTGATGTTATAACGTGGTAAAAGGATTTAAAACGTTAAATTTTTTAAAATTGTAATTTAATCATGTAATTTTTTTTTCAAGCGGGCTGTGTTTCAGCGCTGCATTTAACTGAGTTAGTCTCATGGCACTCTGCTAATGTAAACACAGATTAGCACATCCACCACGAAAGGTGTTAATTCTTTGAAGTAACTCGGGCGTGGTCGGATTAGAGGAAATAATTACCGTTAATTATGAGCAGTTGGGACCAGTAAGAATACAGGATGAACAGTATCCGGACTACACAGAATTTTTTCTAATGAATTTGTTAAAGAAGTGCATGGGACTAAAGTTTATAGACGGAATGGACAAAAATCCGGAGTACTCAGAGTCCGGATTAGACAAATTTTACTGTACATGAAATTTGGAATTGTTGTCTAATAATTTTTTTAAATCTAATTTTCTATTCCTGACTTAGATTTCTGTATTCATATGCTGGCATTATTAGCCAATTCAAAATATTAATCAAACTTCTCTTAAAATTAATCAATTTTTTTAAACTTTTGAGTACTGTAGAAGTATTTTTTCTGCATGATATTAATTTACGCTATGTACGTGGTCACAAATTTTCCATGGAAATTTGTCCAGAGATATATTCTTTGAACTTAATGCAAATATAAGGCAAATAAAGAGAGTTTTAAGATATCTGCATAATTTTCTACCAGCAGATTGAACAGAAATAGAGATTCTGCGGAATTATGACCCCATGGAAAAAAAGTATGTCTACAGTATTATCAATTCATAAATTAACTTACAAAATTTATCAACACAAACGTATTTTTCCCTTCACGTCACCCTTTACATAAAAGAAAATCTGCCTTTGTTACTTTATTCCATTTGGATTGCACAGATCTTGAAAAATAGTAATTAACTTTTAATATCTTTGTGGCTAATATTTTATAGATCATCACTTTTGATTCAAGTTTTTAACTTTATAAGATCACACATCAAGTCTGAAATCAAATCTATTCACCGAGACATATTAGGCTAATAGGAATCTCTAATCAGTTCACAGTTATAATCCATACAGGTCAGATTTTTTAAAAAGTTTAATTGTCTTTGAATTCAATTAAAAAGTTGGGAATGCCAGTCTTCAAATATTTTATATTTTATTCTATTTTTTAAAAAAGTAAAATAAAGAAGTTAATTCAGCTGAGACTGCTTTGAAATAAAAAGAAGTGAGTGGAAGATCTGGAAAAAATTGGAACAAACAATTTTCAGATGGAGAAAAACAGTAAGTCAACCTTGACCTTTCAGCTTCATTATAAAAGCTTACAGAAAAACAAATTGTAATCTGATTAAAATTAATGCTATATTATATCTATGACTTTTAGACCATTGCTTTTTTAAGGCCATGGGAAACTGAGATACAAAATTTCACTGCAAAATCTCAAAGTCTTTTTATAATATATAAAACTGTAGATCACTATAATATTTTCGCAAGACTTTATTTTCCTGTGGTAATAGCCATCTGGTATTTATAAGCCAGACAAAATTTTCGTGAGCTGCTGTGATCATTGAACATAATCCTTTAGAAAACAAATATTAGTGAGAATAAAACAACCAAGCAGACCAAGTAAGTTCTTCCTTATAAAAAGGGATTTACAGAATTCTGCTGAATATTAATGTGTATATGAATTTATTATCTTGATCTCAAAATCTATATGGGTTTTTTCTTTATGTTACAGGGAGTTATGATATCAAATTTTTCTTGAAAAAGCTCAAAGAAAACTTTTAGACATGTTGTTTGTAATGTATGACTTGTTTACCTTCACCTTTGACACCTCAACCTCAAAATGAACAGGGATCTTTTCCAGTCCATTAGGAGTTGTGTTATAAAATTGCATTACAAAATCTAAGACATTTTAAGATTAATTGATGGGGAAAATGTTATCAAAACAAAATGAATTTGTGACCTTGACCTGGTTAATGTATGATTTTTCATTCACCTTTGGCATTTTGACCTGAAAAGTCTAAGGGAACTTCTGTTAACCCATTGAGGAACCGTGCTACCAAATTTCATTGCAAAAGCTCGGACTGTTACATGCAAGATATTGCTTGGAAAAAAACAATGTGCTAGACACAAACAAAATGAAAGAATAAATGACCCTGACCTTTGACTTTTTTTTACCTCAAAATCAAAAAGGAACTTCCTAATTCCAAAGGAATTTGTGATATTTAAAATTTACTTGCAAAAACTCAAAGGCTTCTTGAGATTCTGTCCAAAAAAAATTATTATATATATATAAATATTTTTAACCTTGACCTTTGTACTTTTACCTTATAATAAATAGAATGTGAAAGTGTACTGACCAGACTGTTAACCCTTATATAACTTGGCACATAATTTACTGATTAAGTGCTGTAAACAACCATACATTTTGGAAAAAGGGTATAATCCTGACGAAGATTTTGATTGAATACCCAGAGAAGAGGTGATCTTATCACAACCTGGAACTTGACCAAGATACAATAAGCCTATAAAAGTCCTTTGTAAATTAAATGGATTTTTTTTAAATTCCAACATGGTGCAGAAAAAATGCAACGACATAAACAATTATATGTATTTGCACAAATTTGACCTAGTTATTTCATTACTGTTCCCTGTTTACTATTCGTATTAGGTGATAGGACCTTCAACATGGCTAACAGTTTTCAATTTCTGGTAAGCTCAAAACATTTAATAATTATTAACATTTCTCTGTCTCACCATATCCTCATTTAAGCTTGCTATTTATAATGTTCTCTAGTGTATATTGGTAATGCCATATAGATGTAAATCAATGCAATTTTTCATTTACACTTGAAGTCTACAGAAATTAACCTATTTCAAAAACTGTCAATGTCAGTAGAATGTACGTAGTTTAATGAGGGGGACGCTGTCAATGTGACAGAAAACTGAATTTTATATTTGAGGTAACTTTCAAATTAAAATACCAATCAGGGATTGACAAATCCCATTGTCCGACACCCGGGACTAGTGAATTTTAAAGGTGGGCAAGTGAAATTATATCAACCACTTGCCAATGGGCAAGTGGCTTGAACAAAATAAAATCCACATGCAAGTCATAGATTTAAAGCTTGGCACATAGGCTTGCATGTTTTAAGCCAAAAGGCATTTGTCTTCCAAATTTTGCCAATATTTGTCTTCCATTTTTGTAATACAGCTTAATTACTCCACTTATATTGAAATGGCTTATTTTGAAATAAAAATAAATCCCCCGTTTTTGCCACTCATATTCTTTGCATTAAAAAACGGTTAAATTAAAATTTTTTCAGAAAATCTCTTAAAAATATTGAGGCCACTTTTGATCATGGTCCTCAGAGGTGTTAATGACACATTGTTTTCATAAAGTTTATATTAAAGGTACTCTCTCGGCTGTCGTTTGGGTTAGTGACAGTAATTTTGCCTGATTGAACGAATGATATAAAAAATTAATACACTTTAAAAGTTTTCAATATATCTTACATTTTTTAATACTACTTTTACAAAATAAAATTATTCACCGCTAAAATTTTTTTTGTTTTAAAACATACAGGGATATATAGAAATTTTTTCAATTAAGTGTAAAATAATTTTTCACTGAAAAAGAAAAACCTGTATATATTTGTAAACTAAATATGAATTTTTTTTTACGGTCAGTTATGGTTTATCACTGATAAGCTAAATTCGCAAAGCTAAGAATTATGAATTAACACAAGTACACTTAGGCCAAAATAAAATATACTAAACAGTTCCTGGCAATATGAAAAATTAGGGTCGCAGTTTAAAAGGGGAGGAAAAAAAATTTATTTTGAGAAAAAATACATAATTTTCAAAATTTAATGTGCAAAAATATAGCATTTTAATGTCCTGTAATAACAAGAAAATGGATATTCTTATCAGTTTACACTAAACCAATTTGTTCAATCCCGATTTATAAAGTAAAGGTAAGTACACTTGTGATTTTAATTCTGTAAATATCATTGGTCAAAGAAATTTTAGAAAAATTTTTTTCAAAAAATGAAAAAATAAAAGCTTTTAGGGTTTGTAAAACTGAAAATAAAATAAATCCTGGCCTTAAATATGTAATCAGATATTTATTATTTTGGAGCAAAGGATGATATACAAGAATTCAGCATTTCACTAAGTAAATTGAACCATTTGAGTCCGGTGATTTTTCTCCAAAACACAAACAATTTTGGATAGGGCAATTTCTTATCATAACTATGTAAGATTGCCTTTAATCAATGCAAGCAAAAAGAAATAATTTTATATGAAAGACTGATATTTCATGTAATCTGTTCAATGTTACAGATAAATGATGACCAAATTATTTTGTTAGTTGACCAAATTAATTTGTTCTTTTTTATTTTAGACGGGATTGAACTTTCAAAAAATTGCAGCTTCGCGATTCAGCTTATATTGAATGACAGATATATTGAAATAACTTGCATGGTCCCGAGTTTCAATATATCAGGATCAGTAGGCTCAGTATACATAAATGTGGCAATAGTTTATGGTGGGGCAAGCAAATATTCAGGTAGGGCAAGTGAATTTTAACCATGCACTTGCCCAAGGGGGGACAAGTGCCTGAAAAAATCTATTTGTCAGCTTCCCCAGTGAACCTGTGACAAATGTTGAAATTGCATTGGTTGCAAGTTCAACAACATGTATTTTACTCATAAATTATTCAAAATAAAATCCAAACAGTATACGCACATTTCTGATATTATCTACAATTGATCTGCAAAGTTAAAAAGAATCCTAATAACTTGAACCTGTAGGAAGTGT
The DNA here is from genome assembly GCF_032062105.1 of Saccostrea cuccullata. NCBI lineage: Eukaryota > Metazoa > Mollusca > Bivalvia > Ostreida > Ostreidae > Saccostrea > Saccostrea cuccullata. Next base: position 235,611 of record NW_026933175.1, read on the forward strand.
TATTCTATATAAACAGAGTCCACTTTTGGAAGCAGCCCACTTAACTCAACCCCCACATTTACACAATTTCTATAATCAGCATGCAGATTTTCTTCCTAATGGAAAGATCAGAATTAATAAAAATATATACAACTGAATATTGTCATCTCTTAAAAATGTTGAACATTGAAGGTCCATGTGCTAAAAAGTTTATAGTTTAGCAGTCATTGGTGCTTAAAACCTGAAGGTTGAAGTAATTAGCCCTGGTCCAATTGTGACTTATACATAGTGTCAGGTGGAAAAGGTGAAATGACTACTTATGCTAATTTCTCTTATATTTACTTGTTTTTAAAACTGACTATTAAAATATGTAGGAATCAGTTCAAGCAGACCAAGAAAAATCCATGTTTAATGAACATCAATAAGTTATCATTAATAAATGAATGCTAGATTGTTGATGACTTTTGAATTAACATGAGTCCACTAATGATGAAATATATTTCTAGCTATTTATTTCTTGCTGGTGATTTTTTCAAAACACAAAAAATTGTTCTAATTTAATCTTTACTCATACCTTTAATCATAATAAAGTGCAATTTTTATGTAAACACTATTTTTATGTAAACACTAAAATTAGCATGTCAAATTATTTTGTCAAAGTCCCAAATTAATGTTCTTTTTTATTTTTGACGGGTATTGAACTTTGAAAAATTGTATCAGCTTATATTGAATGAAGATATAACAAATAACAAGTTTCAATATATCACCGATCACAAATTCTGATAATTATGCAATAGTTTTTAAAATATAATAGTGCTATAATTGTTAAACCTTGCAATTTTGACAAGTCCCTATTTTGGCCCTGCCCTATGACAATGGGGTCATTAATTTTAACAAGTTCAACAATCTGCACTATCCTAAGAATGCTAAAATCCAAACAGTAACATTTCAGATATTCTGTACAATTGTTCTGCAAAGTTAAGAAATTTTTGTCTCTTCGTTTATGCATAAACAGGTCCACTTTTGTAAGGGGCCCACTTAACTGAAAACCCCACATTTACACAATTTTATAATCAGATTTTCATTCCTAAAGGAAAGCTCAGAATTAATAATATATAAACTGAAGTATTGTCACATGTATACATAAATGTTAGAACATTGAAGGTCCATGCTCAAGTTTATATTAGTCATTATATTAAAACCTGAAGGTTCTATGTGTGACTTATAGCAGTCCACTAGTGTCATGGAAAAGGTGAAATGATACTTAAATTTCTCTTATTTTACTTGTTTTTAAAATTGCACTATTAAAATATGTAGCTAACAAGAGGCCCAATAAAAATTGCTTAATGATCAATGTTATCATTAATAAAAATGCACAGATTGTTCATGATCTACAAACTGAAACGTAAACCCTGAATATATTTCTAGCTATTTATTTCTTGCTGGGTAGTTCAATGCTATTCTAATTTAATCTTTACTCATACTTTAACCATAATAAAGTGCAATGTTTTGTAATCAATTATTTTTATGAAACCTAAAATTAGCAGTCTTTCCTCAAAGTCCCAATGGTTCGATTAAAATGTATAGAGAAGAAAACAAATAACAAGAGTTCACCGATCACAAATTCTGATAATTAGATATTTTAAAATATATATGCTATAATTGTTAAACCTTGAATTTTGATTCCCATTTTGGCCCTGCCCTACCCCTGGGGGTCTTTATTTTAACAAACTTGAAACAACACTACCTGTGGATGATGCCTTATAAATATGTTCAATTATGGCTTTGCAATTCTTGAGATGAAGATTTTTAAAAATGCCATTAATTTTTCTTCTTCATAATTATCTCCCCTTCTTGGCCCTTCATTGAAAAACCCCCATTCACAAGATATTAAGCAGACAACATTTGGTCTACCGACATTGGACCTTGAGAAGAAGATGAAAATGTGATCAAAGTTATATATAAACAATACGACAGTTCTAACTGACAAATTCCAATCAGAAAAATCACTTTTCTTTTAAAATCACTAAAATAAAAAAAATTGCAATTTTATAGTGTCCAAAGACCTCACGCCTCTCAAAGTAGGTGAATGCTATAAATAAATTTTCTCAACTGGATGGGAAAAGCTTTTTATATAAATAAAGAATCTCTGGTTCAAAAGACGGCATACAGGAGTTATCTTTCTTAGTATCTAAGAATTCATAATAGTTTTTAGATATTGTAAAAATCAATAAATCATACAAGAGAATATATGCCATTAAAGCTTTCCCTTGTCCTTTGAAGTGAATTTAAAAAACAAAAGGCTTTAATGAGTCTATATTCAGCTGAAGATCCTCTGAACCGAGTAGCTCAGAATCATAATTCAAAGCCAGGTCCTTTGTGCTGCAGGTATTGAACTCTTCGATGTGTGCTTATGAAGTACACTTTAATAAAATTTTTATGTCATTTGTTGCTTGCATGCATTAGTGTTAAGTCAGTGAGACTGAGACAAATGAAGCTCGAGATAAGCACCGAGATTTTATCAAATAAAAAACAAAGCCAATTTGATTACATCATTGGGGGACTGAACTGATTGGTTTTAAACTTTAATTTGTTTTTACATTGATTTATCAATATGGGAATGCTTTGTGAAGTGACATTTTCCTTTATTTATCTTAGTTTTCCCACATGAGACGCACTTTTCATTTGAGTTCCTGCACAGGAACATTATGACAAATGCACCTTTAAACATAGAATTAAAATCAAAAGGGCATTGTTATTGGTGAATCTTTATCTTTGATGATCCTTGTAAAACTCGTGGCAAGCAGTTAATTTATAGGTGAATGCTGCATATAAAATGGTTTCAGAAATCGAACACATTTTCAGCGACAATAAAACACAAATTTAATTTACATTTTTAATGCTTGCAATTTTTACATATTTTATTTTTACAAAATAAAAAACAGAAATGAAACCTTAATCAAAGAGCAAGCTGCCGCTTAAAGGTGTGACATACAGGCATCCACTGCGTAAAAGATGACAGATAAATTGCTATTTTCAATTAATTTTAGAATACGCTATAATCCTTTCTCTCTGTCTGCTAACATAAGATAATCCCCTACTCCATTATTATTCTAAATCTAGATCCTTTTAGTGTAAGAAGGTTAGCTGACTAATTCAAATTGGATAATCATGTTAGATGTTTTCAGAGGGAAAAAATTACTGCATCCAAGTAAAGGGATGACATTCTGAATTGCGACAAAATAAACGTTTGCACATTCAAGGGCTTCAATCAAGCAAACTTATCATATTAAATACTCCAAATGCATATCAGATATACTTTAAAGCTGGGTATCAGATATTTGATGGTAAATTTCCATTATTTTGTCAAATGAATTCTGCACAGAGACTCATCTACATAACAACCATCTCTATTTGTGAATATATCTACCAGTAGGAACTTAAATGTCCTATTTTTGTACACTGACAATATGGTTAATATCAAAATTAATACATTTTGAACAATAGTTCTTATCTGAACATGATTTTTTCTCAAGAAGTTCTCTATATTATAGTATATGTCAAAAGAATTAAGACAACAGATAACAAGATTCCTTTATTAAAAGTTCTGTGAGTAACATTCAGTTTGCAGTATTAACAAAATGATACAGCATTACTGTACTCAGGGTAATCTCTATGGAAGATGTGTAGCCCTTCATATGCATGAACACATCTGAATCGGTTTTACCAAACGTTACTTTGTAGAAAGTTTGTTTGGATTGATCAAGTGATTCTAGAGATCACATGTAAAAAGTTACAGATGGACAGATGGACCTCTAAATAGACACACAGTTAGATAGAGACACAAGGGTACAACAGTAACTCCCTCTATAAAAAGTTACAGACAAACAGATGGACAGACACACAGATAGATAGAAACACAAAGTAAAACAGTAACTCCCTCTATAAAAAATTACAGACAGACAGATGGACAGACACACAGATAGATAGAAACACAAGGTAAAACAGTAACTCCCTCTATAAATAGTTACAGACAAACAGATGGACAGACACACAGATAGATAGAAACACAAGGTAAAACAGTAACTCCCTCTATAAATAGTTACAGACAGACAGATAGACAGACATACAGCTACCAGACAGCAGAGGATCAGAAAAGTTTGAGATTATACAGCTCAGACTATTAAGCTAATACAAGCAAAATAACCATCGTCAAACTAGCATCCAATTATTTTTTTTTTCATTGCATTTTGGCCTTTATATAAGACCTACTTGTTAATGAATTCTGAACATGATGTAAAGACAGAAAAAATTATGTTCTAATTATATCTTTTTCTGATGCATGGAACATAAGAGCCTAGGTCAGAAATTTTCTGTGAAGTTCTATTCAATTACCCCTCCTTGCTACTAAATCATTGCTCTTGGAACAGGAAGGGGTTTGTTGTGGGTAATAAAATACGACAATAGAGTACTTTTGCCAGTCAATCACATTTTCTGCTCAGTGACTATTATGAGATGAGCTGCTGTGATTGACAGTTGAAGTGTGCCCCGTTAATTCTGTAGAAAGATGTGATACGCAGGTCTCCATATAAAATCTCTTCATTTTAATATTGATCATGCTGAACTCTCTCTTCATAAAACAAAAGGCTGCACAAGGGACAGGGGACTGCATTTCTGTTTCATTAAGTAAGTACTCAGTTGTTTTACATAGATTTTATATGTCGAATTTCATGTGCCTCAAATAAGCAATAGATAAATTTGACATCTAAATGAACAGTTATATTTGCAATTGGTGGAATTTTTTTAAAAAGTCAAATTTCCATATTCAACTGTTAAAATCAGAATCCAATAAGATTAAATTTACATAATAAATACTAAAGATATTAGATGTGTCATCAGTAGTTGAAAATTTCTATAAATATAACCTAGATAATGTTCAAATTAAATTTATTGAAAAACCTCTTCATATTGCATCTTAAAGAACAAATGTTGCATTAGCTCAGCATTAAATGTTAATACTTTTATATGCAGTATTTTTTCTTAAATTGGGATAAAGGTATTGGGAGGGGGAGGTTGTTAATTTCAATTTCCCCCCTTTTTGTGTGTGTATGGGGGGTGTCTGTTTCATTTCTTTTTTTTTTTAAGAGAGGTCTTAATTTAGGAGGACCTGCTTTTAGGGAGGGTTCATTTTTAATTTATGTATTAAATTTCATTTCTTAGTGAAGGATGGTTCATGTGGGTGGTTTGGGGTTTATGTGGAAGGAAAGATGTTTACAATTTGTTCTGGTTATTGCAGACTTTTCATTTTGTTTCTTAAAAATTTTTTTCCAAAGCCCTTTGCAAGCCGTCGGAATGCTCATTTCAAGGAGATCAGCATTACAAATCCTATACAAAAACAATGTATTAAACTGTGTTCTAAAGATAACATTTCGCACAAATGATTTAAACATATTTTTTATTCAATCTAGAAAAAAAATTACATCCCTAAATCTTCATTATGAAAAATCTCACACAAAATGTTTGGAAAGCTACATTTGCCACAAATATGACCTCTAACTTAGCAAGTATTTCTGTAAATGATTAGATACTTACATAACTGCCACAATTGCTCATGCACTTAGTCAACTTCTTGTAAATGCTTAGATACTAAATATAGCTGCTAAAATTGCTCACTCAATAGTCAAATTTTTGCAAATGCTTTGATTCTTCATTTGTCACATTAGCGCCAATTGTTCAAGTCTCCATGTCTTGCTTATGGACCAAAATTACAATAGTTCAACATTTCAAGTCATTTTTTTAACGTGACAGCATTCTAATCGGGGGCTTTCTCTTCTTACTCTTTATTTCCCATAAGCCTACGTTTAATTACCAATATTCTGAATTTGCAAAATGAATTCAATCAGAAATATCTGGAATCCAAAAATGTTTTGAGAACATTTTTACCCCATGGAAATTGTAAACTTTTGAATATAATTCTAACTGATTCAAGAATTCAATTAAACCAGGAATAAAATCTTTTCAAATTATTAAACTAGAGGTATACTCACATTGAGCACTAAGATCACTAACTAATACCCCAGTCTCCCAATATATATGATTATATTGACAAAGTCCATATTTTGCTCTGGGAGACCCACAACAAGAGGCCCAGCCACATTGCTCACCTGAGCATTGGCTAGGAAAAAAGCAACAAATCGCTTTAGTATTGAAAAGCTTAGTGCATAAGAGGGAGAATGATTTGAACAAAATTGAATCTACAATAACTAAGGATGCTTACATATTTTTTGACGGACTTTTTTGTTACAATTGTTTTATAATGTGGCCCCATCCTACCCCTGGGGGTCATGATTAGAACAAACTTGAGTCTACACTACCTGAGGATGCTTCCACATGAGTTTCACCTTTCCTGGCCCAGTGGTTCTTCATCAGAAGTATTTAAAAGACGCTATTAGTTTTTAATCCCCTTGGAAGAGGTTGTGGCCCTTCATTTAACAAAACTTGATTCTCCTTAAGCTAAGGATACTTTGTGGTAAGTTTGGTTGAAACTAGCACAGTCTTTCTTGAGAAGGAGATGAAAATGTGAAAAGAGATGAAAATGCATAAAAGTAAAAGTATCATTAAATTTTATTACGATACCCTTCACTAATCTAGGATGAATAACATGTACATGTTTTGCTATGGGAAATCCAAAATTAATAACATGCTCTGTTCACACAACAGACAAACTTTGATCAGAAAAGCTTGCTTAAGACCCAGGTGAGCTAATAAGTGTCTGATCAAAAAGTGAAATAGATGGTGCATAAAAGCACTATGTGATAGTATCATTAAATCTTATTCATCGGTATAGGAAGAGTTGGGGATAAGAGATGGATACCCTTCACTAATCTAGGATGAATAACAGTGTACATGTTTTGCTATGGGAAATCCAAAATTAATAATGTGTCGGGTTAAAAATAATGCTCTGTTCACAAGGAGAGTTTAATTCAAGGTAAATTAATGCAAAGTAAAACAAGAGGCCAACAGGCCTTAAAGGTCACCTGCGAAATTCACAATTATGAAAGAGGCATCATTTCTTATCATAACTATACACTTAGCATGCTTGCTTTGTTTACTTTATACCCTGAGGTAGATCAGAGTAACAAATACAAAATGCATTTCCACTTTATAACCAGTTGTGCACCCCATGCCACAGGAAAAAATTACCCTGGGGCCAAAATCTTGGAAATTTTATTAAAAATTTTATTTCATCATAAATTGTTGATTAATACCAAAGTGCAGATTTCAAAGCATTCATTTATTTTCAGACTATGTAACCCCCCCTCCCCCTCCAAGAACCTCTGACCCAGGGGTCCGGAAATTAACCATTTTGGAAGAGGCAGCTTTCTTCATCATAAATATATACTTAGATCATTGGCATAATACCCAGGAACAAAGGAAAAGATTTTCAAAGAATTCATGCATTTTCACTATATAAACATTAGAGCTTCCCCCCAACACAAGAAGCCCTGACCCAGGGGGCCTGAAATTTCACAAATCTCAAAGAAGCATCCTTCCTCCTCATATCTATATACATAGTTCATTGGTTTAATACTCAGGTGCAGAAAAGAAGATTTTTTAAGAAATTATGCATTTTCAAGATATAATCAATAACCACACCCTAACACCAGAACACCAAACCCAGGGGCCATGAAATTCACAATTTTGGAAGAAGCAGCCTTATTCAACATAACTATGTACTTGGTTAGTTTATTTAATACTCAGGGGGCAGGGACCATGAAATTCACAATTTTTGTTCCCCTTCACCCATGGATACTATATGCCAAAATTGGTTGAATTGGTTCAGCGGTTTCAGAGAAGAAGCTGAAAATGTTCAAATGTTAACGCATGACCAACAGCGAATGACAAACAACGAACGACCACAGACAAAAACGGATAGCAGTAGGTCACCTGAGTTTACTCAGGTAACCTAATAATGCATCTGAAATTACATGCGAATCAAATTGCATTCACACCACAGCTAAAGCAAAGTCAACTGATGCGAATTAAAGTTTTATTTCTACAATAAGGCTATTCAGTGAGGCAATTATGACATCAATTAAAAATCACATCATGTATGCAGAGCAGATCCATTTGACACAATCATCAAAGTTACTGCATTTTTTGTACATAGTTTAGTAATTAACATAATTTTCCAATTCTGGCCTTGCGCATGTGTCAAAATTTAATTTGAATTAGCTTCACTTAGCGATCACACAGAGCTAATGCGAAGTAATTTAATGTGCAGTAAATTTGTTCGAATTCAATTAACTCGCATTAAATTCTACGTGTGAACGCCATTCAAATTTGAATTGCTGTAACTTAACGTTTAATTTAAATTAAATTCTCCGTGTTAACAGGGCATAAAATAAGTAGTGCACAGTGGCACTATGTAAGAAAGATTCTGTGAAAGTATCATTAAATTCATTCAGTGGTACTAGAGGAGTTGCAAATAAGAGATAGATACCCTAAAACGTAATAGACAGACGGACATCCCAATCACTATTATACCCTCCCACTTTTCAAGTGGTGGGTATAATCAAGCTTTATAATGACTACAGTAAAAATTTTTTATCCAGAAACAACCGAGATTTAAGAAAATATTGGTATGCATGTTCATCACGGAAGTCATGTTTAACCTAAATCATTTTTTTTAATCAGCCTACGCGGAAAACCTCCTCCAACACCCCTGGGAAGTTTTATAAATCTTCCTTGATACACTATTAATTCCATTCATACCCAGAGGATCAGCCATATCCTACCACTGTCCTACTGCAGGAATTTTTCATGATCAACTTTTCCGTTAAGGATTTAACATACTACCATTAAAAACTCATTCAGGAAGACATGACTTGCAAAGTTAGCCAATAAAAGTTAAAATGATTTTAAATTCCATTGAATATTCTTTGATTTTGTGATCATTTCCTGTCTAATTTATTGTAAGAAACAATTCATTTTTAACTTATGTAACAATACTGCCACCAGTATTACCTTTTTCATACATATGCAGCCATGAAAGTTGCATGAGTGAGTACAAAAAACAGGGAAGTGTCCAGGAAGTTTTGTAATACAGTGTCAATCTGATTAATTCATACCATTTTGGAATATCTGATCAATTCATTTCAGCATGGAATTTATAATTTTGAATGTCCTCAGTTGTATGTGTGCATCTGGCATATATATGTTAAGGATTCCAAATTGCAATGGGACTCCAAAGTCAGATGGTCACACCAAAGTGTGATGGCCTATGCCAAAGCCTGATGGTTTGACACGCCAAACCCCAATGGTGCTGAAAACTAGGGGTGGGACAATATACCGATACACCGATACATACCGATATTTTCCTCTAAGATACGGTTTACGATACAAGCATTCAAATATCGGTAGGAAACGATACACAAACGACCTATCCAAAAATTGAAAATGAAAGTACCTGTCCTTGAAAAATGGCAGCTTGTACGAAGCGAAGAGATGATGTTGATATTGAAAACACACTGTAGACATTAATAAGTCGTTGATAAGGGGTAAATCGTTTTCACTTTAAGCAACCTCGGATGATTGGACAAGAACAGTTCAGTATGTTAAGCGTGCTATACACAGAAAGTATCGTTTCCCAAACATTTGATTTGTAAGCTAGTCCATCTCGTACTTATTTTTGTAATCTCAACTAAGCTACAGACTTTCAGCAATTAATAATAATGTAAATGTGATGTTTTTAAAATGAATTTTTATTCAGTGTTCTTTGATGAACTACACAACTATTTGAAAACAACTTGTTAATAGAAATTTGGTAATAATAATATGTACATGTAAAGTTTTAGTCAATGAAATTTATGAACTTCAAGTATTAATTTCAAAGCACACATGATTTGATATAGAATTATTTGCTGATTGAATGTTAAGACCAAAATAAAATGAAATAAAATACTAATTCTCTTGAATAGTTTTATAATTTATCATGTTGAATTAATGCCAAGACAAAAAATGAACTAAAATACTTTTTTTTATAAATAGTTTTATAATTTATCATAATATCGAGATATGTATCGTATTGTGCTCATATATCGAGATGCGTATCGTATCGCAAGATCTGTGTATCGTCCCACCCCTACTGAAAATAAGTAATGTTTATGACGTCATAGTACTAATACGCCAAACTACAATACCGCACCATACCAAGGTTTAAAATAAGTATTAATAACTATCATTATGCAAAAGCTAACCCTTATCTCTCGGATAGGTGCAAAACTAACCCTAATTGCTCAAAAAGTGTGTAAGCCTAACAACTAAATAGATATCTAGATATCTTGGGTAGGTGCAATACTAACCCCAATAACTCCACTTGTGTGCGAGGACTAACCCTCAAAGCAATTTTTATTTAAAAAGGACTAATCCTAATCAGCTGAGTGGTGTTGTGGAAAGAATAGAAATGCGTCTTGATCGTATAGTGGTTTATTTTAGACTCTGTTATTAACTATAGAAACATAACGTACAGTATTGTGACGTAACAATAACGTTAATGTACATTACATAAACCCGCGGATAATCCGTGACATAACCAAAATTGTTGTGGAAAGAATAGAAATGCGTCTTGATCATATAGTGGTTTATTTTAGACTCTGTTATTAACTATAGAAACATAACGTACAGTATTGTGACGTAACAATAACGTTTATGTACATTACATAAACCTGCGGATAATCCATGACAAGTGGTGTGCAAGGACTAATCCTAATATCTCTGAAACATGTAACCAATAGGCAAAATACATAAAAGCGTAAGCAAGGATAAATTCGGAAATAATGGCATTTGAATACAGGAAATGGCATCAAGAATTGACATCTAATTATACATCAATTTGTCCAAGATTGACCTTGACCTTACAATAATTGGATCAAGGTAAAAGCAATTTTGCTCCCATGCACCCTTCTTCTATGTGTCCTCTCCATGTTCTAAGTTTGAAGTCTAAATGTCATAGGTTCTCAAGTTATGGTCAAATCATGTTTTTCTCTATCTGACTTTGAACAAAGAAAGGAGTCAAGGTCAAAGTTCTGGTACAGTGCATCTTGTTTTCAATGTCTTCTTTCTATGTTACAAATTTGAAGTCCTAATATCAAAGGGTACTTAAGCTATGACATGAACTCTATTTTGATGTCAAAGTTTGACCATATAAAAATTGGATCAAGGTCAAAAATTTTGCTGACAAGCACCCTTCTTCTATGTGTCCTCTGCATGTTCTAAGTTTAAAGTCTAAATGTCAAAGGTTCTCAAGTTATGGTCAAATCATATTATTTTTCTATTTAACTTTGAAGTAAGAAAGAGGTCAAGGTCTAAGTTCTGGTGTAGTGCATCTTGTATTCAATGCCTTCTTTCTATGTTATAAGTTTAAAGTCCTAATATCAAAGGGTACTTAAGCTATGGCCTGAACTCTATTTTGACTTTGAGCTTGAGCTTGACCTACGGATGAGATTTAATGCCCCCTCGCTTTCATAAACGCTGGGGACAATTAAACATATTCAACTTCACTTTTGCCCATTTTACACTAACATTAAATATAGTCCTTGGCTAGGTTTAGAAAAATATGTATAAATCGATATTTTTTTATTCTTTTCATGTGCCGGCACTATTCCTGCCAAATCGCCATCTAAAGCACCTACTTTCTTTACACTGTAACTTTTTTTTAAGGTATTATTAATTTTCCTTCTGCCAAACAAAAGATCTCTTTCAGAACTGTTGGATTAATCGATTCCAGAAAACCTGACAGCATTACACAAAATACAGAAAACTGTAGGCGACCTCTAAAAAATCTCTATTTCATTTCTTTTTTCAAGTGATAACTTAGCCTTTAGAAATCAAATTGCATCACAAGAGCAGGAACGACAAACAAATCCCTCAGTTATTATTTTTCATAAACAGACTGGTACTGGTGTGCATGGAAGAATTAAAATAATGGTAAACCTTATCTTTGTACAAAGATTGCAAATATCATTAAAAATTAAATTCGATCATTTTTTATATTTACATCATTTTTCTGACAAGTTGCCATAAATAACAGTCATTCAACTGTCACATTTAAAGCAAAAAATACAGCATGTCTGATAATCATGCTCATCCATTGTAGCTATATCTAGTTTATGTGAAAATGTTGCAAAGAATCTTAACAAAAAATAGATTGAAATGATAGTATTTAAGTATGATACAACATATTTTAGAAACTAGAAATATGTCCATAGGACAAGAATGCCCTGCCAAGGGTATATTAGTAATGCAACATGAAAATTTGTATAACTGTATGAAATTTGATCAGAATATCTTGAATAGTGATGCAGTTGGATTGCTTACATTAGTATGTATCAGCATATGAAGTTTGACACTAATTTCTTTAAAGTGAGATCAAGGTAAAAGGAAATGCCAAGGTCAAAAAATGTTGATGCAATTGAAAAAATCTCATCAGCATATGAAGTTGGAAAAAATGTGACTGGTTTATTCAAAATTGACCTAAAACCAATTTGATAAAATTGAGGTAAAGGTCAAATGAATGTCAGGGTCAAAAATGTTGATGCAGTTGAATTGTTTACATCAATATGTATTAGCAAATGAAGTTTGACACTAATATAGGAAAAGTGAGGTCAAAGGTCAAAGGAAAAGTCAAGGTTAAAAATGTTGATGCAGTTGAATATCTCTCATCAACTTGTATCAACATATTAAGTTGAATGATTTCTTTAAAACTGATTTAAACATAATTTGATAAAAGTGAAGTCAAGGTAAAAAATGTTGATGCAGTTGAATTGCTTAGATCAGTATGTATCAGCATATGAAGTTTGACACTGATTTAGGAAAAATGAGGTCAAGGTCAAAGAAAAGGTCAAGGTTAAAATGTTGATGCAGTTGCTCTCATCAGTATTTATCCACTAACGAAGTTTGATAAAAATATCTTGGATGGTTTCTTAAAAACTGAGTTAAACATCAATTTAAGAAAAGTGAGGTCAAGGTCAAAGGAAAGGTCAAAGTAAAAAATGTTGATGTACTTGAATAGGTTTCTTCAATGTGTATCAGCGCATGAAGTTTGATAACACTATCTAGAATAGTATCTGTAAAACTGAGCAAAGCACTTATTTGAGAAAAGTGAGGTCAAGAGGTCAAAAGAAAGGTCAAGGTTAAAAATGCTGATGCCGTTGCATAGCTCTCATTAGTATGTATTAACATGTGATGTTTGATAATACCATCTTGAACAGTATGTTTAAAACTGAGCTAAACACTAATTTAAGAAAAGTGAGGTCAAGGTCAAAGGAAAGGTCAAGGTCAAAAAATGTTGATGCAGTTGCAAAGCTCTCATCAATATCTATCAGCATGAGAAGTTTGATGAAAACATCCTGGATAGTTTCTTTGAAACTAAACTAAGCTTTGAACAGAGCTAAAGGCAAAGTGTGAAGGAAAGACAGACAGAAGGAAAGAAGGACGGAAGGATGGACATGACGAACACTATATGCCCCAGCCGTATTCATGGCGGGGCATAATAATATCTCACTGCAAAATATAGCATTAAGCTTAAAGGATTTATACCTAATACATATCAATGCCAATGCTATATCATAATTCCTATGCTGTAAGTTGTGAATGTGAACAAAAAAATATACTTTATTCTTTAATTTCTAGAGCTATTTCCCAATGGTTCCTCTTTTGGTTAATTACTTTTGGGCGTACAATTGTCTCAGCTAGTCTGTACATGACATTTTTGTTTGATCTATAGACATATAAGAAACTAACAGTGTAAAAAATTTCACTTCTCAGTGATGGCAAATTTCCTTCCTCGACTCCAGGGGGGAATCGTTTCTTATTTACTTGACCTTTACTAAGTCTTTGTTTTATAGCGTGGGTGATAATGTCCTTAACACCTACAATAAGGTTTAATATTTCATGAGGACATCTTTGCCAGAAGACTATATTTTCTTGATCAGCTGTGGCCAACCAGAGTCCATTCCAGGGCTCTCACACCACTTTTTGGGACTGGGGCCGGGGCCGTTCCAATTGGGAAAATTATCGTCATTTTGGGAAAAGTTGGATAACCAAAATTCATTTTAAAAAATCCTCAAATTTTGCTTTTCTAGCATTTTGTCATCAATTTAACTCTGCATGGTTTTTCAATAAACAGTTAAACAGAACAAACATGGGTACGTAGGCTATTTATGAAAGTACATTAGCTTTGTCATAACTATTTTTGAGTGTTGATATTGCGGTTATCTGTCTTTCTGAGTGACAGTTGCTAGTCACATAGTCCCGAATTTCCTCGATTACATGGACAACTTTTCTTACCAATATAGCACGAGACTGAACATGCCAAAGCGTGGGTATGTTTCTAGGTGCAGCTTACTAATGTTAAAATGAAATGTCTATTTTTGAAACCACAATGATGTTTTTTGTCAAAACTACATGACAAGATACTCTGCACTATTAGTTAGTACACATTTTTGTAAAAACAATAACCTGGTTCCCCGAACCAGTTTACGAATGCATTTGGCGCGAACTAATAAAATAGTCGTAGTTTCACTTTCATTTGCAAGTGTGTTTTGTTTGTTGGTTTTTTTTGCGATTAAGTTTCATGGACTTTTATTTTTTGATTATATTTTGCTATGGAAATTGGGAAATTTACACCTTTCTTTTGGGAAAAAAGGTACCTTTTTTGCATTGGGAACGGGGCCAAATATCGGCCCCAGATTTAGAAAATCGAGAGCCCTGCATTCTATCTGAAGCACTTGGCACATGTAACCACCTCTTCACATATTTGACAACTGATGACCACTTAATTTTCCTAAGGCAGATTTACTATAAGTTTTTTCATATCATTTATAAAATATGCTTAATATAATTAAAACAATTTGTTGACTCATCTAATTTGGTTTACATACAACATGCGCATATGGTTTTGCTGCATGAAACATTTTAAACGTGTGTTCTACTTTTTACATTCTGAAGTAAAAATTGATCTCAGTCAAACCATAGCGCAGTATGGATGTTTGAGAAACTGATGTTGAGCTGTAATTTGTAATATGAATTTGAATGAACAGAAATATGAATTCAGAGTCTCCCAAGGTTGACTTTGATGTACATTCTGAGCTTCTATTAAAGCTGAACATGATTCGTAAAAGGAATGTGTCTGCCATTTTTGTTCGGAGTATTGATATACCTGCAGACCCCTATATAAAGGGCAGGACTTTGTCACTGTTCAGTAATCAGTTGACACCGGTGTAGACGGACATATGCTATACAGCACTCAGTAGCGACAATGATAAAACAATACTTCGTCTAATGCAGGAAAGTAAGATACCAAAGAAACTTACAATTATAGATGTACAGGTCAGTGCAGTATACAAACACACAGATACACATAACTGCAATGAAATGTAAGCAAAGGTAATGCAAGATAACCAGCACGAACACAGGTCGCCATTCCACACCGATACCCGTGACAATAAAGCAGTCAGGTGTGACCACAGGGTCTGAATTTTTATCGTCCAAAAAAAAAAAAAAAAAAAAGTCCGAAAAAATTTCCCACCCTCAACTAAAACCAGAAGTCTCTGTCGAGACTGAAGCTCTACTGGTTTGAACTTAGAGAAAAGTACTTAAGCAGCTGGGATTTGAAACTTTACAACAGCAATAAATAGAGTAATGATCGTTGATAAAGTCTCTTTATGTTCTTAGTGTAGTCTACTTGTGTGCCAAGTTATATTGAAATCAGACCAAAACTGTAGGAGGAGTAGCATTTTGAAACAATTTTACAGATATTTCTATTTTTAGTAACCACGGCAACACCGTTCATCGAAATCAAAAACCAATAAACAGATTTATGTATTTTAGTGTAGTCTACTTGTGTGCCAAGTTATATTTAAATCAGACCAAAACTGTAGGAGGAGTAGCATTTTGAAACAATTTTACAGATATTTCTATTTTTAGTAACCACGGCAACACCGTTCATCGAAATCAAAAACCGATAAACAGATTTATGTATTTTAGTGTAGTCTACTTGTGTGCCAAGTTATATTGAAATCAGACCAAAACTGTAGGAGGAGTAGCATTTTGAAACAATTTTACAGATATTTCTATTTTTAGTAACCACGGCAACACCGTTCATCGAAATCAAAAACCGATACACAGATTTATGTATTTTAGTGTAGTCTACTTGTGTGCCAAGTTATACTGAAATCAGACCAAAACTGTAGGAGGAGTAGCATTTTGAAAGAATTTCACAGAAATTTCTACTTTTAGTAACCACGGCAACACCGTTCATCGAAATCAAAAACTGATATAAAGAATTATGTATCTTAGTGTATTCTACTTGTGTGCCAAGTTATACTGAAATCAGACCAAAACTGTAGGAGGAGTAGCATTTTGAAAGAATTTCACAGATATTTCTATTTTTAGTAACCACGGCAACACCGTTCATCGAAATCAAAAACCGATACACAGAATTATGTATCTTAGTGTAGTCTACTTGTGTGCCAAGATATACTGAAATCAGACCAAAACTGTAGGAGGAGTAGCATTTTGAAAGAATTTCACAGAAATTTCTATTTTTAGTAACCACTGCAATGCCGTTCATCGAAATCAAAAACCGATACACAGAATTATGTATCTTAGTGTAGTCTACTTGTGTGCCAAGTTATATTGAAATTAGACCAAAACTGTAGGAGGAGTAGCATTCTGAAAAATTGTTTACAGACAGACGGACAGACGGACAGACAGAAGACAGACAGACAGACAGACGGACGGACGCCGGACGCATTGCTATCGCATAAGCTCTTCTGGTCTCTGACCAGTAGAGCTAACAAACACCAGGATGGCAACGTGTTTTGGGGGGACCCATCTAAACAAATAGATCTGGGCTTGGTCAGAAAAATCTCGCAACTAATTCAGTATCCGGAGTGATTGTGTTATTTATTCAAGTTAAGAAATCCAATTTGCTTGACTACTACGGGCCGTTTCTGGCCATTTTTCCACTTTGACAGCTCATCCTGGACTCCATGCCACTAAACCGGAAGTCGTATCGCAGTATATATTTGACGTCTATAAAAGCTTGTTCAAATAAAATAAAATAAATAATTGTTCAACGTAATTTGACTCAGTTATTTTAAATATATTTAAAAGAACTTCAAAAAGTTATAAATTCTTTTTTTTACTTATATATCGATATGTACCAGGGACAGATAATTCAGTTTTTTATAAGGCGCCAAATTTAAATCAATAAAAAGCCAAGTCGACAAAGAGCCAAACAGCTAGACTTAGCAACCTTATCAGGCATTATTTTGTATAAAAAAAATTGATTTTTATTGATCAGATATGGTAACATAATATTATACATGAAGTTTTACATGCAATTCCTTTTTTGTTTCTTTTCTTCAATATTACGTCAAATATTCACTGCGATATCACTTCCGGTTTAGTGGCATGGAGTCCAGGATGAGCTGTCAAAGTGGAAAAATGGCTAGAAATGGCCCATAGTAGTCAAGCAGATTGGATTTTTCAACTTGAATAAATAACACAATCACTCCGGATACTGAATTAGTTGCGAGATTTTTCTGGCCAAGCCCAGATCTATTTGTTTAGGTGGGTCCCCCCAAAACACGTTGCCATCCTGGAGTTTTTTTTAGTTGAGGGTGGGAAATTTTTTTCCGGATTTTTTTTTTTTGACGATAAAAACTTCAGACTCCTGTGGGTGTGACGAATCTGAAGAGTATACCCTGGTGTTGATGTATCGTAGATAATGATATAGAAAATGGCGTATGCCTATTTACAAGTCGTGTTCAGCTTTAAGTTAGAAAAAGACTAAGAAATTGTAATTAAAGTATTTAAAAATGTATTACATTTTGCTTTAGAGTGTATTGAGAAAATCCAACATCCTTAATATTCAATGTACTGTGTTCTTCTTTAAAATCATGTGTATTATACACTGTAGTTTGCACATTAGTACTTTTTTGTATAAATCTAGATTTCTTTAATGAAGCATCTTTTTCCTAGTTCATGGTATTTTAATTCTCCTGTTATCCATTGTTACTGTCCCCAAAGTGAGACCATAAGTATAAGGAGAAACCGCTTCACTGTGATTATTTTTCCTTTTCCCCTTAAGACCGAGCTACAGCTGTGAGATAACGCATCTATCAGCCTGACAATTAACTCAATCAGAATTAATGGGACATTATTAATGCTTTTAATTGATTTCTGACAACAGCAATTAATATCCTTACTAGAAAAAAAAAACCATGCACATTAATACAAATAATTCAACGGTGCATGAAATATAGGAAATGTTTGATGTTATGTAAAACTTTAACTGAGTAACTGAAGATTTTATTAACCTCTGAAGTCAAAACAATACAAGGGAGGATTTCAAGAAAAATGGTAATGAGAACAAATGTCTGCCTACAATGTGGAATATAAAATAAAACGCAAAATTGAAATCAATTCTGCTAGTAATCATTTATAGCAGATCACGGCATTCATCTTGAGAGCTGAGGTCTCTGCGGTACTCCGTAACACATTTTCTCATCCTTTATTATTGCTCCACAGCTCCGAACCCTTACCCTGTGAGAAATACAATGCTCATTAAACGGCCTGGATTCACTGCATCGATTCCGATCATTTCCTTGAATTAGATATGAAATTCCCCATGCCAATGCATGTAAGAGGAAAAACATGGAACATAAATGCTCTAATTTTTTTTTTAAAGATTGAAATAAATGTTATCAAAAATTTCCATTTTTAGTAACCATGGCAATACCATTTATCAAAATCAAAAAAACATGCAAAAAAGTATATATATTTAAGTTTGTAGACAACTTGTGGTTCAAGTTATAATGAAATCAGACCACAACTTAAGGAAGAGAAGCATTTTAAAGAAACATGATTTCCCAAAAAATTCTATTTTTTTTTTATAACCGTGGCAATTATTAATACCAATCACCAAAATCAAAAATGAATGCTCTAAATTACTATATTATGTATCCCTGAGTAGTCTTTTTGTGTGCCAATTTATTTTAAAATTAGACAAAACCTGTAGAGGTACCATTTTAAAGGAATTTCAAAGAAGTTTCTTTTTTTTATACTAACCATGGCAACATCATTCATTAAAATAAAAAAAATTGATGATCTTTCATTATGTATCTTAATGTAGTCTACTTGTGTGCCAATTTATATTAAAATTGGACCAAAACTGTACGAGAAGTAGCACTTTGAAAAATCGTTCACAGACAGACAAACAGCTAGGCGGACGGACAACAGATGTCTCAAGATCACATAAGCTCTTTTTAATACCATACCTATACAGTAAACTGAAAAGGTATCAGCGCTCACCCTGATGGTCACACCGTCAGCATACAAAACGTCCCAAAATAAGAGTGCAGACTTTGTGGGTAGAACTTAAATGTAGACCTTAGTACATTACCATCATAACAGACTTACATAAATTTTTACAACCTGTAATTGTTATGCAATATACTAGTACATACACTATTGATTTTTAAAGAGGGAAATTTGTGAACTTTTCAGTGAATTCAATTTCCTGTGAAATAATGAATTTTCTTTCAAGTATACTTGATTCCTTAATACCAATATTACAGAAAATGTCCATGCATGCATTGATTTTTTTAACTATGAAAAAAGATCAAATTCCTAGTTATGTAATGAGAAAAAAAACAAGAGGCCCATGGGCCACATTGCTCACCTGAGCACTTTGTTATTCTTGTGAAGAAAAGTTTTAAAGAATTTTCCTATACATTTCTATGTAAAACATTGGTCGGTCATTGTGGCCCCGCCCTACCCCCAGGGGTCATGATTTGAACAAACTTGAATCTTAACTACCTGAGGATGCTTCCATATAAATATAATCAATTAGGGCTTTTTCATTCTTGAGAAGAAGATTTTTAAAGAATTTTCCTATATATTTCTATATGTAAAACTTTGGTTGGCCATTGTGGCCCCGCCCTACCCCCGGGGGTCATGACTTGAACAAACTTGGATCTACACTACCTGAGGATGTTTCCCCATAAGTTTCATCTCTCCTGGCACAGTGGTTTTTGAGAAGAAGATTTTTAAAACATACCACCAAAATTTCATTAATTCCCAATTATCTCCCCTTGAATGAGGTCGTGGCCCTTCATTTAAACAAACTTGAATCCCCTTCACCCAAAGATGTTTTGTGGCAATTTTGGTTGAAATTGGCCCAGCGGTTCTTGAGAAGAAGTTGAAAATGTGAAACGTTTACAGACAGACAGACAGCTAGACAGACGGACGACGGACAAAATGTGATCAGAAATGCTTACTTGAGCCTTCGGCTCAGGTGAGCTAAAAAATACAATCAACGCAAATTAAAATTTATTTCAAAGAATTTGTAAAAGAAAACTGCATAGTGCACAGTATTCACATGAATGTTAGCAATTTTTAAAAAAGCTAATTAGGAAGATGGTGTACATGTAGTATTGTGTGGTTCTTACTGAAGCAGCTGTTTTAAGGTAATTGTAAAGAGTCCAATATAAGCTGACCCAGCTGCCTATAGTCAATGGCCTCAGAGAGAATGACTTA
This sequence comes from Saccostrea cuccullata, assembly GCF_032062105.1. Taxonomy (NCBI): domain Eukaryota; kingdom Metazoa; phylum Mollusca; class Bivalvia; order Ostreida; family Ostreidae; genus Saccostrea; species Saccostrea cuccullata. The sequence goes on from NW_026933175.1 coordinate 256,197, forward strand.
AAGTAGATTCATCTAAAGGAAGCTCTTAACGCTGGAGAAAAATGATTTTTGGACTGAAGGAAATTGTTATCATTCAATACTGTATATAATGAGTCTATCAAGTTGATGTTCAACATAGGGCACCTGCCATTTTTCTCCAGGAAAAATATTTAAAGACCAAGTATAAATGAACCAAAATTGTTATTAACTTACATCAGAAACATGCATGTAATAATCTAAATGACCTAATTCTAATGTGGTGTATGGCTATGTGTATAGAGACAGAACCACAATTTGAATTTAAGGGGGCTGGCATTGTTTCAGCAAGAAGTCTTGGGTCCACCCATGGGGAGGGGGGTGGGCTGGGGTCACATATATAAAACCTGAGTTGTTTCCTTGAGGACAGAGGATTTATTCAACTTGAATCTCTTTCATCAAATGATGTTTTTTGTTTGGTGGAATTTAACCCGGAAGAGAAGAGTTAAAATATGCCATATGACACACAATTGGCACAGACAGATGGGTCCCAAACACTCTTTGATCAAATTGCTCATTGAGCCTTTGGTTCAGGTGAGATTGCAACAATTCTTGAACATTTAAAGAAATCTCACGTCATCATAGAACAAAAAAATCTAAAGTCTGCCCCCATAAAAGTCCAAGTGCCACTGTTACAATAACTTACATCTTAACAATGTGGCAGGAAAATCTGACCTTGCTTATTGAACAAACAAGAAATCTGTGAGCCAATGCTCACTAGTAATACCCCCGCTCTGATGTAAATAAACACTATCATGTTAATATACACAAGTTCAATTACAGGCATATGCACAGAACCAGAAGTCTCTGTCAAGACTGTAGCTCTACTGGTTTGTACTTATACCAAAGGATGAGAAAAGAAGCCATTGCCATCAGATCAAAACTATAGAAGGAGTAGCGTTTTAAAGGAATTTCACAGACATTTCTATTTTTAGTAACAATTGAACACTGTTCATCGAAATCAAAAACCGATACACTGCATTATGTATCTTAGTGTAGTCTACTTGTGTGCCAAGTAATATTGAAATCAGACCAAAACTGTAGAAGAAGTAGTGTTTTAAAGGGATTTCACAGAAAATTCTATTTTTAGTAACCATGGCAACACCGTTCATCGAAATCAAAAACCGAGGCGCTATTCTATGTATCTTAGTGTAGTCTACTTGTGTGCCAGGTTGTATTGAAATCAGATCAAAACTGTAGGAGAAGTAGCGTTTTAAAGGAATTTCACAGACATTTCTATTTTTAGTAACCATGGCAACACCGTTCATCGAAATCAAAAACCGATGCACTATTCTATGTATCTTAGTGTAGTCTACTTGTGTGCCAAGTAATATTGAATTCTAACCAAAACTGTAGAAGGAGTAGCATTTTAAAGGAATTTAACAGAAAATTCTATTTTTAGTAACCATGGCAACACCGTTCATCGAAATCAAAAACCGAGGCGCTATTCTATGTATCTTAGTGTAGTCTACTTGTGTGCCAGGTTATATTGAAATCAGATCAAAACTGTAGGAGAAGTAGCATTTTAAAGGAATTTCACAGAAAATTCTATTTTTAGTAACCATGGCAACACCGTTCATCGAAATAAAAAACCGATGCACCATTTTATGTATCTTAGTCTAGTCTACTTGTGTGCCAAGTAATATTGAAATCAGATCAAAACTGTAGGAGAAGTAGCGTTTTAAAGGAATTTCACAGAAAATTCTATTTTAAGTAACCATGGCAACACCGTTCATCGAAATCAAAAACCGATCCATTATTTTATGTATCTTAGTCTAGTCTACTTGTGTGCTAAGTAATATTGAAATCAGACCAAAACTGTAGGAGGAGTAGCGTTTTAAAGGAATTCCACAGAAAATTCTATTTTTAGTAACCATGACAACACCGTTCATTGAAATCAAAAACCGATGCACTATTCTATGTATCTTAGTGTAGTCTACTTGTGTGCCAAGTAATATTGAAATCTAACCAAAACTGTAGAAGGAGTAGTATTTTAAAGGAACTTCACAGAAAATTCTATTTTTAGTAACCATGGCAACACAGTTCATTGAAATCAAAAACTGATGCACCATTTTATGTATCTTAGTCTAGTCTACTTGTGTGCCAAGTAATATTGAAATCAGATCAAAACTGTAGGAGGAGTAGCGTTTTAAAGGAATTTCACAGAAAATTCTATTTTTAGTAACCATGGCAACACCGTTCATCGAAATCAAAAACCGATGCACTATTTTATGTATCTTAGTGTAGTCTACTTGTGTGCCAAGTTATATTAAAATCGGACCAAAACTGTAGGAGGAGTAGCGTTTTGAAAAATTGTTTACAGACAGACGGACAGACAGACAGACAGACGGACGGACGACGGACACCTTACTATCGCATAAGCTCTTCTGGTCTCTGACCAGTAGAGCTAAAAATATGAAGTTGACATCAAAATTAATCCCACCATATGGCATGCTTCAACAAAGAGTATACTAAAATTTCAAGTATCTACAATGAATAGTTCATGAGAAAACTGCGACAAAAATTTGTTATGTATGAAACGGACATACGCGCAGACAAACAGGAAGTTGACATTGGATTTGAACAAAAATATATCCCACCGTATGGCATGCCTTAGAGAAGATTGTGTTAAAATTTGAAGCATCTACAATGAATAGTTGCTGAGAAAACTGTGACGAAAATTTGTTATATATGAAATGGACAGATGCACAGACAAACAGGAAGTTGATTTTGGATTTTAACAAAAATGTATCCCACCGTATGGCATGCCTTAGAGAAGATTGTGTTAAAATTTGAAGCATCTACAATGAGTAGTTGCTGAGAAAAGAGCGACGAAAATTTTTTATGTATGAAACACACAGACACACAGACAAAGAGGAAGTTGACATTGGATTTTAACAAAAATGTATCCCACCGTATGGCATGCCTAAGAGAAGATTGTGTTAAAATTTCAAGCATCTGTGAGGAGTAGTTGCTGAGGAAACTGCGACGAAACTTTGTTAAGGACAGACACACAGACAGACGGACAGACAGACAGCTAGACAGACAGACACACAAGGGTAAAACAGTATACCCCCCTCTCCTTCGGAGAGGGGTATAAATATCAACTACCAGATAGTAGCCCCTACCAATTGCACAAGTTTACTGAAAAATGTTAAAAAGCCGAAATTGGAATAATTGCTCCTAATAGAAGCTATACATGCAATTGGGGAAGATGTAATTTCTGATAGATAAGGATGGTGTTTTGGGCATTATGAGGGCCATTTAACCTTCCTTTATCTTTTAGCTATTCGTTGTGCTCTAAGGTCATTAATCGTACAAAACAAGAATCATTCCCTACAAGGTCAATCATGCCTCCTGAGGAGATCTGTCTTCATTGGTCCTTGAACATTAATCACATTCTAAGAATTTCACTGCATGGAACTCTGAATTAAAACGGACATGAAGAAACCTTCCATGGACAGCTGCCTGACTATCATGTATAAATGACAAAAAAATAGTTCACATGTTCGGAGCAATAACCATGGTGATTATGGAAAGCCATCTGAAGCATTATTTGATCTCCCTGTTCTTAAAGAGAAAATACTGCTAAAAGGATTTAAAAGGATATAACTTTGTTGCCATCTTTTACCATATAAACAACAAATCAGTACTGAAAACATGAAACATGTACTGTGTTTGCAGGAAATGGTTCTCTTAAAAGACCCAGTGTGTTTTAGATACATCATAATGCATCTACATAAATGATTCCCAACATGCAACATTGTTGATAAACTACAGGCAGTCTCAGTGTCGGCTTGCATGATGGTTTACATAAAATATGAAAAATCACAAGACCCCCCTTAACACATTTTTCTTTATTTGCCGCCTTGCAAATAACAATATTACAGTTTATGGTCCATGTAAAGAGTACAACAGAATAAAAATAAACATCCACTTCCAAATCTCCTGTTTTATCTTCAGTATTTTTCTGTCAAGAAATGAATAATAGATGAAAGGGGGGTAAGCTCAGAGAAAAAAATAAGCACCCTTCAAGAACATGAAAGGGAGGAATAATTGTTTATATTAGACACTTTTACTGATCAAAGACAGTGTTTCGTTCATTCTGAATAAATATAATCTCCTAATTTATATGAAAATATGTTGTCTTTCTCCATTTAGGTATTCATGAAATTTTGTGAGACCCAGTTTAGACATTATTTTCTATGTTTCGAAGCATATACACTTTATTAAACAATAGGGCTTCTACTTCCTTGTTTTACATTCGATGATCAGCTTCTAACAATTTCTCTTCTCTACAAAATTTTAAAAAAATTAATTTAAGTAGTGAAATTAGCATATTAACCCAGGTTAGAAAAGGAACAGGTTACATTTTTACCGAGAGTGATACTTGGAAAGGTGGCAGGCCCACTCCCGGAATTTCATTATCTTGCACTGTCACATGAACACATTTCCCTGGGGTACATATCCGATATTTCAGTTTTTTGAAACATGAAATGTACTGTTAACCATCGAGTCATTTGGTTCAAGTTGAGGTTTGACATGAAATTGTTGGTAAATCATGCATGTCATTTAGTCCAGGTTTCCTATTATAAAGTGGGTTATAATTTTGAGATAATCATTTACAAATGGCTTTGACAAAAAAAAATCCAAATAAATATTTTCCTTTCATTATTGCATTGTTTGTACATTATTCAACATTTTATTTAATGATAACACTTAAGTGTTTAGCGATTTATTTTATGTCAGATAAAAATTCACGAAGATTGGAATCAACCAAACAGATAATGGTTCCAAACATTCAAGTGCAATTACCGACATCAAGTTATTTAGTCTCCTTTATAATTACTCATTACAATTATTATGAATCACATTTTTAGCAAATAATTTGTTCTTTTCCAGAATAATGTATCCTATTGGCTAATGAGTACAATTAAATATTGAATCAAAAAGTGAACATTGAGAAATTGTACTGAGAAAATGATATATTATGCTTGTAAAAAAAAAATGAAAAAAATATGATTTACTTGCATTACATGTGTTTACAGATTTCTGTTATCAGGTAAAATAGTGCAATAGACACAAAGTTTAGGAGACTGTTTATTGCATGTTGTATTTCTATCTCGGTTAATTTCCATCATTAAGAAATCCATTTTCATTCTTTTTGCAATTTAATCTTAATGAAAGAACTAATATAGCCAAAATAATTTAATATTGATCTAAAATTCTTCCTGGATTATCTTATCTCATTCTAAATCATTGCTCCTGAAATAAGAAACAACTGTTCTTTAAGGAACATCAGTAAGACGTAAACCTTTTTAATCTCTGAACAAAAAAGTTACTCTATAAATTTGAACTTATTAATTTTTAAATACTTGCTCCATTAATCATTCTCATATAATTATATAATATAAGTCCCTAGGTTTTTGTACTTGAACTTTCAATATCATTAAATTTATCCATCATCAAGTTAAAGTTAAGATTTAAACAAACTCTTATCCTAATTTAACAATAAATAAATGGAGCAAAATATCTGAATTGTACAAAAATACTATACAACCCTGATTTATCACTTTAGGAAAGTAAAGTTTTACATATCCTTAAAAGGGATGGGCATTGGTTTGCCAAAAAAAAAAGAAGAGATTTTTGTAAAACACTTATGCCCCAATCGCAAAAATAATTGATTTTTTTTCTAAGTCCAAGGGGCATAACTCTGTCCCAAATGGATCGATTGTACCCAAACAGACCTTAAACTAGATATTCTTCACAGTATTTCAATAGAAGTTCAATATACTTGTACTATAAAATGTTACAAAAAGAGATACTTGCCTTTTTTCAAGTAAAATATGGCACACAAGTTAAAGCTGAATCTGACTACACCAACATGATCCCAAAAAGTCTTGTGCCACAAAAAAAACCCAGCAGCTTGATCATACATGATATTTGTGTTTGTGTTATGGGAAAAAGCAAAAATGATTTTGAATTTTATATTGTGATATATTTCAATACAAAATTTAATATTGCAATATATATGGGGATACGATTTTTTCAGACACAATACCCAGCACTCTCGATTCTGTAAATCACTGCTCCAGTATGAGACAAGCAATGTCTTGTTGACGGCCGCAAATTGTTGGATCAAACTGGACGTTTGGCATCTCATTCGATCTAATGATCTATATGCCTGTCAACTGATACATCAGACGGCTCTTTGGATCAAGTTTCTGCTACATATTAATGTATTTAGGTGTTGTCCTAAAGGTAGGGAGGGAGGAATCATTTCTCTATCATGACTAAAGACCATAAGGATGTCAGTTAAGTTCCTCTTAACAATTGTTCAACCCCTATAGTTATATATAAACCTGTCATATCCAAACTGACAAAATTAAGTGCACTAGCTAGGTCCATTGACCTTCAATGACATAAATAAAGATAAATGTCATTTGCATGCAGTTTCCATAACAGCAAATCTTCCTATACATAATATGTTTTAATGGTAATTAAACTCTTTAATACACACCTTAAACTTTGAAGAACTTTAATTTTAATCAAAATTCTCCTTAATCATCTTTTGAAATGCCCTGAATGATTATTTTAAAAACGATGTTGATCACAGATATATTTGTATCAATCACTATGATTTTTTTAAGGTTGTGAAAACAACCACTATTTTCATCAACCATTTACATCATTTCTTTTACAAATGCATCAGTGTTGTTGAATTTATTTTTTACTAAGTGACAATGTTTTTTTTAAGTTTATAAGATATAAACATAGTCCTAATTCCTTATCTTTCAGATTGGCACAGTGGACTCAAGAGCAATGTTCTGAGCTTCCATTAGGAAATTTACTAAAAGTGGATCCTATAATGAAACAAAAATAAGTTTTCATCTCTTTTGTATTTAGTGCTAATAAAGTTCCATATCAGTGTCTTAAAAGAAAATAGAGAAAAGTCTCCTCGATAGAGAGTGGACGAAATCTGGTGAGACTTTAATCGACGGACAGCTAAAGTATTTATATACTTTCTATATGCTGGATCACCATTAGGGAAACAAAATCTAAGGACTTAAGATTCTACCTTTCGATTAAACTGGAGAACCAGAATTAAAGACTGTGCAATCTTATGATAACCAAAGGAAATATGTCAACAAATTAATTCCAACTTCCAAGAAAAATTTGAACTAAATCAAGGAATATTTGCATCTGGTGACTTGACATTTTCGATCAGATATGACCAACGAGACCTCCTTCTCTGCAGATTTAAACTGTTCAGTGTTAGAGATGGGAGAACCAATGGGAGAACCAAACAGTTCCTTTGTGTCCATCGTGTCCCCAGAACAGAGAGAGATCTTACAGACCATGAACTACTACTGTTATAGCATCATCATTCCTACCGTGTGCTCATTTGGAATTCTGGGAAACATTCTCAACGTCATAATCTTTACAAAGAAGAAGAATACAGGCATGCTAGACGAGGTTGAATATTGTACCACGATTTGTTTGGTGTCGCTAGCTGTGTCCGACCTGATGTTCTGTATAACAACCATTCCTGTTGGATTTCAAACCCTGACACAGACTGTCTACCATAAAAGTGAATTCCTGCTGTACTATTACATGTACAACTCGGCCATCATCAGCATGTTCATTTTCAGCAGTACCATGTTAACGGTTCTTACTGCACTGTTGAGATACCTCGCCATCTGTCATCCATTCCGCTCCAGACAATTTATCTCCATCAAAAACGTTAGTATAGGTATATCTGTAGTAGCTGTAATCTCTATTGCGTTTAACCTGGTGTCGATGTGGCATTTTACAACTAAGGAATGCATGGAGGAGGGATACACCACCGTACAGCCAAGCAGCCTTTTTATGAAGCCCTCTTTTCAGTATACTCTGAAACTACTTTGGGCCGTTTTTGGAAATTTCATTCCTCTGTCGATTTTACTTTTCTGTAACATTCAGCTGATACGCGCCCTCCGACAGAGTCGACAGCTCCACCTGCTTCACAGTCGTGACGACACTTCCTGTTTGTCAGCTCATCGTCGCATTAACATCACCCTGGTTACGATCATCATCTTCTTCTTTATCCTAGTGGCGCCCTCAGAAATCACCAAATTTATCTCCCTTCTGAATAACGACAGAGGATTTAGGTATGCCATGGTGTCTTATATCACCAATACTCTACAGTGCATCAATTTTTCTGTTAACTTTGTGTTATATTATGTCATCATTGCTCCATTTCGGCATACCTTACACGAATTTCTCTGCTCGTTCCCTCGAGCAATTCGACACAACGAAGAGCGCGAGAGATCCTCCGCAAACACTGGAAAACAACCCCAGACAGTGATGCTTCTCTCTTTAAAGGACAAACACCATATCTAACGTCAGATACCGGAAGTCATTCAAAGACAGTGATGCTTCTCTCTATAAAGGACAAACATCATATCTAATGTCAGACACCGGAAATCAACCACAGACAGTGATGCTTCTCTCTATAAAGGACAAACATCATATCTAATGTCAGACACTGGAAAACAACCACAGACAGTGGTGCTTCTCTCTATAAAGGACAAACACCATATCTAATGTCAGAAAAAACAGATAAAAAATCCAGTTTACACAGTGTGACGCAAAAGGAATCGGACCAGACAACTCACCTGACCATGAAGAAAGCTACCATGATGGTTTACTTCTTTGAAAATTAATCAGGACTCGGTTAATGGGGCTAATTGATGACTTTTTACCTAGAGACTAACAGAATTACATTTCAGTACTTCATTTCTGACTTTCAAAGTCAGATACTGCTTAAGTTTTCTGAGACATGTGTGAACAATTTCAAAATATTTTTTTTTCATTAATACTAAAATTGGCTTGCACCATTATCAACTTTTTTGGCTACAAAGAGTTTTAATGAAATATCCTTCAGAAGCTTTCTCTCTTGGTTGTGCAAGTTCGACAGAAAAGCTATGGGTACTACAACATTAGTGACATTAAAATGTTCTTATAAAGTTTGAAAATTTATTCAGGAGTCAAATGTCTTATTTAAATAAATGTCCGAGGCAAAAATTCAATAAACTACATCTAGCTTTTTTTGGTAGCAGAAGATCACTCATACTTGAATTACCAAAACACTGAAAAATTAATTCTTTTAATCGATAATTTTCCAACCCCATCATAAATGTAACTGCTCTCCAAGAATGCAGTCTAGCTCCTGACTTTTCATTTTGTCATCATCATTTCTGCTTGTCTACCATATGCTACCTCCATTGGATAACCAGTCAAGGCACTCTTGAGCCTCTTTAAGCAGGTATAAACCAGTGTCTACGATGTGTTTGTGTTGTTCCATTCTGCTGTCTTTTCCCATATATACAGGGGTAACCAGCTCAGCCCAGTACGGCTGCTGCATTTTATTTTGGTGTATTGCCATATTTCATGATATTAAACAAGTTTTTTTTGCATACTATATAATATTTTTGTCATTCTTGATCTCAGATTAATGATTTATTTTTCTTGCATAATCTAGATCATAAAGTGTTTTTGGATGTAAATTATGTTTTGCCTAGCAACAAAAATACAATTTAAAAAAATCATCTACTTGATTTATCTATTACCATTCTTTTTCACTCAATATTTAATATTGGTATTTATTACCCCCCTCCTTCTCCATTTTATGTATGTGTGGCATCTGCAACTATACTGTAAGGGAGACAATAAATGTAAGGAACACATTAGAAGTAAACTCATTACTAGTACGTTGTACAGATAACTTTACAATTGCAATGTTCATGAGGAGATTCACCCCCATCAGAAAACTTTTTGGAAGCAAAATCTGCATCAACTTGATTGGATTTTTATTCTTAAAATATCCCATTTCATCAACTATTCATAGTTTTCTCAGATAACCTTACAATTGGGCAAGGCACGCATACTTAGAATCTTTTGCATATTTCCATCTGATGACCAACTGACTGCTTTTACACAAATTGGAAATCATGAAAAATTGCTACATGCATGCAGAAACCAGAGATATTTTTATGTCTTGGAAAATATTGGGTGTTGCACTGTTAAGCTGAGAATAAGTGGAATTTCTCTAGTAGCCTGCAATTCTTTAAACAAGAGGCCCATAGGACACATTGCTAACCCAATTACCCAATTAATTTTAGCCCTGCTGTTGAGCTTTCAGCTCAGGTGAGCTAAAATGCAATTTTATTACTCATTTTTCACCATTTCAAGCAAAATATCACTGTTTTTATTAAGTGTAAATTTTGGTTAACTTTGAGACCACGCCCTTTGCCCCAGGGTCATGCCTTGAACAATTTTTAATCTTCAACATATCCTGACCCTTGTATGTAACTTTGGTGAAAATCTGCCTGGTGGTTCTTGAGAAGATTTTTTAGCAACCAGTACTTTTGGTTTAATTTTCCTGATTATCTCCCCTAGTTTCAGTACAAAAGGTAGCCCTTGGGCCAAGGATACCCTGTGACAAATTTGACAATGATTGGCCAAGGGGTTCTTGAGTTATGGCCCATATTCTAGAAAGTTAACGCACATCGCACGACGCACACAGCACAAATGGCCATAGCATTCGCTCTTTGAGCCTTTGGCTCAGAAGAGCTAATAAAAAAAAAAATTTGGAAGAAGCAACCTTGCTATTATAACTTAATACACTTAGTTTGTTTGCTGAAAAAGATTTTCAGTATATTTCTTAGAATAACTTATATATTTACTTTTTAAAAGACCCCCCCCCCCCCCCCTCGTCACAATATATACAACTTTAAATAGAAAGGCCACGTTTTTCCAAAATTTTAGCAGGAACTATATTTTTGGCGGAATGGTCGTAGTTTATCTTCTTTTAGGCCCTTTCAAAATTATAAAAGAAGAAGTGAATAAATAATTTTTACACAAAATTTTTTGAGAGATTTTTAAATGTGCAGATTAATAAGAGTTGGACATCAAAATTTATCAAATAAATATGACAAACAAACTAGAACTTTATTGTATTAAATCTTGTGATTTGCCAAAAATCAAATATTTTTTTCTCTGGGGTCAAATTTTTTGTTTTTGAAAAAAATTTTGTAGCTTTATAAGACTATTTTATTATATGTGAAAATAAGAAAATGTTAAAATTAGTAAATTGAAAATGAAATTTTAAAATTTTGTGGTGGTCAGAGAAAATTCATTGGTCTCTCCAGTTAAGTTGAAAAAATGTAAATTTGGAAATATCATGCTATAGACCCGATATAGCAATATGTTTTTTCAAAAAGAACAATCATTAAACTTTTGAAAAGATATGTATCAAACATGAAGTTATGAAATTTTTCTTAATGTCAAGGAAAAAGATAATGACCTTGAACTTCCTCTCATATAAAACGGTCAAATTTAATTTCACTGATACACACCTGATATTGGATCATGTGAAAATTTCATTCATTTTTAAATATTAGAAAATGAGAAACCTTAATACACTTAGTTTGTATCCTGAAAAAGATTGGACAGATTTTCAAGAATAACATACATTTTTTTTCCAGTGACCCCCCCCTTCCCCAAATATATTGGGTCAAGGTTTTGACACATTTTGGGCCATGGAGCAATCTTTGTGTGAAATGCTCCTAGTTTATCTCCTTAGGCCCTTTCACAATATTTGATTGGCCCCAAAGCAGAAGTGAATAAATATTCATGCTACCAAAATTTTTTGATTTGGATTGCAAACTGCTGCTGAAAGAGTTGGACATCAAAAAGTATTGGTATGGAATATGCACAATCGAAAGCATCCGTTGTGTATTAAATCTTGTGATTCTGTAAAATCACATATTTTCCTGGGGTCAAATTTTTTAGGTTTAAGGAAAAAAAATTGGTCTTTGGGGATTTGATTTTGTGGTTGAAAAATGTTAATTAGTAAATTGCACATGAAATTTTTCATTTTGTGGTGGTCATAAATTCATTGGTCTCTCCTTACCTTGAAAACAATGAAAACTAGAACTGTCCAAACGGGACAAAATACCTCCTTATAAAGATATGTATCAAACATGAATTATGAAATTTTTCTTCCAGTGACCTTGAACTTCCCCAAATGACCTTGGGTCAAGGTCATGACACACCTTTTGATCATGGGCAATCTTTGTGTGAAATGAGAACCTACCAAGTTTATCCATAAGAAAGATATGGACAGGACACGAATTATGAAATTTTCTTCCAGTGACCTTGAACTTCCCCAAATGACCTTGGGTCAAGGTCATGACACACCCATGGGCCATGGGCAATCTTTGTATGAAATGAGAGCCTACCAAGTTTATCCATAAGAAAGATATGAACCAGACACAAATTATGAAATTTTTCTTCCAGTGACCTTGAACTTCCCCAAATGACATTCGGTCAAGGTCATGACACACCCTTGGGCCATGGGCAATCTTTGTGTGAAAGAAGAACCTACCAAGTTTATCCATAAGAAAGATATGGACAGGACACGAATTATGAAATTTTTCTTCCAGTGACCTTGAACTTCCCAAATGACCTTCGGTCAAGGTCATGACACACCCATGGGCCATGGGCAATCTTTGTATGAAATGAGAACCTACCAAGTTTATCCATAAGAAAGATATGGACCAGACATGAATTATGAAATTTTTCTTCCAGTGACCTTGAACTTCCCCAAATGACCTTGGGTCAAGGTCATGACACACCCTTAGGTCATGGGCAATCTTTGTGTGGAGTAGTAGATTCTAATGTCCCTCTGTAAGAAAGATATGGACCGGACACGATTGCACAGACAGACAGACGGATGGACAGACGGACAGCTAGACAGACGGACAAGGTAATTCCTATATACCCCCCCAAACTTCGTTTGCGGGGGGTATAATTAACCCCCCCCCCCAAACAAGTGATTTGTGAAAGCCAGTGTTGAAAGATAATGTGATAGGATCACATAGAGCAAGCAACAGTCTCATGGTTGCAAAACATATGACAGCTGGGATTCATCTTACAATCTTTAAACAAGAGGCCCATGGGCCACATCGCTCACCTGAGCATTATGGCTAGGAAAAAGTAGAAATTGGTTTATTATTGAAAAGTTTAAATCCAAAAGTAGTTCCATGACCAATCATGGCTTTGCTATTCTTGAAAAGATGATTTTTAAAGAATTTTCCTATATATGTCTATGTAAAACTTTGGTCGTCCATTGTGGCCCCGCCCTATCCCCGGGGTCATGATTTGAACAAATTTGAATCTACACTACCTGAGCATGCTTCCATATAAATATGATTAATTATGGCTTTGTTATTCTTGAGAAGAAGATTTTTAAAGAATTTTCCTATATATTTCTATGTAAAACTTTGGTCGGCCATTGTGGCCCCACCCTGCCCCAGGGGGTCATGATTTGAACAAACTTGAATCTACACTACCTGAGGATGCTTCCATATAAATATGATCAATTATGGCTTTGCTATTCTTGAGAAGATGATTTTTAAAGAATTTTCCGATATATTTCTATGTAAAACTTTGGTCGGCCATTGTGGCCCTGCCCTACCCCCAGGGGTCATGATTTGAACAAACATGCATCGACACTACATGAGGATGTTTCCCCATAAGTTTCATCTTTCCTGGTACAGTGGTTCTTGAGAAGAAGATTTTTAAAACATACCACCAAATTTTCTTTAATTCCCAATTATCTCCCCTTGAATGAGGGCATGGCCCTTCATTTGAACAAACTTGAATCCCCTTCACCCAAGGATGCTTTGTGGCAAGTTTGGTTGAAATTGGCCCAGCGGTTCTTGAGAAGAAGTCGAAAATGTGAAAAGTTTACAGACAGACAGACAGACGGATAGACAGACAGATGGACAGACAGACAGACGGACGCCAGACAAAATGTGATCAGAAAAGCTCACTTGAGCCTTCCGCTCAGATAAGCTAAAAATAATCTGTGTCACTCTTGTTAGTATACAAAATGTTTAAGGATGTTTGTACTAATGTTTGTGTTCAGCATTAAAGTAATTTGGATCACATTTGGTCACGTCTGAATAGTGTGCCTGTCCACTACTTTGAGGAGACCTATGATATGCAACCATAAAAACATGCAATGAATGCAAGAAATCATGCAACATATTTGAGAGCTTGTGCGAAAGGGCATTTAAATATACAGGGGGTAGAAGAGAAAATTTGTGTATTTTCACTGGATGATTTTAGAGCCCACTTCAACTCAAGAATACCTAACACTGGGGTATTAACCTGACTCTTAAACATCCTGATATAAAGAAAATAACCTATTTTATACAAGCAACTAACAAAGACTGTTCAAATTTTTTTTTTTTAACTTTTTTCTTGATGGGGTGTTTTATACAGGTTTGACTGTAAGTAAAAAATCTTCATGTTCAAGCTCTCATTGCCTAGAATTTGACAATAGACAGACATTAAAAAATAAAAGCAACTCTAATATAATTTATTTGTATCCTCGGGGAAATAATTTGAAACATATACTGGTTTAGGGATGTTATGTTTCAGTAATTTGGATCCAAATTTCACTTTTATTACATGACATAATATACTTTCATTGCAAAAAGTTCTGTGTCAACATTACCTACGACTTTATTATTAAAAAAAGTGGAAGGGGATGTATCCAAACTGTAAAATAAAGCATCATTCAGGGAATACTACTTCCAGTAGAATATCGTAAAAGTGAAATATGATCTAACAGTTCTCATGAACCAGCTATTATTAATGTATTTCTCGCTCACTGAAACTCAGAATCCCATAGATCACAGACAAGATCATATGAATTTCACATTATATTTAATTGCTGGGAAAACCTCATTTTGGTGTGAAAAAAAAATTCATGTTTACAGAGACACTACATACAATACCAGAAGATAGGGAAGACACTGAAATTTATCACACCCTGTATATCAGTCTGTCCTTTATCACACCCTGTATATCAGTCTGTCCTTTATCACACCCTGTATATCAGTCTGTCCTTTATCACACCCTGTATATCAGTCTGTCCTTTATCACACCCTGTATATCAGTCTGTCCTTCATCACACACCCTGTATATCAGTCTGTCCTTTATCACACCTTGTATATCAGTCTAGCCTTTATCACACCCTGTATATCAGTCTGTCTTTTATCACACCCTGTATATCAGTCTGTCCTTCATCACACACCCTGTATATCAGTCTGTCCTTTATCACACCCTGTATATCTGTCTGTCCTTTATCACACACCCTGTATATCAGTCTGTCTTTTATCACACCCTGTATATCAGTCTAGCCTTTATCACACCCTGTATATCAGTCTGTCCTTTATCACACCCTGTATATCAGTCTGTCCTTTATCACACCCTGTATATCAGCCTGTCCTTTAATATCACACCTTGTATATGTCAGTTTTTCATTTATCACACCCTGTATTTCAGTCTAGCCTTCATCACACACTGTATATCAGTATGTCCTTCATCACACACCCTGTATATCAGTCTGTCATTTATCACACCCTGTATATCAGTCTGTCCTTTATCACAAACCCTGTATATCAGTCTTGGCTTTATGTACCAGTCTTTACTGACTTACAATATGTTAGAACCTTTAGATATCTTTTTCTTCAGTTCTATCGAGTTTTGAAAAGACAAGGTTTAATTAACTGTATTTTGCAATGTTACATTTAATTTTTCATCAACATTATATCCATCAATTTCAAAATACTGACATGCATTGCATCAAAAGATAAAAAAAAATGACAACCTAACATAAAATTATCCTATACTTTATCATATTTACTGACTCACAATTCCCATCTTGAATCACAGTTCAGAAATCTCCTCTAATGATAGATTGTAATTTAACTTTCCACAAAATACGCTTTTTTACATGTTCAATACACTTCAATCAGAGGACTCAGAATTGATTAGAATTTTAAAGGAAGCAATTTTCTGGGAATTTATGGAAAATATCAAATTATCTCTTAATATATTGAAATATAGGAAGACAAAAATGGCTGCAGTGGCACTTCAAGGTTAAACATTACGTTGGGAACATTCTAAATGATCAGATTAAAGTTTTTAATAATAAATGTCACATTTTTTTTATAAGCCTTCCCTATACAACATATACATATATTTTTTTTAAATTAAAATTTTATCATTGCCTATTTTTAGTCACTATATGTCTATGGATAACCAATGATTTGTGAATCTCAATTTCATATTTCGTAATTGTATACTAAGCACAAAGATACATGCCAATGTTGAGATTGCTTATATCAACTGCATCATCTGTTTAAATTAGATTTCAACCATTCACAATTATGACTCACCTAAGATCATCATAATTAATAAATGATTTGAATCTGTTTCCAAGGTGATGGCATGAAGTAAATAGCTGGGTTTCATTACTTTGCCAATTTCTTTTTTTTTTTTTTTTTTTTTTTTTTACTGTTTAAGCATACTCTAAAAAAATGTGGTTCCAAGGCTTTGATAGATATTCAAATAATAACCAGAGAACAGATAATGGCTACATTCATCAAACTAACATTATTTAAAAATAACTACTTGTGTATAAGAAGAGTTACATAAGTTTGTGAAACACAATTATGCCCCTCCAAATAATTGGAATTTTCCTACTTCCAAGTGACATAAGTATGTTCGAATTGCATATTTAATCATACCCAAAACAAAACTTGACCTAAATATTCTTATGATTAATCTTTATACCAAATTTCATTTCAGTATGTGCATGCAACCCTTGCAAAAGAAATGAAGGAAAACTGCAAATTGAATAGGAATTTTTCTAAGTCCACAGGGCATAACTCTGTCCAAAATTGCTCAAAGGTAACCAAAACAGAACTTGACCTAGATATTCTTATGTTTATCTGTATACCAAATTTCATTTCAGTTTGTGCAACATCTGGGAAGAAAATGAACAGAAACTGTTGGTGGACAGACAGATGGACACACAGCAGCAAAGCTATTATAATATGCCCTCCCTTCTTTGAAAGGGTCACATAAATTTCTGTTTAAATTGTACCAAAATTTAACAAGAACAAGCATTTTGAAAAATTGTTTACAAACAGTGAGAAAGACAACCAGATAAGAGGAAAATCAGATATGATGGTCTATAATTGATGAGAAAAGCCAAAAATTTTCAATCCATGTTTAAATCAAACAACTTTCCTTTACTTGGGACTTCAGTATCTTCCTATTAATCCCAAGGTTCAAATTATCTGAACATCTCATGCTGTACCATTAAAACATCACGAATATGATGTCTCTATCTTTTTTCAATCAGTGAAATTGACAAAAAGAAAAAAGAATATCAAGCCTGCATGTTTCTTAATCTTTTCTGTAAAGTGAGAATATTTTTTTCACAAACGCATTCACCACCTGATAATGGCATCTTCACAAATAATTTACAATAATATATATATATATATAAGCCCATAATCACAAGGCTCACCAACATCACCAATGGCAACCTCTGGATTATTTTCTTCTAGCATACAAAAAAGTGTATCTACAATATAACATCTTCCATTGTTGATGCATAACTTTGACTGTTACAAGGAAATAATCGATTCTATAATCATCTTCCATGCATCACTGATAAATACAGGACAAAGTACTTCAAAAGATATCTGCTCCAAAATTCTCTCTCTCCCCCCCCCCCCCCCCCCCGGACCCCAACATTCAGGTGAGCTAAAAGGAACAGGGTAATTTGATCCATTTTAGTCTTACTGACCTAAAAATGTGGCCAATTTATGTCATATAATTTTTCCATACAAAAGCATCATTTGGCCCACTGTACTCACATTTCTCACATTTTTTCCAATCAATTAAAGGCTCACTTGCTCCACTTAAGTCACATAAATGTAAACAGGGACCAGGGCTGCTTTCCTTGACGAGATCATAGTGGCTAACTTAGCAGAATGTTAACATTTCTATCTCTATTGAAAAGACAGCTAACTTAGAAGATATAAAGTTTCAGATTTCATATAAACATATATCTATAAAAACTTATTTTTGGAACAAAGAGTTTTTTCAACCGAAAATATATACATATATTTTCATTTAATTCTTTAGATGTACAAAGCAATATCCTTTTTATTAAAATCGTATGTGTTGCAAATTTGTTACTAAAGAGACAATCTTGAAATTGTTATTACCATCTAATATTTATGCAAGCTCTCCCTTAATTACATAGAGGCTATGTTAGCTCTCTGTTCAAGAGTGTAGCTTTACCTTGGGCTACATAGCAGCTACACTGTTGAGCTTAACCTGGGGCTACGTAGCAGCTAATCTGTTGAGCTTTACCTGGGGCTACGTAGAAACTATGCTGTTAAGCTTTACCTGGGGCTACGTAGCAGCTACGCTGTTGACTTTACCTGGGGCTACGTAGCAGCTACGCTGTTGAGCTTAACCTGGGGCTACATAGCAGCTACGCTGTTGAGCTTAACCTGGGGCTACGTAGCAGCTAAGCTGTTGAGCTTAACCTGGGTCTACGTAGCAGCTACACTGTTAAGCTTTACCTGGGGCTACGTAGCAGCTACGCTGTTGAGCTTTACCTGGGGCTACGTAGCAGCTACGCTGTTGAGCTTAACCTGGGGCTACGTAGCAGCTACACCATTGAGTTTAACCTGGGGCTACGTAGCAGCTATGCTGTTAAGCTTAACCTGGGGCTATGTAGCAGCTACGCTGTTGAGCTTTACCTGGGGCTTCGTAGCAGCTACGCTGTTGAGCTTTACCTGGGGCTATGTAGAAGCTACGCTGTTGAGCTCTACCTGGGGCTACGTAGCAGCTACGCTGCTGAGCTTAACCTGGGGCTACATAGCAGCTACGCTGTTGAGCTTAACCTGGGGCTACATAGCAGCTACGCTGCTGAGCTTAATACCTGGGGCTACGTAGCAGCTAAGCTGTTGAGCTTTACTTGGGGGCTACGTAGCAGCTACGCTGTTAAACACATCTCTGGTCCATCTAAGTCACTTTAATCTAAAACGTGGACTTGCTCCATTTGCTATATTAATGTAAACAAGTTTATCTTTTAAAAAAGATAGGTGAGCTAGCGCTGCAGCAATTTTTAAACACAAAAAGGAAGGTCCATGATCAAGTGATTTATTTTGCTGAATTTTTTTATGTTTATCAAAGCTGGGGTGTGATAAAGTTATATTTTTTGTGAGAATGTATTTTACAGACGCATAGGTAAAGAAACGAGGGGGGGGGGGGGCAGTGAAGTTTTTGTGTTGACTCATTGTAGTTTCCAGAGAATTCCTGATGAGAAGATGTGAAGCTTGTGAGCTTTGGGTCATCTTTGTCAAGAACTGTTAGGTAAAAAGCCATACACAGAATTTTTTTTATAAATAATGGATTTGTTTGTAATTTTTAGTGTTAATCCTTGTTTATGGAATTTTTTGCTTGTCCTACATTGTCATGATTGCGAGCATTTAGAATATATTTTTATGGTGGTGAGGCCTTGAAAACACAAGTGTGGAGTCCATCTTGTGCTTTAAGACTTTATAAAAAAAAAACTCCCTTGTTTTTGTTTAGAACAATCAGATAATGACTCGGGCTTTTCCATCTGAAAAAGGGAAAATTTAATGTATTACAATTATGTATTTATTTTTAAAGTGTAAGATACACAATAAATAAACAAAGTTTTTTAATGACACAATGAAATTATCATATCTATCTGTAGTAATTTTCACAGTTTTCCAAGAATGCACAACCGTGAAGCCGAGCATGTGTATTCCAGTAACTTGGACTAACAAAGTTGCTAGTGCTCGAGAGCACTAGCAACAAGTGGGTGCTTAGACCACCTTAAACAAAAACTTGCCCAATCTTGGTCACACCACAAAAAAACTCTCAAGGAAAACTGCATGTTTATTTTTAAAATTCTTTTAAAAAGATTTTTTTTTCCTATCCCTGTCATTTGTTTTAGAAAACCTGACAATAGCTTATTGGAGAGAAACGATTTAAGCATGTTGATGATTTTTCAGTATTTTCAATATAAATTATACCTGCTGATTCTGGAATAGAACTCGGAAGTTTTACATATCAGACGTGTTAATTGCTCTAGAACCCTTTTAACATGTAAATTCATCTACAACCCTTTTACTATATGTAAATGCCTCAGGCCAACGTGAATTAGATTTTCAAAGTAATTCTAGAGAATTCCTAAATTGGCTTACTGTTATGAACAAAGTAATATACGCCTAACAAGGAACAGAGGTTCACCAAATTGTTCAATGCTCATTATAAAGCTGTAGGCTCAGTCTGCCCAAAGAGTGAATCTGTCCCTTACATAATATTTCATATAATAGTTAATGTTCTCTTTGTTATGTTATTGATAGTTAAATGTCTACAGTCATCAGATAAATTCTCACATTGAGTTTTCACGCTTTTGATAAGGATTCGGCAGTAAATTAACGGAACCATAATACTTCCCCCTTCTTACTACTCGCTGACAATATCTAAGTCAAATTGCAAAATTAGCAGAGGAAGTGTAACGATTATATCTAAAGACATTTTTTCCTTCACAAATTGCCAATCAGCATAACAAATGGAAATACTATTCACGTCAAAAGCTGCCAACGGATGTAATCAAACTGTGGTCCAATAAAAAAACAGCCACCTAAGGAAATCAATAGGCACACTAAAACGTATTTTTAAAAGAAACATATTTAAAACATGATTGAAGGAATATAATAATTTTCAAATGAACTACAAGTGTTTAAAAATATTTAATCTATTAGAATATACTTAAAGATTCTACAAAGAAGATGTTAATTTAAAAAAATTAATGTCTACAAAATAGAAATTCTTTCAGATTGATCCACAGAATTGATAGAAAGCGTAATACAGAGAAAACAACAGAGGGTTTCCTAGGATATGACATAAACATAACAAATCGTCCATTTGGTTTTCTCTAAATGACAATAATTAGGGCTTCAATCGGTATACCTCTGCAAGTCAGAATATGATTCAGGTTATTTAAGCCATGATTAGATTATAGTTTCTATTCGATAGTTATCTTAGCAACCCTAAATAATATAACAAAGGAATACATGTTTCCTTCTTTATTGTAATTTAAGTGATTGATAGATTAACTTTTTTATTTTCCTATGAGCTGACAGAATTACTGTTAGACTGTGTGCACAGGACTTAGAGACAAAGCTAGAAAGCGTCAAGACATTCAGAAGTGTATGAAGAAATCCTTCCATTTCACATTTCTCCAGACAAGATGTCTTTGTTTAATCAACCCCGATAAGGACAACAATTTAATCTGACGGGGCAGAAATCGGACACAACTTTATACAAACTTAATCTGTAAATTACCATTATTCACTGTCTTCCTAACAGTTTTCTTCTTCGCTCCGACACACACCAGGCTGAAATTGTCAATAATCTTCATCTCTAGAGGGAGTATAAGTTCTTTCACATGATTTTCATTAAAACGTAAATTTTACAACAGTCATGTCTCATACCGCCTTCTGTGATTGAGTTACTTTTTGTAATAAATTACAATAGGCAATTTTAATTTTCTTTTTTCAAAAGCATATAAAACAAAAGAAACAGTCAAAAGTAAAACCAGGTAATACAATGATGGTGTCTTGCCCAAGGCTGATTCAAGTTATTACTGCATTTCATTACTACTTCTGTTCTATATATACCAGTTTCAGACAACATGAAGTAAGAGATTTGTTAATATACTAATGCTACAGAAGTCAGGTGTTTGTTATTGCCTACTGAAGTCAGGTGTTTGTTGTTGTCTACAGAAGTCAGGTGTTTGTTGTTCCCTAGAGAAGTCAGGTGTTTGTTATTGCCTACTGAAGTCAGGTGTTTGTTGTTGTCTACAGAAGTCAGGTGTTTGTTGTTGCCTACAGAAGTCAGGTGTTTGTTGTTGCCTACAGAAGTCAGGTGTTTGTTGTTGTCTACAGAAGTCAGGTGTTTGTTGTTCCCTAGAGAAGTCAGGTGTTTGTTATTGCCTACTGAAGTCAGGTGTTTGTTGTTGTCTACAGAAATCAGGTGTTTGTTGTTATCTACAGAAGTCAGGTCTTTGTTGTTGTCTAAAGAAGTCAGGTGTTTGTTATTGCCTACTGAAGTCAGGTGTTTGTTGTTGTCTACAAAATCAGGTGTTTGTTGTTGTCTACAGAAGTCAGGTGTTTGTTGTTGTCTACAGAAATCAGGTGTTTGTTATTGTCTACAGAAGTCAGGTGTTTGTTGTTGTCCACAGAAGTCAGGTGTTTGTTGTTGCCTACAGAAGTCAGGTATTTGTTGTTGTATACAGAAGTCAGGTGTTACTTGTTGTCTACATTAGTCAGGTGTAGGTTGTCTACAGAAGTCAGATGTTTGTTGTTGTCTACAGAAGTCAGGTGTAGGTTGTCTACAGAAGTCAGGTATTTGTTGTTATCTACAGAAGTCAGGTGTTTGTTGTTGCCTACAGAAGTCAGGTGTTTGTTGTTGTCTACAGAAGTCAGGTGTTTGTTGTTGTCTACAGAAGTCAGGTGAAGGTTTCTACAGAAGTCAGGTATTTGTTGCTGTCTACAGAAGTCAGGTATTTGTTGTTGTCTACAGAAGTCAGGTCTTTGTTGTTGTCTACAGAAATCAGGTGTAGGTTGTCTACAGATGCCAGGTATTTGTTGCTGCCTACAGCTAGGTGTTTACTGTTGTCTACAGAAGTCAGTTGTTTATTGTTGTCTACAGAAGTCAGTTGTAGGTTGTCTATAGACGTCAGGTGTTTGTTATTGTCTACAGAGGTCAGGTGTTTGTTATTGCCTACTGAAGTCAGGTGTTCGTTGTTGCCTACAGAAGTCAGGTGTTTGTTGTTGTCTTCAGAAGACAGGTGTTTGTTGTTGCCTACAGAAGTCAGGTGTTTCTTGTTGTCTACAGAAGTCTGGTATTTGTTGTTATCTACAGAAGTCAGGAGTTTGTTGTTTCCTACAGAAGCCAGGTATTTGTTGTTGTATACAGAAGTCAAGTGTTTTTTGTTGTCTACAGAAGTCAGGTCTTTGTTGTTGTCTACAGAAATCAGGTGTAGGTTGTCTACAGATGCCAGGTATTTGTTGCTGCCTACAGAAGCCAGGTATTTGTTGTTGTACACAGAAGCCAGGTATTTGTTGTTGCCTGCAGAAGTCAGGTGTTTGTTGTTGTCTACAAAAGTCAGGTAATTGTTGTTGTCTACAACAGCTAGGTGTTTGCTGTTGTCTACAGAAGTCAGTTGTTTATTGTTGTCTACAGAAGTCAGTTGTAGGTTGTCTATAGAAGTCAGGTGTTTGTTATTGTCTACAGAGGTCAGGTGTTTGTTATTGCCTACTGAAGTCAGGTGTTTGTTGTTGCCTACAAAAGTCAGGTGTTTGTTGTTGCCTACAGAAGTCAGGTGTTTGTTGTTGTCTACAGAAGTCAGGTGTTTGTTGTTGCCTACAGAAGTCAGGTGTTTGTTGTTGCCTACAGAAGTCAACTGTTTGTTATTGCCTACAGAAGTCAACTGTTTGTTGTTGCCTACAGAAGTCAGGTGTTTGTTGTTGTCTACAGAAGTCAGGTGTTTGTTGTTGTCTACAGAAGTCAGGTGTTTGTTGTTGTCTACAGAAGTCAGGTGTTTGTTGTTGCCTACAGAAGTCAGGTGATTGTTGTTGTCTACAGAAGTCAGGTGTTTGTTATTGCCTACTGAAGTCAGGTGTTTGTTGTTGCCTACAGAAGTCAGGTGTTTGTTGTTGCCTACAGAAGTCAGGTGTTTGTTGTTGCCTACAGAAGTCAGGTGTTTGTTGTTGTCTACAGAAGTCAGGTGTTTGTTGTTGCCTACAGAAGTCAGGTGAAGGTTTCTACAGAAGTCAGGTATTTGTTGTTGTCTATAGAAGTCAGGTGTCTGTTGTTGCCTACAGAAGTCAGGTGTTTGTTATTGCCTACTGAAGTCAGGTGTTTGTTGTTGCCTACAGAAGTCAGGTGTTTGTTGTTGCCTACAGAAGTCAGGTGTTTGTTGTTGCCTACAGAAGTCAGGTGTTTGTTGTTGCCTACAGAAGTCAGGTGAAGGTTTCTACAGAGGTCAGGTGTTTGTTGTTGTCTACAGAGGTCAGGTGTTTGTTTTTGTCTACAGAAGTCAGGTGTTTGTTGTTGCCTACAGAAGTCAGGTGAAGGTTTCTACAGAAGTCAGGTATTTGTTGTTGTCTACAGAAGTCAGGTGTTTGTTGTTGCCTAAAAAAGTCAGGTGCATGTAGTTGTGTAAAGAAGTCAGGTGTTAAATTGGTTTGCAGTACTGAAGAAAAAGGTGAAAGAAAAGATGAACATAGGTAATCAGAGATTACAGAGCTCATCTCAACGAATGTTGTCTTTCAGTAATTTAGGCAAAGTCACACAATTAACCAACAAAAAGTGTACATCCAAAAATGCAAAATTTATGCAATTTTGATTTGATACTTTGGAATAGACCTAAATAAAAACTTCCAAGCTAGTTCTTCATCATGAAAAAGTAATTAAAATCCAGCATCTGAAGCAAGTTTGAGAGTTTTCATCCCTTGATGCATCATTTGTGCAAGTTTGGTTTATATAAGCCTTACAGTTTCTTGGTAATAAACCTGCACCCATAACTTTTACGTGGTCCATTATTTGGAAAATGTATGTCAAATTCAGCATCTGAAGCAAGTCCATTAGTGAGCATCCTAAGATGTATCATCCATGCAAGTTTGCTCAACATAGAGCTCAAAGTTACTTGGAAATGAATCCTGAACCAAAAACTTTAACCTTTTCACTAAGGCCAGCATTTTTTTATTTTTAGGTTTACAAACCCGCCGCTCAAGTTTTTGAATTTTCAGAAAAAAAACAAGAGGCCCACGGGCCTTATAGGTCACCTGAGTATCATGTAACAACTTTCCAGCGATTGTATTTGGTTCGTGTTTTAAGCCAAAAGCCATGAAATTCACAAATTTTGAAAGAGGCACCACTGCTTTTCAAAGGGCAGATTTCAAAGCATTAATTTATTTTTAGTCAAAGTACCCCCCTGAAATTATCTATTTTGAAAGAGGCCCCTTTCTTCATTATAAGGCCAGCATTTTTTTTATGTTTAGGTTTAGTTATGAACATGAGAATAAAAAAGTCCTGAAGGAGAAGGAAATAAATTTTTTTTTTTATAAATCAATTATTATCATTTGTACATTCTTTTTTATGCTATCCTAATACGCTCTGGACACATAATGCTTACAAATAGGAAAGTAGAACATGTAATTGCTTATTTCATCATCTGCCAGTTTGGGCCAGTTACATAAATTTTGTGATGTTGATCAAAATATACTTTAAAAAATCAATTCTTTAAAAGTCTTTCAATATATCTTCATTTTTTTAATTTGTGTTAGGTGAATGTGTAGACATTGTTCTAAAATTTACTTGATGCCTAAAATTATAATTCCTATCATAAAACAGACAGGGAGTATTGGGGAGTAGGGTCAACATTTTTTCAATTAAGTGTAAAATAATTTTTCTGGCTGATACAAATGATACTACATGCCTGTATATATTTGTATATTCTTGCCTTTTAATAGTTGAATTTTTTTTTTTTATTTCTTCAGGTTATTGTTTATTTCTTCCTCAAATGGACTTCACTTCTCCCATAGTTTTATTCATTATATCTGATGCATAAGCAACCCTTTTCTGAAGAATGATGCTTAGACTGTAAGCTATATCAGAGACCTAAACAATGTCCCTGGCAATATGCAATAGCTACCACGGGCAGTTTAAAACCTGGGGGAGGAAAACAATTTACAGTTACTTTTGAAACGAATACATAATTATCTCACCAGCATGTCATTGTGCAACAAAGTCGTCAGCATTTTATTTGTCCTTTGAACGGGTGAAACGTTTTGAATGGCACTCTTATCGATGAATTTTACACTAAACCAAGCTATCTTCTCAGATCTAGCTTTATTTACCCGCCATTTCATCGTAAAACCGGAAGTGAGAGTTCGTAAATTTGAAATCTCGATCCCGACTCAAATTTGACAAATTGTTTTATTTTTTTTCTAAAAATTCAAAACCTTGAGCGGAGGGTTTCTAAAACTGAAAATAAAATAAATCCTGGCCTTAAATATGTAATTAGATCATTAGCATATTAACCAGGAGCAAAGGATAAGATGTTCAAAGAATTCATGCATTTCACTATATAATCATTAGAGCCCACCCTAAAACAAGAACCCCTGACCCTGGGGCCATAAAATTCACAATTTTGGTAGAGGCACTCTTGCTTATCATAACTATGTACTTAGTTAGTTTATTTAATACCCAGGAGCAGAGAAGAAGATTTTCAAAGAATTCATGTATTTTCATTATATAATCAATAGAGCCCCGCCCTAACACCAGAACCCCTGACCCTGGGGCCATAAAATTAACAATTTTGGTAGAGGCACTCTTGCTCATCATAACTATGTACTTAGTTGGTTTATTTAATACCCAGGAGCAGAGAAGAAGATTTTCAAAGAAATAATGCATTTTCACTACCTACTTATTTAGGCCTGCCCTAGCACTAGAACCCCTGACCCCAGGGCCATGAATTTCACAATTTTGGTAGAGGACCCATTGCTGATTACAATCATGCAAACAGTTTGACTGCTTGATGTCCAGGAGTAAAGAAGAAGATTTTTAAAGATTACATTAATTTTAGTGGTTTTGGCCCCACCCCTCAGGCCCCAGGGGGGCAGGGATCATGAAATTCACAATTTTTGTTCCCCTTCACCCATAGATGCTTTGTGCCAAATTTGGTTGAAATTGGTTCTGTGGTTGCAGAGAAGAAGCTGAAAATGTTCAAATGTTAACGCACGACGAACGACGGACGACGAACGACGACGGACGAAAACAGATAGCAATAGGTCACCTGAGTTTACTCAGGTGACCTAATAAAATTGAGAAAAAAAGAATTTTTTCTTTCCGATGTCAAATTTGAGTCGGGATCGAGATTTCAAATTTACGAACTTGTACTTCCGGTTTTAAATGAACATGGCGGGTAATGAAGGGAGATTTGTGTCAAGTCCATAGCAGCACTAAAGCTTGGTTTAATTAATGTAAATATTTATTGATAGGAGTGCCATTCAAAACGTTTCACCCGTTCAGAGAACAGTAAAATGCTGATGACAAATTGTTGCAAAGTGACATGTTGGTGAGATAATTATGTATCCGTATTCAAAAGTAACTGTCTGTAATTGTAAATTATTTTCCTCCCACAGGTTTAAAACTGCCCATGGTAGCTATTGTCAGAGACATTGTTTAGGTTTCTGTCATAGCTTACAGTCTTAGCATCATTCTTCAGAAAAGGGTTGCTTATGCATCAGATGTAATGAATAAAACTATGGGAGAAGTTAAGTCCATTTGAGGAAGAAATAAACAATAGCCTAAAGAAATAAAATATTTCAACTATTTAAAAACAAGAATATACAAAAATATACAGGCATGTAGTATCGTTTATGGCAGCCAGAAACATAGGTAATCAGAGATTACAGAGCTCACCTCAACGAATGTTGTCTTTATGAAAGGAAAATTAAGTCACACAATTAAAAAACAAAAAGTGTACTAACACACATTAAAAAAATGCAAAATTTATGCAATTTTAAATTTTGATTTTTTTTCTATAAAACTTCAAACTTGTTCTTCATCATGAAAATGTAATTAAAATCCAGCATCTGAAAGCAAGATTGAGAGTTGTATTTTCCCCTTGATGCATCATTTGTGCAACTTTGGTTTATATAAGCCTTATAGTTAATGTATCCAAAATATATTTTACCTGCACCCATAACTTTTATTCTGAGGTCTAAACCTAAAAATAAAAAAATGCTGGAAAATGTATGTCAAATTCAGCATCTGAAGCAAGTCCATTAGTGTGCACCCTAAGATGTATCATCCATGCAAGTTTGTTTAACATAGAGCTCAAAGTTACTTGGAAATGAAACCTGTATAAAAAACTAACCTTTTCACTAATCCAGAAAAATGTAGGTCAGATTCAGATATATTGAAGCCATTTGTAACTGTATTGCGATATGTATTGCATATTTTCAGTGTAATGTACCATTTCCATGCAAGTTTGGTCATTAATTTACACACAAAGTTATCTATGGAAATGAAACCTGCACAAATAAACTTTAACCTGTTTACTGAAATGTTCCCACAGAAAATGTAGGTCAGATTCAGCATCCAAAGCAAGTCCATTTTAATATTTAATGACAAAATTCCTTAGATGTACCATCCATGCAATATATTAGTCATTATTGGGATCGATATATTTTGTCATTGAAATGCAATATACCAAAAATTTTAACCTGTTCACTCTAACAGAAAATGTAGGTCAGATTCAGCATCCAAAGCAAGTCTTGTAATATGCATCCTAAGATGTACCATCCAAGCAAGTTTAGTCATTATAGGGTTCATAGTACCTTGGAAATGAAACCTGCACCAAAAATTTTAATCTGTTCACTCAAACGGAAAATGTAAGTCAGATTCAGCATCCGAAGCAAGTCTTGTAATATGCATCCTAAGATGTACCATCCATGCAAGTTTAGTCATTATAGGGTTCATAGTTACCTTGAAAATGAAACCTGCACCAAAAACTTTAACCTGTTCACTCAACCGGAAAATGTAGGTCAGATTCAGCATCCGAAGCAAGACTGGTAGTATGCATCCTAAGATGTACCATCCATGCAAGTTTTGTCATTATAGGGCTCACAGTACCTTGGAAATGAATCCTGAACCAAAAACTTTAACCTGTTCACTCAACCGGAAAATGTAGGTCAGATTCAGCATCCAAAGCAAGTCTGGTAGTATGCATCCTAAGATGTACCATCCATGCAAGTTTTGTCATTATAGGGCTCATAGTAACTTGAAAATGAAACCTGCACCTTAAACTTTCACCTGTTCACTCAACCGGAAAATGTAGGTCAAATTCAGCATCTGAAGCAAGTCTGGTAGTATGCATCCTAAGATGTACCATCCATGCAAGTTTGGTCAATATAGGGCTCATAGTATCTTGGAAATGAAACATGCACCAAAAACTTTAACCTGTTCATTCAATCGGAAAATGTAGGTCAGATTCAGCATCTGAAGCAAGCCTGGTAGTGTGCATCCTAAGATGTACCATCCATGCAAGTTTGGTCAACATAGGGCTCATAGTTACTCGGAAATAAGACCTACACCAAAAACTGCACCAAAAATGTTAACCTGCTCCAAAAACATTAACCTGGTCATTCCTTTGCTGAAATTGCAGCATCTGAAACTTTGACTGGTAAAATGAAACACACTAGAAACATCTTCCATGCATGTCTAATCAATATAGGACATAGAAGTACTTAAAAAGAAAACTGCTCCAAAAAACTTAACCTTAACCCGTGAGGCCGACGCCGAGGGTATTACATAAGCTCCCTCAACTTCATTGAGGTGAGCTAATTAAAAAACTAACATTAGCTTTTAGCTTAGGTGAGGTAAAAAGATATTCTGGTCTTCATTATAAAGATTCTTTGAAACTAGAAATATGTCCATAGGACATGAATGCCCCACTGAGGATATATTAGAAAAGTAACACGAAAATTTGTTTGTGTATAACATTTGATCAGTTTGGTTCAGGTAGAGCTTATAGCTACTAGGGAATAAAAATGTTGGTCAGATCCAGCATCCAAAGCAAGTCTGGTAGTGTCCATCCCTAGATGCATCATCCATGCAAGTTTGGTTCAGGCAGGGCTTATAGTTACTTGAGAATGAAAATATAGGTCAGATCCAGCATCTGAAGCAAGTCTGGTAGTGTCTATCCCTAGATGCATCATCCATGTAAGTTTGGTTCAGGCAGGGCTTATAGTTACTTGGGAATGAAAATATCTATCAGATCCAGCATCCAAAGCAAGTCTGGTAGTGTCCATCTGTAGATGCATCATCCATGCAAGTTTGGTCCAAGTAAGGCCTATAGTTCCTTAGGAATGGACCTGCTCCAAAAACTTTAACCTGGTCACTTATATGGAAAATGTAGGTCAGATCCAGCATCCGAAGCAAGTCTGGTAGTGTTCATCCCTAGATGCATCATCCGTGCAAGTTTGTATCAACATGTGAAGTTTGATAACACCATCTTGAATGGTATGTTTAAAACTGAGCTAAACACTAATTTAAGAAAAGTGAGGTCAAGGTCAAAGGAATGGTCAAGGTCAAAAAATGTTGATGCAGTTGCATAGCTCTTATCATTATCTATCAGCATATGCAGTTTGATGAAAATATCTTGGATAGTTTCTTTGAAACTTATCTCAGAGCTAAACGCAAAGTGTGACGGAAGGACAGACGGAAGGACAGAAGGACGGAAGACGGACATGACAAACACTATATGCCCCGGCCATATTCATGGCGGGGCATAAAAAATTATTAGTTCTTCAAAATAAATTCTTTAAGTCACTTTCCAGAACATTAAGGTGTTTCCAACCTCACAATTTTAATGGTTCAAAGTACAAAAGCTGTATTTATTTTCATTTCATATACTCTCAATTTTCCAATTATTGCAAAAAATGTATAGGTCACCATATTATTTAAATGCAAAACATAAATAAACAGAAGTGTATTTCAGCATAAAAAATCGCACATTTACATTTATGAAAAATATGTAAAAACTAGTTAAAGTGCATAATTCTAATGCTGAATGTTCCTAAATACTTCCTACTTATATACTTTTGAACTGTGAATATCAGGGAAACTATTTTACATTAGAAGTACAATAAAGCAAATGCCTGAAAGAAGAGACCTTAGAAGGAGTTATTGCCCTTGTCAACATTTTTCAAAGATTGGAAAATTGATTAAATAAAGAAAATATGCATTTTTTAATTTTTTTTCTTAACAATATTTATCATTACACCTATTGGTAAGTAGTGCTGGGTATTGTGGCTGAAAAATTGTATCGCAATATATTGCAATATTATATTTTGTATTGCAATATATCAATATAAAATTTTCAATAAATTTTGCTTTTCATCAATGTTAAATGAAAACACAAACTCAAATTACATGTATTCTCAAGTTGATATTGCAACTGCCTGATCGTGTTGTGTGTAAGCAAGTGGCAAGCAAGTTTTTTTGTGGCACAACTTAAAGAATCAAGTTGTAATATTCAGATTCTGCTTTAACATGAAGGGCTTTCATGTAACAGTTGTCTTCTTTTTGTTTCGACAGACATGTCTCTGGTTTCCGATCAAACTTCACGTTGCTTGCCGCCATATGTTACCTTGAAAAGGGCAAATAACTCTTTTTGTAACAATTTATAACATATCGAACCTGAACCGGTATGCACAAAAAAATACCGCGATACGTATTGTGAAGAACGAAATCGAGATACACCGGTTAACCGGTAATATTGCACAGCACTAATGGTAAGCATTCTTCCAAGGAGGGTGGAATTGAATTAAGCAGTCAGGTAATATGCTATATATGTATGCGTGCATTTGTAATCCGGTAATATCAGACAGAAAAAATATATATGCAATTCTATCAAAACATCACCTGAAAGACTGTATATGTAAAAACTCTATATGGTTGAACTTCTAAACATATATCATTAAGATGGAAAATGAAGAGTCACTGCCAAGAGACAAAATGATTACTACGTGGAGAAAACAAATAAGAGACAACTGGATACTTTAATGGTGTGATGGCTACCCAGTATCACGATGTTAAGTTTGTTAACCGCTCTACAGTATAAACATCAGTCCACCCAAGGTCAGAAAAAAGGGAGTGCTTCTTCAGTGAACCCACCACTCCTTCTTAGAGTCAAGAAAATTTAAACCTTTAAAGCCACAAAGTAAACACACAAATTTAAAATTCTATGCTAAAACAAGCTCATAACCAGAAGTCTCTGTCAAGACTGTAGCTCTACTGGTTTGTACTTATAAAAAAGGATGAGAAAAGAAGCCATTGCCATCACACCAAAACTGTGGAAGGAGTAGCATTTTAAAGGAATTTCAAAGACATTTCCATTTTTAGTAACAATGGCAACACTGTTCATCAAAATCAAAAACCAATGTACTATTTTATGTATCTTTGTGTGGTCTACTTGTGTGCCAAGTAAAATTGAAATCAGACTAAAACTGTATGAGGAGTAGCATTTTAAAGGAATTTCACAGAAAATTCTATTTTTAGTAACCATGGCAACACCGTTCATCGAAATCAAAAACTGATGCACTATTTTATGTATCTTAGTGTAGTCTACTTATGTGCCAAGTAATATTGAAATCAGACTAAAACTGTAGAAGGAGTAGCATTTTAAAGGAATTTCACAGAAAATTCTATTTTCAACAACCATGGCAACACCGTTCATTGAAATCAAAAACCGATGCAATATTTTATGTATCTTAGTGTAGTCTACTTATGTGCCAAGTAATATTGAAATCAGATCAAAACTGTAGGAGGAGTAGCATTTTAAATGAATTTCACAGAAAATCCTATTTTTAGTAACCATGGCAACACCGTTCATCGAAATCAAAAACCGATGCACTATTTCATGTATCTTAGTGTAGTCTACATGTGTGCCAAGTTATATTAAAATCAGACCAAAACTGTAGGAGGAGTAGCGTTTTGAAAAATTGTTTACAGACAGACGGACAGCTAGACAGATGGACAGATGACGGACACCTTACTATTGCATAAGCTCTTCTGGTCTCTGACCAGTAGAGCTAAAAATTGCCATGTAGAAAGCTGCAATGCTGACTATCTGTAAATGTACTGAAGAAATGGTCTAACACTATCTTTAAAGATGTACCAAATGATGAAACAAGTTTCTATAATAGCAGCACTCACAGTTTTGGCTGCATACAGAGTGAAACAAGATGTGTTTGTACAGAACTGACCCCCCCCCACCCCCCACCCCCTTTTTATCTAGAGGCAACTCATGGGCAAGTTTAAAGTCTTTTCAAAAATAAGGTCAAAGGTCAAGGTGATGAGGTCAAAAATGTTGGTATCAAATGAAAGGTCCTGTAACAAATGTTAAATAAGAAAGCCCTAGAACAAACGGGTAACTTTAGAACAGAATTTCATATGAGAGAACAAACGAAAGATGAACATTGAAAACAAGAAAAATACAATGTGTAACCAGAAGTCTCTGTCGAGACTGTAGCTCTACTGGTATGTACTTATCAAAAACCATTGCACTATTTTATGTATCTTTGTGTAGTCTACTTGTGTGCCAACTTATTTTGAAATCAAACTAGAACTGTAGAAGGAGTAGCGTTTTTAAGGAATTTCACAGAAAATTCTATTTTTAGTAACCATTGTAACACCGTTCATCGAAATCAGAAACCGATGCACTATTCTATGTATCTTAGGGTAGTCTACTTGTGTGCCAAGTTATACTGAAATCAGACCAAAACTGTAGAAGGAGTAGCGTTTTTAAAGAATTTCACAGAAAATTCTATTTTTAGTAACCATGGCAACACCGTTCATCGAAATCAAAAACCGATGCACTATTCTATGTATCTTAGTGTAGTCTACTTGTGTGCCAAGTTATATTGAAATCAGACCAAAACTGTAGAAGAAGTAGCGTTTTTAAGGAATTTCACAGAAAATTCTATTTTTAGTAACCATGGCAACACCGTTCATCGAAATCAAAAACCGAGGCACTATTCTATGTATCTTAAGGTACTTGTGTGCCAAGTTATATTGAAATCAGACCAAAACTGTAGAAGGAGTAGCGTTTTAAAGGAATTTCACAGAAAATTCTATTTTTAGTAACCATGGCAACACCGTTCATCGAAATCAAAAACCGATGCACTATTCTATGTATCTTAGTGTAGTCTACTAGTGTGCCAAGTTATATTGAAATCAGACCAAAACTGTTAGCGTTTTAAAGGAATTTCACAGAAAATTCTATTTTTAGTAACCATGGCAACACCGTTCATCGAAATCAAAAACCGATGCACTATTTTATGTATCTTAGTGTAACTTGTGTGCCTCAGACCAAAACTGTGGAAGGAGTAGCGTTTTAAAGGAATTTTTCAGTAACCATGGCAACAGTTCAGAAATCAAAAACCCATGCACTATTCTATGTATCTTAGTGTAGTCTACTTGTGTGCCAAGTTATATTGAAATCATTGAAAACAAGAAAAATACAATGTAAAAATGTTCTGTTGTGTAAAGTAACCAAACATCAACCCATCACACATCATACTGTGTCCTTGTTCCTAATTCAGATTGTTTTCACAAGACTGTTTACAAGGATCATCAGACATACACAGAGCTTTACGAAAACAGTAAATTACAAATGTCTTACATGTTTGACAGCATTGTATTTTTGGAACAAAAAGTCTTTATAGTCTTATGCAGTTCTTTTAAAGACTTCATTTCAACTGATAATATTATATATTTCTTTATCCAGGCATTAAAATTTTTCTTTACATTATAGAACCTTAATATTTCCAATTTTTATTATACCCCCCGCTTGAAAAGTGGTAGGGTATACTGTAATAGGTATGTCCGTCCCTCTGTCTGTCTGTTACGCTTTGGGGTACCCATCTCTTATCTGCAACTCCTCTTACACCACTGAATGAAATTTAATGAAACTTTCAAAGAATCTTTATTACATATTGCCATTGTGCACCTCCTATTTTACTTTTTGATCAGACACATATTTTGGGTTTCCCAGCCACAGCAAAACATGGACTTTGCCATTATAACCATATGGGAGGCGGGGGGTATCATTTAGTGAGCTTATTGCTCACAGTACCTCTAGTTGTTACTATCATAGAGAATATTTTACATCACCACAATGTTTTAATGTAATAGTTTATTCAGCATCTCAAACACTGATATCTTCAATACCATGCTTTTGTCATTACAAGTATTTTGAAGTCCCACACATTTATTCTAAAAGTATTTTACCCTTGCTCTCTGATATTTCTTAGATTTTCCTTGGTCCCATTGAGTTTGAGATAATGAGATCTGACTGTATTAAAAATCAAGCTGAAAGGATCAGAGTGATGGCTGTGATGATGAGTAAACTGGGTCAACAAACATTGTTTCATTTTTTTTATCATTTGCCGATGGACTAATTTATTGTTATGCAATAGTAAACTCCTTGAACCAGTGAATGTTTAGGCAAATCAATAAATCCACTGTATTTAATTTTTTTCTTTTTTTGTCAGTTGTTTATTTTATCAAAATTTCAATTCTAGAAGAAAAGCGAATTTTGTCTAACATATAAAAGTGGTATACTCTCACTGTAACCTCTGCCTGGTGCGATTCCTCAAATTAACGGCAGTAATTTCTAAATAAAACCTCAGCAACAAATAAATACGTAATGATTCTCTATCCATGTTAATGGTCTTGGCCAATCGTAATCGCCTGGTCTATTTCAGAAAGGGCCATCTAAGTTAGCAAATTTATGTTTCCCATCTGTAGGGAGATAATCCTATTTGTGGGTCATCGACTTGTCGAAGAAAACATAAATGGAGGCAGCCAAGGATTCAATCCACAGCTGTCCATGCCAAACATCTACCATTTCACAAGATAATGTCCAATTTGTATATAATCACTCTTAAATATTTAATATATAAGTAAACTGAAGAAGCTTAAATATGTTATTATCCTCATTCTTTCACATATATTTAATAAACCCAAAATGTTTACTTCAACCTCCAAGTAATGATTGAATGAACCTAAAATGTTCATTTCAACCTCAAAGTAATGATGAACTTCCGAAGTGCAAGCCTTTTCTGGAAAAGCATTCAAAAAACAAATATATATATACACAAGTTCATAATGTGATAATTTTGAGACTCAAATAAAGTACGAGAGCCATGCAAATACTAAAATTTAGGTGAAAATACTGTTCATTTGATTATAAAAGATCTGTGCAAACAAAATTGTACAGATATATTATGGGTAATTACATTACATTTATCACAGGAAACAAACACCTTTCAACATGAGGTTTTCTTTTACAATTTCTAAATACAAAAGTCAGGTCAAACAAGACTTTCATAGTTGTGGGAGAAAATAAGTGATAACTAGTGGTTTCTGGTAAACAATTCAAATCACGTACAACACAAATTTCATTTCAAGTGAAATGTTTGTGTTTCCCTCATGATCATGTGATTGTATCAAAATAACAGACATGTACATCACTCCACACAATATGTAAGTGACTTAATGAAGCACGTGCAGTTGTATACAACTACTCACCCATTCAGAAAACTGACTTTTCTAGAACCAGACTCTGGTGTGAATCTTCACTAAATGTATTTTTGATTATGAAACTTTTCTTAGTGTGTGTGTGTGTGGGTGAATGTACAAGGGTTGATCCAAAAGTTCGTAGAATTTCTTCATATTTTATTCATTTTCAAGTGAAATTGGTTGAAAATTACCCTTATTGAATAATTTATATATTATGTTTGATTATATGTTATTTATAACAATTAAGTCCTTGATTAAACTCTTAGTGTTACTGCAACATTAATTATAATCAAACTGTATTTGGGGCATTTTGAGAGTATATAAAAAATTTTTAGTAACTGTGGCAACACTGTTCATTGAAAACACAGAATTATGTACTGTTCCTTGTATTCAGTTAATTGCAGACCAAAACTGTAGGAGGAGTAGCATTTTGAAAATATTTTACAGAAATTTCTATTTTTAAACGTCAATACCGTTCTGTCGAAATCAAAAATGATAAATAGAATTATGTATCTTAGTGTAGTCTACTTGTGTGCAAAGTTATATTGAAATCAGACCAACACTGTAGGAGTAGTAGCATTTTGCCAATTTTAAGTTTGATACACAGAATTATGTACATGTACCTTTTTTTCTTTGTGTGCCAAGTTATATTGAAATAAGACCAAAATGGAGGAGTAGCATTTTGAAAATATTTTATAGAAATTTCTATTTTTAACATTCAAAAACACCATAAAGTTATATTGAAAAGACCAAATCTGTAGGAGAAGTAATTTTGAAAAAAAATCTCAAAAAATTCTATTTTTTACGGTCATATCAAAAACCAATACACAGAATTATGTATCATTTCTTGTGTGCCAAGTTATATTGAAATAAGACCAAAACTTTTTGAAAGAATTTCACAGAAATTTCTATTTTTAGTAACCATGGCAACATAGACAAAAAGTTACAGAATTATGGGTGACTTGTGTGCCAAGTTATATTGAAATCACAAAACTGTGTGGTTGAAAAATTTACAGACAGACAGACGGACAGGATACGTGACCTATCGCATAATTTTGGTATTATAGAGCTAAAAAAAAATAAAAACAGTTGCCACAAAATCTTATCATTTTTATTCTTGATATGTGAAACTCTGTACATAAAACAAAAATTATGTAATTATTACAAAAAAAGATTGTTTTAGCCGGGCTTATTGCTCAAAGAGCAATTCACTAATTAAAGTTACTAAATTTTCTTTGTACAAACGCTAAATAAAGCAACAAAAATAAAACGAAGTTTTATCTATATAAAATAAACATTTGTAGTAATGACTTTGAAAACTTTATGATCATCAAATAATTGCATTATTTTTAAAGGCATAAATAAATCATGGAAAAACTCACTGTCAGTGTCTTATCATAGTTTTAAAATATTTTTTTTTCATCAGAATATAAACTTTTGTAAGAAATCCATTTCCTGTATACTGGCTCTCTACTTCTTACTTTGATTGGATATTTAGTTTATAAGAAGCAAATAACACACAGACTAAAGACATACGCAAACTGCGGAAAAACAAACTGGTTTTCCAGTGACATAAGAAATTTAAGAAAAAATGAACTTCTTGGATGTTGACCAAAGCAAATTAAAAGTGTGAATGGAACTATTGCTACTGAAATTGGAACATGTGTTTATTACACCTTTACACACAGACGAATTGGAGACAGACAAACTCTGACATATCAAACTTGACATTACTTGCTGTCACAACAATCCCAAAGCTTGTGTAAACTTATTGGTGATTGGAAAGTGGTGAAATTTTCCAATGTTATTGCAATTTGACTCTATATTATAAATATGCAAGTTGTTTGCTTTCATCAAATCACAATAAAATTTTAGAAAGAAATTCCACGAACTTTTGGATCAACCCTCGTAGTACAATAAGTTGGAAACCCATATTTATTTACATTATGTTTGAATTGTTATTTATAACAATTAAGTTCTAAAACTCTTAATAAATTAATGTTTCCTTGGGCAAAAAAAAATGTTTCCTGAAACCTGACTGCTCCATTCAAATTGCAGCCATTTGGATTTTTTTCTGATGCAATTTTAAAGAATAAGGTTGAGATAAAATCTGTTATCAACATTCACCATAAATATGAAGAGTAATTATTAATATTATACTTTCATGTAAATTAGTTGAATCTGATTGGCCGAGAAACATTTGTTAAAAAACACTATTACAGAAGCACATGCAACAGTCAACATTGTACACAAAAAAATAGACAGAATATATGCGCACACGGTTCACTGTTATATGTATTTGTATAAAACATTCAGATGAGTATAAGAAATTACTTGTTGTTCATTGAAAATCCCAAAGCATTATGGTTTTCTGAGAGATGTTACACTCAACTACATGCAATATTTATATCTTAGGCCATAATAAAATTATAGTTTGTTTGGAATTGCCTCCTGTCTAATTGAAATGTCCCTTCCTGAAACATTTTATTGACCAAAAGTAGGAAGATTTTTTTTATTTAATCAATTTTTTTTTACATGTAACACATGCACGGTGAAATATAGTGTCAGATCTATTGATGGTAGATACATTTCTTAAAAGTCAGAAAATGTATTTACTGTTTACTGAGATTTTTATCAAAAATTTATCTTTAATTTAAAAAAAAAAAATATTTTACCTCCTTTCCTCCTGTGTCCGAAACCCTTCAGGCGGCAATTCCAAACAATCATTTTTTTAAGGATGGCCTTATTTCATCTGGCATTTCCCTTAAAACTTTTTGAAGTTTTTTTACTGTCATCATAGACAGTTAAATTGGGTGTCTGCTGTAAATATCACACCTGGTTAATTTCAAAAACCTTACTGTACTCTGTGCACTATAAATAAAAATGTCATTTCATCATATTTTAAAATCACTGATTATACTAAATTTCTTTGTACTGACTTAACACACACTGACTTATAATCATCAAATAACTGCATCATTTTCAAAGGCATAACTTTGTCAAGTTACCCAACATCTCTGTTACATGAAAATAGGATGCAGGATGACAACAATGGGGCTTCATCACCGATAGCAAGCCTAATCTCAACAATAAATCATAGGTGACGATAATTCAAACTTTTCTGTCCATTCCTTATACCCCTACTCTTACTTTTTTAGAAGCAAGTGTGTCAATGTGTGTATGTGTATTAATTATACCTTTACTCTTTTTAGAGCATATGGCACATAGGCAGACAGACAGACAAACTCAGACTATAGACTTAATTGCTGTTCATCCCAAAGCATAAGGTTGAGCTATCCTGCTGTTCATTATAGGTTTACTCTTCATAGAGCACATGACATGTACACAGACAGGCAGACAGACACTGACTACAGACTTACTTGTTGTTCATCCCAAAGCATTAGGCTGAGAGACCCGGCTGTATCATTGACAGAGTTGGACATTTTGTACACGGTGTGGTATTTGGAATTGGAGGGAGTTTCATCAGCCTTTTTCTGGACAGAAACCTGAAACCAAAGACAATTAATTAATGTCCAAATTTCTCAAATTATATATTTCAATTCAAAATCTTGTAAAATAAATGCACAACTGTCTCAAATAAAACATCTAAGGTCTCAGGAATACAGGTACATTGGGATTCTAATTTTTGGTGCCTTTTTCAGTCTTTTAGTGTGTATGTGTGTATGTACTTGTCCATAAATATGCTACAAATCCTATCAGGATGAATCTAATTAACTCATTGCAGGGAAGAAGCTTAAGCAGAAATGTTTTGAAAAGATGAAAAGACACATGGAAGCACAGGCACCTGACTTTACTTATTTAAGATATACTTTTGACTGTTTAAGAGAACATTGATATACTGTGAAGTAAAGGAAAGACAACTCCCCCTGGTTTACAACTGAAGGCAGCATATTTGCAGGAAAATATCATTGATTAAATAAATGAAAGAAAAAGAGAGCAAGCTCACATACCCTACGCTCCCCAAAAAGTCAAAGTGCTGAAATTCCCGAAAAAAAAAAAGGAATCGGAATTTCCTGGTAATATGCACATCTACACATTGTGTCCTAAATATCTGCAAAGTTTGACGAAATTGTGTGCAACGGTTTATGAGGAGTTGTGCTGACAAACTGTTCATCTCTATATTCAAGATATAGCCAAAAATCTAAGTGGAAAAGTGCGGAAATTCCTGGAAATATGAAGGAATGACAATTTCCTGGTAATATGCACATCTGCACAATGTGTCCTAAATATCTGCAAAGTTTGACGAAATTGTGTGCAGCGATTTATGAGGAGTTGTGCTGACAAAGTATTCATCTCTGTATTCAAGACATGGCCAAAAATCTAAGTGGAAAAGTGCTGAAATTCCCGGAAAAAATAAAACAATCAGAATTTCCTGGTAATATGCAAATCTACACATTGTTTCCTCAATATCTGCAAAGAAGATGGCACAGTTTCAACACAAATTAACTCCTATATTTTTCTAAAATATGAAAGTGATATAAAAAATAAAATTCCCTGCAGTAAGAATACACAAATCGTTTTTCTCATACGACCTCTTAAATGCTAATTGTGACATCATTTACTTGTGCATTTTCTTAAAAAGTTGCAGAAGACATCAATTTTCAGTGGAATTTTCTTTCAGAAAACAGATTCTGCCACCGTCGCCCAGAAAGATATAGAGATATGTGATTTTTCACAGCATTTTTAAATTCATAATGTATCCAAAAATTAAAGCGGGCGATGGTGGCAGACACTATATTCTAAAGGAAAATTAGCACAGAAATTAGTAATTTTAGGGCTTTTCTGCATTAAACTTAGAAATGTACCAAATTAATGACGTTATATTTCCAGAAAGGCCCTCCTTTATGCCATATTCTTTAATGATTTATCATATTCATCTTCTCAACTATTTTTAAAGCCAATTTCATAACTTTATAAGAACATTAAATTTTTAGGGCACAATAAAACTCAAACAGTACCCCCTTCTTTGACGAAATTGTGTGCAGCGGTTTATGAGGAGTTGTGCTGACAAACTGTTCATCTCTATATTTAAGATATGGCCAAAAATCTAAGTGTAAAAGTACGGAAATTCCAGGAAAAAATATAGGAATCAGAATTTTCTTTTGGACCCCATGAATAGAAATAATTTTTCTACTAAGAAGACGCCTCTATTTACCTTGCGTACCAAGACAGAGCTCAACATTTTATCATTTAGGCTGTAGGGACATTATTTAACATGTAAATTGTTTTTCCATTACGTACCTGTAAATTAAGCATGTTCTGTGTTTTTCTATGACGTACCTGTAATTCAAGCTCGTTCGCATACGGAGGGCTAGCTGTCAGACAGAGTATGTGCCCAGAAGACGTGGCGGTCATACTGGACAGCTCAAGAGTCTGTGTCAGTGTCCTATTATAATCTCTGATGATGGTCAGTTTGTAGTTCTGTCTCTTCTCCACTGGTACCAGTTGACCCCTATCATCAGTAACGGTCACCTGGGATAAAGAAACACATCATAATACACCCAGTACCATCACCACACCTAGTTCTAATAATTTCATATTTTCATGGCAAGTTAAAAAAAATTAAAAACTTATAACTACCATGATCTGGCTGATCAAAACTTAATACTATATACTGTAGATTCCTTATTTTTGCGAGTACTTATTATCGTGAGACGGCTCTCTAATGTCAAATCGCGTGAATAATAAGTCGGGAACGGACGCTTGATCAATAGAATTTACATGGATTTCAGCTCCTTAAAAATAAAAGCAAGTAATTTTATTTCGCGAGTGTTGCTTCTCGCGAAATTATGCGATAATTAATTCCTCATGTATAATAAGGAATCTACAGTATTTGGATCAAGTTTATCTTACTTAACACTGTAAATCAACTATAGTAGAAGTGTTTTTTTCCATGTCATATTAATTTACACTTTGTGTGCAGTCACAAATTTTTAATGGAAAATTGACTCATGTCATACTTAATGTGCAAGTCAGGGAAATTGTGATTTTATGGAATTATGACTCAGTGGAACAAAGTAAATTTACACTATTTTCCTAGTAATTAGATATCATGGCGTGTCTATATCATAATCTAGTTGGTGACCTGGAACTTTGAGACTAACACTGTCTAAGTGTGGTTCAAACACATGTAACACACTTGTACCCTATTCAGCTATACTTTGCCTTAGAAAGACTTAAAATGCTTGTAATGCGGTAATTCGCGCCATTTCCTCATAGGTTAAAAAACTCTGGTTTGTAGAAATAAATTGAGTCAAATTCTAGAAGTAATATATTGTTAACTTGTATTTTAAATGAAAATTTAGAGTTTTTATTTTATATTTCCGCAAAAAACAGCTGTCAGTTAAGTTCTGTATGAAAATGGTAGTGATTACCTATGCATCGGAATGTGTCCGATGTACGGTGAAATGAGCATATTAGTAAACATAGGTAATCAGAGATTACAGAGCTCACCTCAACGAACGTTGTCTTTAAATAAGGCAAAGTCACACAATAACCCAACAAAAAGTGTACATTCAAAATTTATGCAATTTAAATTGATACTTTGGAATAAACCTATAAAAAAAACTTCAAACTAGTTCTTTGTCACAAAAATGTGATTAAAATCCAGCATCCGTAGCAAGTTTGAGAGTTTTCGAATCCCTTAAAGATCATTTGGATAAGTATAAAGTTTGCCTGCATCATAAATTTACCTGGTACATTATCTGAAAGATGTACATGTATGTTGAATTCAGCATCTAGAGCAAATCCATTAGTGTGCAGCCAAGGTCATCCATGCAAGTTTGAACAACATAGGGCTAATAGTTACTTAGAAATGAAACTTGCATGAAAATTTAACCTCTTACTCATCCAAAAAAATGTAGGTCACATTCAGCTTTAAGCAGGAAACAGATGTATCATCCATGCAAGTTTGGTCAACATAGGGCTTATAGTTAAAGAGAGATGAAACCTGCACCAAAAACATTGACTTGTTCACTCAACCGGAAAATATAGGTCACATGTGTCCGAAGCACATGGTTGCATCCTAAGATACCAACCATGCAAGGGTCTTAATAGGGCTCATAGTATCTTGGAAATGAAACCTGCACCAAAAACATTAACCTGTTCACTCAACCGAAAAATATAGGTCAGATTCAGCATCCGAAGCAAGCCTGGTAATGTGCATTCTTAGATGTTTCATACATGCAAGTTTGGTCAACATAGGGCTTATAGTTACTTGGAGATAAGACCTGCACCAAAAACATTAACCTGTTCACTCAACTGGAAAATGTAGGTCAGATTCAGCATCCGAAGCAAGCCTGGTAGTGTACATCTTTAGATGTATCATCCATGCAAGTTTGGTCCAAGCAGGGCTTATAGTTACTTGGAGATAAGACTTGCACCAAAAACATTTACCTGTTCACTCAACCAGAAAATGTAGGTCAGATTCAGCATCCGAAGCAAGTCTGGTAGTGTACATCCTTAGATGTATCATCTGTGCAAGTTTGGTCAACATAGGGCTTATAGTTACTCGAAAATGAGACCTACACCAAAAACTGCACCAAAAATGTTAACCTGCTCCAAAAACATTAACCTGGTCATTCCTTTGCTGAAATTGCAGCATCTGAAACTTTGACTGGTACAATGAAACACATTAGAAACATCTTCCATGCATGTCTAATCAATATAGGACATAGAAGTACTTAAAAAGAAAACTGCTCCAAAAAACTTAACCTTAACCCGGGACGCCGACAAGGACACATTTTGACGCCGACATCGACGCCGACTATATGTAAAAAGTGCTAAGCTCCCCCAACTTCGTTGAGGTGAGCTAAAAACCAGCTTTAATGATGTAACTTCAAGGCCATTCTCAGGGTATTTTTATCAAAACATGATAATAACCATCGGTATCATTAAAAAATTTAAATCTTCAGCTTTAAGACAGAAACAAATAAATACAAGGAACTCTTAAGTTTAAAGAGAGTTTATTGCCTAAAGTTGTCCGAAGCCAGGTATGTGTCCGATGCATGGTTAACTCACCGTAATGCATGGCAAGGTTGAATAGAATGACCCTACTTACACAATAATAGTATGGTATATCGGGAGAGAAGTAATCGTCACCCGTTATTTCAATCTTCATCCCACCATAAGTCAGCTGGACTGTGGTCTCCCCTTCCAGTTCGATCCTGGATGACCCCTCCATCACTGTGGCCTTGACCTGCATAACTGGGTTATAGTAGGACAGCATGGTACTCAAATCCCCGGGTGTCAAGGTGAAGGTCGTAGTTCCTTCTACCTGTAACCATACAGAGATAATATCAGCTGACCCTGACTGCTCACAGAAATGCCTTCTTTGAATAATTTTTTGAAATATGTTTTTTCTTAAAATATTAAGAAAGCCATTCATGTTTATCTGAATTACAAGACACATTTTGAGTACAGCTATATGTAAAAAGTGCTTAAGTATGGAGGTTAAAAATGTGATCAATTCACATTAGCTACACAGTCAGCTTTAAAAGGTTCAAAAATTCTCCAAATGTACCACCATAAAATATATCCAAATTTTCAGAGTCAGCATACTTCCCATCCCTATTTAAATACTTTTAACACTACAGCATAATGTCTGGCTGTAAAAATGTGTTCTTAATCCCCAAGTGTTAAAAATAAAATAAAACCTGACCTGAATAAGAAAATACATTATAGCTATAGTAAGCCTTAAAGATTTCCATTTTTTCCCAAATATATATTCCTATGTAAAATTTTAAT
Source organism: Saccostrea cuccullata (assembly GCF_032062105.1). Classification (NCBI taxonomy): domain Eukaryota; kingdom Metazoa; phylum Mollusca; class Bivalvia; order Ostreida; family Ostreidae; genus Saccostrea; species Saccostrea cuccullata. The sequence continues at coordinate 301,104 of NW_026933175.1, forward strand.
TGCCAGTTGTGCCCCCCCCCCTCCTTGGTGATCATAATTTGTACTTGAACCAACATCATCCAAGAATGCTTCCATATAAATACATGTAATAATGTCTTTGGTGGTTTTTTTCCTAAATACTAATACTAATTTTTAAGGACCCCACCCCCACCCCCATATGCTCCTACATAAAACTAAGTGTAATTAAATACTTTGTGATTAAAAGCTGGCCCACTGATTCTTGAGAAAAAGTTGAAAATGTATACAGACAACACTGTTTACCAGTTGTTAATATAAGATACTGTAAACGTATTACATTTAGCAGTGAATTCTATTGCAAGATTTTGATGGAAAGCAGAATCTTCTAAATACATTCAATCAAATTTAAGCCAAACTGTTGAAAAATTAATATCTGCCAAATATTGTATACACTAAATATAATACATGACAGTACAGAGACAATCCTATTACCAGGGGCTGATAAGGGGAGACTTTATCCCGACCACTTATAGACGTCACTATCCTGGCATCTCCTACTACATTCTCCCCATACGTATATCTGTTAAACACAAAAAAATAAAATTAGTACGCAGTCTCTGATTATACCGTATAGGTGGAAATTTTAGCGAGACGCAAATTTAGCGATTTGTCCTTAAAAACTGGTAATTTATTTTTCGCGAGATGTTATTTTAGCAATTTTAAAATGCACATTAAAGAAGCTATTACAAATAAAACACAATTAATTTTTAGCGATATTCAATTTTAGCGATCTCGACACCCTCACTAATAATGCCAAAATTAAATCCTTGCTAAAAATTCTACTTATGCAGTATATAGTTAGCACATCAAATCTTTTTCAAGATGCATGTAACCTTTCACATTGCAGAATCCTGTTTAATCAGAATTCAAACACAGTGAATCCTTAAAATTGTTATCTTAGACTCAAAAGGGACCAAGATGAAATTTGAAAATAATCCCTATCATTTTAATTACAAGGGAAATGAAAGTATATTTTCTGGTGGAATTACCTGGCAATGACTCGGACATCAAATGGTTCCTTACTCTTGGCGTAGAGAGATGGGGGTCCAATTACAGTCACTTCAAATCTCGGCAAAACTGATATAAAAAGAAAAGTGTTGTAAATGACAAGAGCTTCAACATTTTATTTTGAAATGAATTCCCAACATTTATCCTGAGAGATATGTGTACTTTATTTATATGTAATGTTGCTCTGTAATCGCTTGACTCCTAAGTTCTCCAACTTTCTTAAGAATCATGAAATCAACTTAAAAATAAGACACTTACCAAATTTATCAACTGTAAATGTTACCACAGATTTCACAACCTAGAAATAAATAATCAAATTATAAATCAACTAAAACATTTTTTATGGTCATTAATTTCAATGCTATTATTATCTGAACTTTAAAGTAAAATTTCCAAAACCAATTAAAATTTGTTTTTCCTTTTTTCTTCAATGATCAGCCAGAGACATCTTCAGTACTTTATATCTTGTATGTTTTAAAATCTTGCCACAAGGAAGATAACTCTGTGTACCTCTGAAGCGCTGTGTTGCTGTTCGGCATGAATAGACCAGTCCCCCAGTGTTGGGTCATTTGACAGGAGGAACTCTGCATTGGCCACACCTGTCACACAGAAATATTGTAAATAACAAACACACACACACACACAAAACAGAGATCTAACATGAAGCCCATGGGCCACAAAGCTCACTTACATTAATTCAGCCTGGCTGTTCTTCAGATGATTTTTTAAAAGCTTTTTTTTATTAAATCCCATTAAAAATTTTGACCCCATCTAATTGTCCCTTTACTCTAAGGGCTTAAGAATCCAAACATCATGGACTGCTTCAGTATCACTAACATAACCTTGCAGTTAGGGAAACAGAAAATCTTCATCTTTATAAATACACGAAGTAAAATTAAGAATCTGCATATTTCTGGAAAATTTCAAATGTTTATCTTTTCTGGTCCTTCTTTGTGTCTGGTTGCCCGTGTGGCAGAGTGGTTAGAAAATCTGCTCTAGAGTTGCGAAGTAAAATGTTGATCCTTAGGCCATGGGTCTGAATCCCACTGTTGGACATAGAGACTGGTCCTTTGGATTAGACTGTATAAACTGAGGTCCCCTGTCACAGTAGGTGTTGGCACAAAAAAGATCCCTCACTGCTCAATGGCCCTAAGTGCCAAGTATGGGACAAAATTCGCAGCTCTCCAACGACAAGTGTTGGCGTCTCCATAAGAGTGAAAAATTCTCGAGATGGACATTAAACAATGTACAATCAATCAATCTTTATGTCTGTAGTTTCACCTTTTCTGGGCAAGTAGAAATGTTTGAAAGCAAACCCCATCACTAGTATCATCAGCCCATGCTCAGTGTTCTGTGCAGAGTTTAACAAATTTAATACATCCATGAAAAGTAAACTGTTTTTGTAAACAGGGCACCAGCTCTGTTATTGTTAATATTTATGATTCACCGGGTGTGTTCAATTCTTAAAGTCTGCACATACCACTGAGCACAGACTGAAAATAGACTGTGAGAGAGTTTTTGCTTTCCAACATTCCTGGATTATATTTTAAACATTTTTCATTAATGTTCAACAAAATTGCCACTTTTCTTAAGTATTAATATTAAAAATTAAAATTTGTGAAAGTGCAAGGTTGTGTCAATTAAACCTGTCCAGAAATTTGAAGTTTCAATAACTTCAAAAGGAAAAGGAAGTTAGGATTTTTATCATATTTTATAGTGAAATGCTTTTGCGATATATAAGTTGTGATATTATACAGAAAATTTGAGAAAATATTAACTTTGAATCTGTTTCTAAGCACCTTCAATCCTGACATAAATTTTTGACAATTTTGATTTAGTAGAGAAATCCATGACTGTCTAAATATATTATGTCTGCTTGCAAATGAAATGCCAGCAAATTTGGAACATTTTAAAGATTAAATCCATTTTCAAAGTAAAACTGAACTCTGAATTCATAGCCCCTCTTCATCCATGAAAATCCAATCCCCTTGAACCCATAGTTTTTTCCTAAAACCACAGAAATTTGACCTCAAGAAAATTTGTGATTTCACAGTATGACTTAAGTTCTGTACTTATACCTGATACCTGATGCTGGCTCCGGGTTATCTGACTTAAGTTCTGTACTTATACCTGATGCTGGCTCCAGGTTCTCTGACTTAAGTTCTGTACTTATACCTGATGCTGGCTCCAGGTTATCTGACTTAAGTTCTGTACTTATACCTGATGCTGGCTCCAGGTTATCTGACTTAAGTTCTGTACTTATACCTGATGCTGGCTCCAGGTTATCTGACTTAAGTTCTGTACTTATACCTGATGCTGGCTCCAGGTTATCTGACTTAAGTTCTGTACTTATACCTGATGTTGGCTCCAGATTATCTGACTTAAGTTCTGTACTTATACCTGATGCTGGCTCCAGGTTATCTGACTTAAGTTCTGTACTTATACCTGATGCTGGCTCCAGGTTATCTGACTTAAGTTCTGTACTTATACCTGATGCTGGCTCCAGGTTATCTGACTTAAGTTCTGTACTTATACCTGATGCTGGCTCCAGGTTATCTGACTTAAGTTCTGTACTTATACCTGATGCTGGCTCCAGGTTATCTGACTTAAGTTCTGTACTTATACCTGATACCTGATGCTGGCTCCAGGTTATCTGACTTAAGTTCTGTACTTATACCTGATGCTGGCTCCAGGTTATCTGACTTAAGTTCTGTACTTATACCTGATGCTGGCTCCAGGTTATCTGACTTAAGTTCTGTACTTATACCTGATGCTGGCTCCAGGTTATCTGACTTAAGTTCTGTACTTATACCTGATGTTGGCTCCAGGTTATCTGACTTAAGTTCTGTACTTATACCTGATGTTGGCTCCAGATTCCTCCACATCTCTACTCTGTTTCCATCAGGATCCTACACAAGAAAACAAGAATTAAAGTACCATCAAATTAAATCCTAGTATTATTACAAATAATACAATAATCTGGAACATGAGACAAACTACTGTAAACCATTTTTTATTCGTGTGCGAGAAATTTTCGCGAGGTTTGGTAGAGCCTCATCATCAAATATATTACTTGCCCCAAATCGGTTCTTAAAGTCTATGTGCCTATTAACAACAGAACCTAAATAGGCTTGACCGTGAAAATTAATCGTCGCGAACTAGTTTACCACAGGTAAATCGTGAAATAAAGTCGCTGCGAATAAAAGTTGGTTTCTGAGTCAGTTTAATGTAGATTACAATACATAATATGGTATGTTTTTCAGACATTGCTTCCCTGCCACTAGGTAATTTTCTTGAACCATTTTCTTTTTCTAATAATGCTTTTGTATTACTTGAGAGCTTAATAATGCACCAGCCACCTTAACATTGATCCAAAGGGTAATATTTGTGGAAAATTTGGAATCTGTTACAGAAGAATATTTTCATAAAAATTTTCTATGGAAATATATTAACATATGATATGATTAGAAAAACATAGGTAATCAAAGATTACAGAGCTCACCTCAACGAATGTTGTCTTTAAGTAAGGCAAAGTTACACAATTAACAAACAAAAAGTGTACATTCCAAAAATGAAAATATTCATGCAATTTTGATCTAATACTTTGAAATAGACCTATATAAAAAATTCAAAGTAGTTCTTCTTCATGAAAATGTAATTAAAATCAAGCATCTGAAGCAAATTTGAGAGTTTTCATCCCTTGATGCATCATTTGTGCAAGTTTGGTTTAAACAATGTTATATAAGCCTTATAGCTTTTTGGTAATAGACCTGCACCTGTAACTTTTACCTGGGCCATTAATGACCATTATCTGAAAAATGTATGTCGAATTCAGCATCCAAAGCAAGTCCATTAGTGTGCATCCTAAGATGTATCGTCCATGCAAGTTTGGTCATTAAAGAACTCATAGTTACTTGGAAATGAAAACTGCACCAAAAACTTTAACCTGTTCACTCAACCAGAAAATGTAGGTCAGATTCAGCATCTGAAGCTAGCCTGGTCGTATGCATCCTTAGATGTATCATCCATGCAAGTTAAGTCATTATAGGGCTCATAGTATATTAGAAATGGGACCTGCATCAAAAACTTAAACTGTTTACTCAACTGGAAAACAAAGGTCAGATTCAGCATCCGAAGCAAGCCTGGTAGTATGCATCCTTAGATGTATCATCCATGCAAGTTTGGTCATTATAGTGCTCATAGTTACTCGGAAATGAGACCTTCACCAAAAATTTGACCTGTTTGCTCAACCGGAAAATGAAGGTCATATTCAGCATCCGAAGCAAGCCTGGTAGTATGCATCCTTAGATGTATCATCCATGCAAGTTTGGTCAACATAGGGCTTATAGTTACTTGGAAATCAAATCTGCACCAAAAACTAACCTGTTCACTAAACCATAAACATAGGTAATCAGAGATTACAGAGCTCACCTCAATGAATGTTGTCTTTAAGTAAGGCAAAGTCACACAATTAACCAACAAGAAGTGTACATTCCAAAAATGAAAATATTTAAGCAATTTTAATCTGATTTTGAAATAGAACTACATAAAAAATTTAAACTAGTTCTTCTTCATGAAAATGTAATTAAAATCCAGCATCTGAAGCAAATTTGAGAGTTTTCATCTCTTGATGCAACATTTGTGCAAGTTTGGTTTATACAATGATATATAAGCCTTATAGTTTTTTGGTAATAGACCTGCACCCATAACTTTTACCTGGTCTATTATCTGAAAATGTATGTCGAATTCAGCATCCGAAGCAAACCCTGTAGTGTGCATCCTTAGATGTATCATCCATGCAAGTTTGGTCAACATAGGGCTTATTGTTAATTGGAAATGAAACATGCATCAAAAACTAACATTTTCACTCATCAACAAAAAGTAGGTCAGATTCAGCATCTGAAGCAAGCCCAGTAGTATGCATCCTTATATGTATCATCCACGCAAGTTTGGTCATTAAAGAACTCATAGTTACTTGGAAATGAACTTTAACCTATTCACTCAACTGGAAAATGTAGGTCAGATTCAGCATCTGAAGCAAGCCCGGTAGTATGCATCCTTAGATATATCATCCATGCAAGTTTGGTCAACATAGGGCGTATAGTTACTTGGAAATGAAACCTGCACCAAAAACTTTAACCTGTTCACTCAACCAGAAAATATGGGTCAGATTCAGCATCCGAAGCAAGCCCTGTAGTGTGCATCCTTCAGTCTTCGTCAAATCTTTTTATCAGCACATGCCCTTCGGGCAGGTGTGATAACCAATTACGCAAGCCCTAACAAATATTAACATGCCCAGATTTTATCAAGTAATATTATTCTTATTTGCCTTTTCATGTCAAGGAAATAATCTGAAATCCATTCTGCCAATTTCTTGTCTTGCCAATTGTTTTCAACCTGTACACTTTTTGTGTCTCTTTAGCAGAAGAGTTCTTTGGAAATCGCGGTAAAATAAGATGTCAGTAAATTTTTTTTTTACTTCACTTAGATGGAAAATCAAAAACTTTAAAGTGTACATTTAATGTTATTGGTCTTATCTAATTTGATTATACCGAGGCTTATGCCTAAGAATTAACATGCCCTTTGGGCTTGTACATGTTGTAAGTGTGCAATTTCCACATGCCCGCTTCCAATTTTACCAGGTCCCGGGCATCAGACTCCCAGGATTTGTCGAAGACTGATCCTTAGATGTATCATCCATGCAAATATGGTCAACATAGGGCTTATAGTTACTTGGAAATGAAACCTGCACCAAAAACTTTAACTTGTTCACTCAACTGGAAAATGTAGGTCAGATTCAGCATCCGAAGCAAGCCCGGTAGTATGCATCCTTAGATATATCATCCATGCAAGTTTGGTCAACATAGGGCTTATAGTTACTTGGAAATAAAACCTGCACCAAAAACTTTAACCTGTTCACTCAACCAGAAAATGTAGGTCAGATTCAGCATCCGAAGCAAACCTGGTAGTATGCATCCGTAGATGTATCATCCATGCAAGTTTGGTCAACATAGGGCTTATAGTTACTTGGAAATGAAACCTGCACCAAAAACTTTAACCTGTTCACTCAACCAGAAAATGTAGGTCAGATTAAGCATCCGAAGCAAGCCCTGTAGTGTGCATCCTTAGATGTATTATCCATGCAAGTTTGGTCAACATAGGGCTTATAGTTACTTGGAAATGAAACCTGCACCAAAAACTTTAACTTGTTCACTCAACTGGAAAATGTAGGTCAGATTCAGCATCCGAAGCAATCCCGGTAGTGTGCATCCTTAGATGTATTATCCATGCAAGTTTGGTCAACATAGGGCTTATAGTTACTTGGAAATGAAACCTGCACCAAAAACTTTAACTTGTTCACTCAACTGGAAAATGTAGGTCAGATTCAGCATCCGAAGCAAGCCCGGTAGTATGCATCCTTAGATATATCATCCATGCAAGTATGGTCAACATAGGGCTTATAGTTACTTGGAAATGAAACCTGCACCAAAAACTTTAACCTGTTCACTCAACCGTAAAATGTAGGTCAGATTCAGCATCCGAAGCAAGCCTGGTAGTATGCATTCTTAGATGTATCATTCATGCATGTTTGGTCATTATAGGGCTCATAGTTATGGAAATATACCTACACCAAAAACTGCACCAAAAATGTTAACCTGCTCCAAAAACATTAACCTGGTCATTCCTTTGCTGAAATTGCAGCATCTGAAACTTTGACTGGTACAATGAAACACACTAGAACCATCTTCCATGCATGTCTAATCAATATAGGACATAGAAGTACTTAAAAAGAAAACTGCTCCAAAAAACTTAACCTTAACCTGGGACGCCGACACCGACGCCGACACCGACGCCGAGGGTATTACATAAGCTCCCCCAACTTCGTTGAGGTGAGCTAAAAAGTAGGTCAGATTCAGCATCTGAAGCAAGCCTGGTAGTATGCATCCTTAGATGTATCATCCATGCAAGTTTGGTCATTATAGTGCTCATAGTTACTCGGAAATGAGACCTTCACCAAAAATCTGACCTGTTTGCTCAACCAGAAAATGAAGGTCATATTCAGCATCCGAAGCAAGCCTGGTAGTATGCATCCTTAGATGTATCATCCATGCAAGTTTGGTCAACATAGGGCTTATAGTTACTTGGAAATCAAATCTGCACCAAAAACTAACCTGTTCACTAAACCATAAAAAGTAGGTCAGATTCAGCATCCGAAGCAAGCCTGGTAGTATGCATCCTTAGATGTATCATCCATCCAAGTTTGGTCATCATAGTGCTCATAGTTACTTGGAAATGAGACCTGCACCAAAAACTTTAACCTGTTCACTTAACCGGAAAATGTAGGTCAGATTCAGCATCCGAAGCAAAACTGGTAGTATGCATCCTTAGATGTATCATCCATGCAAGTTTGGTCATTATAGTGCTCATAGTTACTTGGAAATGAGACCTTCACCAAAATTTTAACCTGTTCACTCAACCGGAAAATGTAGGTCAGATTCAACATCCGAAGCAAGCCCGGTGGTGTGCATCCTTAGATGTATCATCCATGCAAGTTTGGTCAACATAGGGCTTATAGTTCCTTTGGAAATGAGACCTACACCAAAAAGTGCACCAAAAATGTTAACCTGCTCCAAAAACATTAACCTGGTCATTCCTCTGCTGAAATTGCAGCATCTGAAACTTTGACTGGTACAATTAAACACACTAGAAGCATCTTGCATGCCTGTCTTATCAATATAGGACATAGAAGTACTTAAAAAGAAAACTGCTCCAAAAAACTTAACCTGGGACGCCGACACCGACACCAACACCGACACCAATGCCAAGGGTATTACATAAGCTCCCCTAACTTCGTTGAGGTGAGCTAAAAATGCCAAATCCTTGTACAGTGTAATTCAAAATTCAAAACAGCAGGAAGTTGCCACATCATCTACTGACTTGTCTCTAAAAAGTGAAATAGCTGGGGGCATTAAAAAAAGTATAAGGGGGTCTTGGATATCTTCCCTAACATGGGGTTAAGGGGGAATATACCAGAATAAATGGGAAATGACATCATTTTAACCATGGATATTTCCCGGCAGCAGGGTGTTAGGGACAACCCTGCTCTAGTAAAAAGAGAAACATGATCTCAATTATATATTTTCTTTCATCAAAATTGAATGGTTACCTTAATATATATGGTGACATTTTGGTTTACAGGCATTAGATCTCTATCCAGGGCTAAGGCACGAATCAAAACTAAAATACAAACATCAAATCTTAACTGTCAAGTTATCATGTAAAAAAACATTATATGATTTGAACTTTAAGAAATACCTTATTAAATATGCCTACTTTTGAAAATCTCCATCATGGTTTTTGTTTATAGCATAATTTTACTAAACAAGGGGCCCAGGGCCACAATGCTCACCAGAGCCAATTTGGCTCTGCCATTTTTCATCAGCAGATTTCTTTAATCCTATTTATTCCTAGGTCTAACTTTGATTTCCTGTTTTGAATCCATTTTATCAGGTGCCATGATTTGAAAAAAAAACAACTTTAATCTAAATTATCTGATAATCCTCAATAATATTATGATTAATCAGGGATTTTCCATTCTTGAATTGAAAAATTTTAAAGATTTTCTCCTGCATATTCCAATGTAAAAACATGGAGCCCCTTTTGTGACCTCAACCTACCCCCAGTTGTCATTATTCAAATAAAGTATACAACTAAGGGCACTATTGTTCTTTTTAAAAAAAAAAAATTTGTCATATTTCTATATGTAAAACTTTGATTCCCCATTGCTGACCCACCCTACCTTGATATGAAACAATTTAAATCACAGTATATAATGAAGGTTTCAGAATTAAAAGATTCAATTTTTAGCCCAGAGGTTCTTGAACATGAGATCTTTTATAAGAATTTACCAAATTTAATTCTTAATTATCTTCCCCTTGAAAGAAAGTGTAGTCCTTTTCTGAATAAATATGAATCCCCTTCACCCAAGAATGCTTTGTGACAAGGGGGTCTGGAGAAGAGGTTAAGATATAAAAAGACAGACAGACAGATAGGCCAATAGACAACAGCGAAATGTGATCAGAAAAGTTCACTTGAGCTTTCAGCTTATGAATCAACATAATGGTTGCAAGGATAAACAGAGGAATTAAAAATATAGGCACAGATACTGAAATTTAAAATTTGGAAATTATATATATATGATAATGCACCTTTTTTTAAGTGCATTACTGGGGATACCTTTTTGATTTTTCTTGTACATCTTCTTGTCTGTTTGAATGTTCAGGAAACTAGACACCTCCTTAACAGGAACTAATGTTGAATTCACAATAATCCGGTTTGACTGCGTATAGGTCAAGGTCATGTTCAGGAGGAATGCAGAAGAAAAATCAGCTGTTACCTAGAAATCAAAAGACATCAAATTAGTTCTTACACCAATGACTACCAATGAAATGCATGTTTTCTTGGATCAAAATAAGTTCCTTGGCTTCTGAAACATTTAGTCCAGTCATCAAGATTACCATAGTTACACAGTTATCACCCTTTATACAGAATACATAATCTTCATGTATAAATATGGTAACCGAAAGTCTCCAATGAGACTGTAGCTCTACTGGTTTGTACTTAAAACGAAGAGAAAAGTAGCACTTGATGTTAAAACTATGCATCGATCAGTAAGAAATGAAATAATGATCCTTGATTTAGTTTCTTTTGGTGGCAAGATTTATCACAATCAGACTAAAACTGTAAGAGCAGTACCCTTCTGAAAGAATTTCACAAAAATTCCTATTTTTAATTAACCATGGAAACAACGTTCATCAAAGTTTAAAAAAAAAAGGCCAAAAGAGAATTTTGCATTCTAAATTAGTGTACATACATGCCAAGTTATACTAAAAATCAAACAAAAAACTGTAGGAGGAATAGCATTTTGAAAGAATTTCAGAGAAATTGATTTATATATCTTTTAGTTACATCAGCAATGTTATTAAAAATCTGAAAACTGGTCTTAGGATTCTGTATCTTTGTGTAGCCTACATCTGTTCAACTTATATTGAAATAAGTCCAAAATTGTGAATAGTAGCCTTTTGAAATTACCTGCATTTCTTAGAAATTTTTATTTTTTGCAACCATGACAACACTGTTCTTCGATTCAAAAACCAATGAATTCCTAGTATTGTGACTTAGTATAGTCTACTTGTTGCCAAGTAAAATCAAAATCAGACCAAAAGGTCAGCTAGAGTGGCGTTTTGAGAAATTGTTAACAGACAGACCAACAGGCAGATGGAAGAAGGGTCAGATGGACAATGGACACCTTACCAATTAATTTGGATAAGCTCTTCTGGTCTCTAGCTTAAAACAGTGATGTTTTGAACACATTGAAAACAGGTGTACAATCTCTCAACATTTCATTCATGTACCAAGTAAAAGAGTATTTATGATTTATTTTGCATACTAAGTACTTACTTTCATGTCAAATTTTACAGAACCTGCAAAAAAAATAGCAAGAATTATTATTGCTCATATTATATTAAAATCATATCTCGCCATGCGACTTAATTCCTATACATATATTTTCTAAATAAAAGGCTATAATTCTGCATACTTAGGCTTAGAATAAGAGTACTCTTAGACTAGTACTCCTACTCAAAGTTGTATGGAAACAATCATATCACGTTTATAATATACATAAAACAAGAGATTCTGAAGAAACTGAAAGGTAAATGTCCAGTTTGACCTTTGACCTTTGATGTGTCCTCAAAATCAATAAGGGCCAACAGTGTAAAAGAACTATTAACTATATATAGCTCTTTGTTATTCTGGTTCTTTGGTACCTAGAATACTACAAAATCACATAATATTGCACGGTGGAATCATACTGCTGCTCTATATGTAATTAAAATTTACAAAGTTTTTACAGAAGCAATTATCAGCTTTTCAAATGATGATGATGATTGAGATTCTATTTTTGATATTGACATTTCTTTTTAAATGTAACTAAATATTTTGTATGTAATCTCTTGAGACTTTAATGAAGGAGGTTAGTATAATTTGATTTCTTCCATAACTATGCTGAGTTTGAGATTATTAGCATTCCCAGATGTAATTTCAATTGGGAAAATGTCAAGCAATAACAAGCCACAAATTGATCTCTAATTGCTGTGTTTTTTTAGCGTTAATATTTTATGATTGTCATTGTTCCTATAACATTGTAATATATATACATCCTTGGATCGTAACAGATTGTTTGGGTCTTTAATGCCTGAAGCACACACAAGATTGGGGTTACTGACTTCACCCCCCCCTTAAAAAGTACACAAGGTTATCATCTCCAACCACCACCTGGCATTACTAAGTAACAAGTCTTATCTAGTGAGGATCTAAGATCCAGTCCTTACACAAGGTTACATGCTTTTCTTGCATTTTTTTCTTGTGGCATCTAGGTATAACAGACAATAATTTCTTGTATTATACACTGTTATACTTTCATGAAAATTAGTTGAATCTGATCACTGAGAAACATTTGTCAAAAAACATGATTAACTGCTGAATAATAAAGCCTCGCCTTCCAGCTTAGCAACAGTCAACATTGCTTGACAACTGGTGGTATTCCAAACAAGACGCCCATTGCTCCTTATAGGTCACCTAAGCATCATGCAACAACTTTCAAACCATTGAATTTGGTTTATGGTTCAAACTAGAGGCCATGACATTCACAATTTCGAAAAAGGCACCATTGCTCAGCATGACCATGCATACACTTAGCATGCTTAGTTTGGTTACTTATAATACCCATAGGCAGAGCAGGGGAACAAAAATGTACTTCTTAAATACACACTTTTATGTATTGTTATTACGCAAAGTTGTAGATTAGATGTTGATCATTTCAGCAATAATTTTTTTTTAAAAATGATTGTTTTGAAAGTTTATATTGACACAAATTTTGTTCTATCTAAACCAAAGATGTTCTCTATAAATAGATCTTTTGAAATAGTTGTTTGCAAGTTTCTGCGTCTTTTGTGTATTTATCAGTGAAAAACTTTTGTCCAAGGACTAAAGTTCATTCTTATAGTTCTATGGGGCTCAGTAAACTGGATTATTCTTATGGTTGCATGGGATTTAGGATGAATGAAAGAAAAAGTGAGCTAGTTCACATACCCCACGCTCCCCCAAAACTTGACGGTGAAACACATAATGAAAGGCACAGTGCACTTTAAATACATAGTATAGATCAAAAAGGGCAATAATTGCAAAAAAATCTTCACATCAAAATGAGGACATTTAAATGTGGAATGAAGTTTCTAGATAAATAATGGAATCAAAATTTCTTGGCATTATACAAATCCAAACATTAATTTGAAGTGGTGGGGGGGGGGGGGGGGGGAGAAATTTTCTTGAATAATAAAAACTCTTTCAGATAAAAGAAACTATGTACAACAGTTTAAGAAAGGTGCTAACAAACTGTTCATCTCTATATTCTAAACATTTTTAAAAGTCTAAGTTGGAAAGTGTGGAAATTACTTGGAAAAATACATGAATGGAATTTCCTGGTAATAGCACATCTACATATTGTGTCCTAAATATCTACAAAGTTTGATGAAATTCTGTGCAGCGGTTTATGAGGAGTTGACACAAACTGTTCATCTCTATATTCAAGGTATGGCCACAAATGCCTAAGTTAAAAACGGAAATTCCCGGAAAAAATAATGGAATCAGAATTTCCTGGTAATATGCACATCTACACATTGTGTCCTAAAAACCTGCAAAGTTTGACGAAATTCTGTGCAGCAGTTTATGAGGAGTTATTACAAACTGTTCTTCTCTATATTCAATATGGCCAAATGCCTAAGTTAAAAAGAGGGAAATTCCCGGAAAAAATAATGGAATCGGAATTTCCTGGTAATATGCACATCTACACATTGTGTCCGTTTTGCAAAGTTTGACGAAATTTTGCAGCGGTTTATGAGGAGTTCGCTGACAAACTGTTCACTATATTCAAGGTATGGCCAAAAATGCCTAAGTTTAAAAGTGCGGAAATTCCCGGAAAAAATAATGGAATCGGAATTTCCTGGTAATATGCACATCTACACATTGTGTTCTAAATACCTGCAATTTTTGACAAAATTCTGTGCAAAGGAGTTGCGCTGACAAACTGTTCATCTCTATATTCAAGGCATGGTCAAATGCGTAAGTTAAAAAGTGAGGAAAATCCAGGAAAAATAAAGGAATCTGAATTTCCTGGTACTAGTAATATGCACATCTACACATTGTGTCCTAAATACCTGCGAAGTTTGACAAAATTCTGTGCAGCGGTTTATGAGGAGTTGCGCTGACAAACTGTTCATCTCTATATTCAAGGCATGGCCAAAAATGCCTAAGTTTAAAAGTGCGGAAATTCCAGGAAAAAATAAAGGAATCGGAATTTCCTGGTAATATGCACATCTACACATTGTGTCCTAAATACCTGCAAAGTTTGACGAAACCCTGTCCAGCGGTTTATGAGGAGTTGCGCTGACAAAAAAAGAGGACTGACTGACGGACTGACTGACTGACTGACGGACGGGTCAAAAACATTATACCTCCCGCAACTAGTTGCATGGGGTATAATAATATTCTTATGGTTCCAAGGGACTGATCACAACTCGTAAATAGTAGGGATGTCAATTTTACTCGGACAGCTTAGTCGAATAGTCGGATGCTTTAGTCGAACGATAGTCGAATATTCGTTTAATTTTAATTAATTTTTCATATCATTTTCACTGTTTGTCTTTTACAGATTAGTTTACAATATTTAACCTACGCTATCACCATTATACACCGAATTTCTGAAATGTAAACATGTACGAAGAACAATAAAAACTGTTCATCAATATGTATCCAATTTACTGGATTTCAAAAGTAATATACCGTATAATCCCTATTAACCACCCCTGTCCCTATAAGCGCCCCTCTAGGTCTTTTTTAATTGTCAGGAAATAAGGACCCCCTGTACAGTGATTAAAATCATCTAGCATTGTATCAAAAGTCTGCCAAGATTTGAAGAAAGTGAAAAAGAAACTTTCTATAATCCAATTTCTTTGTGGAAAATGAATCATTTAGCATAATATGGATGTATTATCTTCACTTAAAGTAAAGTTAGACATTTTTCAGTGTTTCTTTGAAATAAATATATGAAAATAAATTTTAGGAAGAGAATACCAAAATAACCGCTCCCTTTTCGCAATTTTCTAAGCGCTCGGGGCGGTTAATAGGGATTATACGGTATTAGCTACACATTCATCTAAATGCAGAATATCAAAAGCTCGCATTTGACCTTTCTTTACATAACGGTAGTACATGTACCCCATAATTGAAGCCAATTTCTACGTGTCTGTCAATGATCTTTGACAGGTAAACAATTAAAGCGTGTCTCTTATAAAAACAAAGAGAGAGTGAGAGCTTGGGTAAAATTTAATTATGATATTTTGTCATCAATGATTGTATGAAATTAATATCAGAAAAAGAAAATACGGTTTAATTACTCTCATAACTGACCCTAATTTACCATTATTTACGATTTTGTGATAGTTGTATAATTAATATTTTTTCTGAATAGTTGTATCACGTCAGATCTTAGTTTGAATCTACAAAACTATTCAATTGATCTCTTCATTTGAAACTGCAAGAGGTAGACAATTATTAACAAACATGTTTGATTTTCTTTCCCAATCCGTTTTTTTTTTTTGCGGAGAGCTTACTTTAGGAAAGTTTCACTTGAAGACTGTGATTGCATGTATGTTTGACTGATTCGGCATATGATACATCATGTTTGATGGTACACTGCAGAATTCAAGATTACTTTGATGAAACACGATTTTAACTAATAACCGACTAAAGAAATTTTAGTCCATAGTCGGTATGATCGAACGATAGTTGAGTACTCAAATATTCGTTGACATCCCTAGTAAATAGGCATACACCAGTATCGATAACATTAACTACAATACATCAACACTAGGGTATACTCTTTGGTGTTTTATTTATGTAACAAAAAATGTCACTTAAAGATTAAAACAATATATATTACATGTATATGAAAATTTTATTGTGGTCACAGAATAAAATTAAATCAAGAAAGAAATTGAGACCTATTTTCGTGCGTTTTGGTGTTTTAGTCTAACACAAGCTAATTTCACATTATGACATTCGATAAGGAACTGGCATATATCTACTGTTTTAATATACATGCTCTTGGTATAGCACCAAGGTGTTTAAAATGGCACGAAAGTTATTAAAAAATAATTTAAGCAACACTGCATCAAGTGAATCATATGGATGGCCATCTACTTATAATATGTACATGTATATTGAACTTAAACAACATTTCATGTAGATTCCATGCGAGATTTTGGGAACCACAGTACACATGGTTATACACTCCGTAGAAATGTTATATATTTTCCTTCTTATTAATTCTATTTTAAAGTCTTATTATTAATTATTAATTTTATAAGATATTTAAAATTGTGACAGTGAATGAAATGCTCTCTCTCTCTCTCAAGCTCTCTCTCTCTCTCTCTCGATGATGAAGTAATCTTTTAACAAGACTGAAAAAGCCTGAATAAATTACAAGTATTGTTTCAGCAGTTTCTACAATAAAGGAGGTTTTCATGTATTTTTATAAATATTGTGAAATACTAGTATCTGATTTTCACATCGCGACATATTATGGAGGTGGTATACCCCAATATAAAGATATACTGGTAACATTGCACACCCTACCAAGGGCCGTAAATTAGTACAACTATTCTTATGGTTCCAAGGTATAGTAAGTATAACAAATATTCTTATGAGACGGAAAAAACAAATATTTATAGCGTATGAACACATCAGTACACCTGTCGTTTACCTTTCCCTGTGACAGTACCGGTCCGTGTACCAGATGCCCCACCCTTTGAGGACATTGTGACAGTAACATCCGCCTGCTCATCTAAGTTGTTTACGACAGTCACAGGGTAGTCATCTCCCTTTATAGCACTCTTAGGGGCAACCAGCAGGTAATTCCTTAATTCGCCAAAAAAAAAAATTATTATTACATTTTGTAAATTATAAATATCACAAAATTAGTTTATCTGAACTTCATTTGCAAGTCCCATAAGCCACATTGTTCAACTGAGTCAACTCTCCATCATCAGATTTTTTTCACCTATAAATTCTGAAGTAAAACTTTGAACACACATTATCCCCCTCGCCTTCCCTCCAACAACATTTGAACAATGCCCTTCTGTAATATACTGATTTTTTAATTGCAACTCTTGGGTACTAGCTGTGCCACCTTCCTACACCAGACAATGAAATGTATAATTTCAATAGGTTTAATTTGGGTAGTTACACCATATTTGTCTACAAATGAGTCAGTATTGGTTTAATCTATGTACAAAGTTTCATTAATATATGACATCAGGTTCCTAAAAAACAACGCTTGTCTACGGAAATTTGGGACAAACCTGGTATGTTTATCTCAATTACAAATCAATTCAAAAAAAACTGTCTATAGTATACATATAAATATTAAAGCTAAAAGAAAATTTCCCCTGATGACAAAGGGTTTTTTTTTTCAATTTCAAATGATTAAAACTGTAACAAATAGAATGAACTTGGATTATAATTATACTGATTGTTCAGTTGTCTGAGTTATTGAGTTATTGCTTTTATAGGTCATTCATTCCTTGGAACTCTCAAAAAAGTTGCTTTTTTATATAAGAATATGAAAATGAAAAAAAAAAAGATTTTCAGTAAAAACTGCTTCATCTTTTAAATTAAAAGTTGAAATAATTGACTGGTCAAGATTTTATCTTTAGTTTGAAAATCTGACATTTTTATTTAAATTTTCACAAGCATGCCATTTTGACTTATTGCTTAGAAATAAAGACAGAATTACTCCAGACTATATTAAAAAGACAATCCTCTCACCCTGTCTTGGCCCCAACAGGTATCCCTATCAACAGCAACACCCAAAACCTCATCATACTGCCTCAGCAAGCACCTGCAAGGTAAAAATAAATTATTGTATTGTGATCTGCTGATGTAGGCAGGTATCATCTAGTATATGACTATATCAAAAAAGACAGTTTAATGTCGTACAGTGTATTACAGTGTTAACCTTATCAAACAATAGGGAGTAATATTCAGCACATACTTTTTGTAATTCCTTGGAATGCAATCCTAAAAATATTGATTTGTGTTTTTTTTATACTGAGTCGCAAAGTATTTTCATTATCATACAAAGGATTTTATTTCCTCAACTCAGGATTCAACTACTATTATTTTCTAATTTTCTCATGCCATGGCATTAATTTCCCTAGTCAGATAATGATCCATATAAAAAAAATTAAAATATGCAGATTGAGACCTAAAGTCTCTATACATGTAATTATAAAACGAAAATCACATTCGCCCAAATAAAAAAGCCAACTTGAAAATAAACAACGTACACTTTGTGACTCAAGGCACATAAAAAATCTCTTAAATAACCCTTACAGGTACTTTGCGATCAGTTTGAAAGGTGCAGTATATACCATTAAAATGTCATACCCCAATAATTCCCAACGGTTGTCATTAAAATTCAGTAGAATGTGTAAATTAATGCTAATTATAGTAAACTAACTCTTCAGTACTTTCTTAATAACAAGTCATGGATCCTGTTTTTGTCTGAACCCAAGACACAATGTTTGTAAAACTCCGGTGCATTAGCATACATTAGATGCCTGCAGATACTCTGATAAAATGTTTGTGAACATTACATCGAAGACCAAAAACCTCTTAAAACAAGACTAATGTCCAGTCTGGTCCTTTACCCCCATAACAATACTGTCTCTCTCTCAACATTTATGAATTAAATTTATCCACCTGAAACACTCTGAAATATCTAAATTGAAATGTGTGCAATATAACCTGATAACTATATGCAAAAGCTCACTGATTAGAGAATTAACACTTTATTTTCCTGCCCAGCTCACTGATTATATAATTAACAGTTTGTTTCCCTGCCCAGCTCACTGATTATAGAATTAACGCGGATTCTTGCTAGATTGTCACTATTATGCCTTACATTTATATTAAGCTACGATTATGGATTAACAGTTTGTTTCTCTGCTCAGAGCTCACTGATTAAGATTAACAGTTTGACCGCGCTACATAGCGTAACATTAATACCACGATTATGGAATTAACAGTTTGTTTCTTGCTCAGAGCTCACTGATTATAAATTAACATGTGTGCAGATATATTATGAATAACAGTTTGTTTATATGCAAAAGCTCACTGATTAGAGAATTAACACTTTATTTCCCTGCCCAGCTCACTGATTATAGAATTAACAGTTTGTTTCTCTGCTCAGAGCTCACTGATTATAGAATTAACAGTTTGTTTCCCTGCCCAGCTCACTGATTATAGAATTAACAGTTTGTTTCTCTGCTCAGAGCTCACTGATTATAGAATTAACAGTTTGTTTCCCTGCCCAGCTCACTGATTATAGAATTAACAGTTTGTTTCTCTGCTCAGAGCTCACTGATTATAGAATTAACAGTTTGTTTCCCTGCCCAGCTCACTGATTATAGAATTAACAGTTTGTTTCCCTGCCCATATCACTGATTATAGAAATAACAGTTTGTTTCCCTCAGAGCTCCTGATTATAGAATTAACAGTTTGTTTCCCTGCCCATATCACTGATTATAGAATTAACAGTTTGTTTCCCTGCCCAGCTCACTGATTATAGAATTAACAGTTTGTTTCCCTGCCCAGCTCACTGATTATAGAATTAACAGTTTGTTTCTCTGCTCAGAGCTCACTGATAACTGTAAACCAATTATACGTCATTTTTTGTTTCCCTGACCCAGCTCCGCGACTGATTATTTCCGCGAACAAGGGAGGTTTTTTTTTATTTCCACAAGTATTTTTTGTATCAAATTAAAATTTTATATCCGCCCATCTACGTAAAATGCTCACTGATTGCTTACGTTGGCGAGAGAGTGACAGCTCAGGCATTATCATAATGTTTTCTGTCCATTGCGTCCATTTAAAATCTTATATCCGCACCTGAAGTAGGTAAAATGTTAACAGTTTGTATTATTCTCGAACGAAAATGTAAAAAATCAGGAGCTAAAGTTGATTTCAAACTCTCAATGTAAAAGTTCGTCATGCTAATTGGATAATTGCTTTACAAGATCTACATAGCCATAGGGCAATTATTATAAATTATGGCAATTATACAGTTTAACCAGGCTATTCTAACTGTCTGTGACAATAATGAACAATGATAACACAAGCTGAAATAATTATTGACATTTTAATCATTTTTAGACAAATAGTTTTAGATTTGCCATTCGCTGAACATGCTGAATGTTTGCAATTAAATTTCAACTGCTTTTAGAACACAAAATAGATTAATTAACGATCGGTATTCAAAAAAGGGCCAATAACTCTAATCGTAACATGGGAAAATGAACAACTGGTTCGCAACGATAAATATCCGCGAGCAGAGGTTACTCGCGGAACTCGCGGATATTTATCGCACGCGTACAATAATTGGTTTACAGTATAGAATTAACAGTTTGTTCCTCTGCCCAGAGCTCACTCATTATAGAATTAACAGTTTGTTCCTCTGCCCAGAGCTCACTCATTATAGAATTAACAATTTGTTTCTCTGCTCAGAGCTCACTGATTACAGAATTAACAGTTTGTTCCTCTGCCCAGAGCTCACTCATTATAGAATTAACAGTTTGTTTCTCTGCTCAGAGCTCATTCATTATAGAATTAACAGTTTGTTCCTCTGCCCAGAGCTCACTAATTATAGAATTAACAATTTGTTTCTCTGCCCAGAGCTCACTCATTATAGAATTAACAATTTGTTTCTCTGCTCAGAGCTCACTGATTACAGAATTAACAGTTTGTTTCCCTTCCCAGGACTCAATGATTTTAAATTTAACAGTTTGTTCACATCCAGCAGTCTTCATTGTGTTGTACTTATTTGCACAATACATCATAAGCACTGACAATATAAAATCAGAATGAATGAGTTGCCATCAAAAATTTATTTCTTTTAATAAAAACATGCAATGAAATACATCTACTGACACTGAAGCATCTTCCTGTATTATAAATAATAAATTGTCACCAACTGTGATGGCCAAGAGAATTTCAATACAAGAACTTGACAACTCATTATCAGCTTAACTGATCATTTACTTCAAAATAAACATTTATTTACAATAAATGATTTTGTTGCCAGTAGATATAATGGGCTGTTAAGTGCTTCATGATTACAGTTGTCCCCAAGACCCCAGGGCCAGGGGAATTCCCCTAGGGATGGGTATCGCCAAAAATTTCGTATCGCGATATATCAAGATTTTTTCCCACAATATCACGATAATATTGTGATATTTTTAAAAGCAGTTTTTACAATGATTTTGTATGAAAAGTCATTATTTTTCTAAAGAATATGCTAGAAAAACTAAAATTTACTTATATGTATATAAAATCAATTATGTTTGGACGGTAAGATGCCGTTCTTTTCACTTTTTACAACATTTTTTTTTACACTTTCTGTAATTGTAATTTGAAAGATTGAACAAATAAATGAACAATTTCTGGACTTTATAATATGTACCAAAAGACCGGTATTTAGGTCTCTGTATCACAATACGTATCACACAACAAAAAATCGCGATATAACGGTATACCGATAAAATCGCACATCCCTAAATTCCCCCATCTTTAAAAGCGCAATCCCCCAGTTATTCTGGGGAAGGAACCCCCAATGTCCTTCTACTGTAGATGTAGTTTTTTACCCAAGGATCATAATTCTGTGTAATCTCTATTTCTATTAAATCTGCTCACTATGTGTCTTGCATGTATATTAAGTATGATAAGATAATGAAAATTCTGCAGAAAATTTGTGACTGTGTATATAATGTAAATGAATATTAATTTCATGTGGAAAAAAAGTATTTCTCCAGTATTTTTAATGCCCCTTTCTGCCTCAAGTCTTATTATTAACAACCTTCAATGAATGTTTCTGAGGTTTTTATTGTTTGGGGTAACCTTAGAAGACAACGTTATACCAGGTACGCTGTACTAGAAAAACGGGTTAATAATTGGTTTCATTTTCTAATGTACAGTAGAGCATTGGCCTCCAGGTACTGTAATATTGGCTACCAATTACAATGAGATGAATCAAGTTCCAATTTTATTCTTTAATATTTCCTATGTTAAAATGCCAGCTATAGCAATATTGCTTCATAGGAGATTGTGTTAGAACATAACAGATAATATAACATATATAAGTCTCAGTGATTCAGCTTAGTGATTCCATAGGGGTACAAAATATGTTGTATACAAAATTATGTAACTCTGCAAAGTTGGGGAATGTTCTTGGGCACAGTACATGAACTAGCAATTCTGATTTATAATCAAGCTCTCTGATTATTGTGATTTTTTACACATTAATTCTTCTGATCATTAATTTCAACAAGAACACTACAAAACGATTAATGATATTTGACAAAAAGCAAATATTTAATATATCTCCATCCCCATCCCCCAATCTGAATAAACCCCCGGGTCAAGGATATCTTTGATTTTAAAAATAAAACCTTAATTTTATAAAGTTCTTTGATTTATTTCTGATATCTGTTTTTTAAAAGAAAATGTCTGTGTTGTTTTTCCTTCAGCTATATCATTTGACATTTTATTGAACTTTGTACTTGTGAATTTAGAAAATCCATGAAGCAGAGCTCAGTATACCTTATTTAGTGAGTTACCATATCTTCTAAAATTTTATCTAAAATGAATACTAGTACCAGGTACATGTTTTAATTTTAGCTGTATTTTACAAGTAATTTTGAAGCAACTACAGTGGAACTTTGTTATTTTGTACACCAGTATCTCGGATACCAGTGTAATATGGGATATGTCAAACTGACTTCGTAACACTTCCTCCTTACTTCTACCTTTGTTATCTGCAATCCATGGATATTTTGTGATGAAAATCTTTATTATCTTGAGTCTGAGAAAAAAGTTTGTCTGTATTTAGTACGACAGGATACCGCGAGCAATGATGTACAACCCCAGTGAAGATATTATAAATTTGGCGTGGTATTTAGAAATCTTACATGTTTAATAGAGTATAGTTATTTACAAATTGATCAATAATCAAATAGATTTATATGTACGTCCTCAAGTGTTAACCCACATATAGGAAAGTGCTCTCTATGAAAATGACTTACTGTGAAAATCGCTAGCCTTGGCGTGGTCTTTAGTAAATCTTACATGTTTAATAGTGTATAGGTATATTTACAAATTGATCAATAATCAAATAGATTTATATGTACGCCCTCATGTGTACTCACCTACAGGAAAGTGTTTAGTGCTTTCTATAAAACTGACTTACAGTGAAAATCGCTTACCTTGAAGAGTCCAGCTATAGCCTATAGGATTTATCAGTCCATTTCTTCCTGTTTTGCACATATTTGAAAAAAATGTATGCTAATAAAATGGGATTTATCCAGATAACACAATTACGTAATTGCTTCTAAGTTCATATCGTAGTTGGAGAAAGGGGAATGATGAATCTACAGGGAAAAATTCAGGAATAAAGTCATAAATATGATATTCATTATCATCAGATTGCCAAGCTCCTAAATAGTTTGGAATTTATTAGCATTATTCTTGAACTCTGAATGTTTAATGCTGGATTGTCATATTCAAAAACTGAAAAGTCAAAAAAAAATATTTTGTAGGCAAATCTTATTAAATACAATTTGCTACATAAAATATATTAATCATTCACATTTTAAGATTATTCATTCCTATGTTAAAAATAAAAATTCTTTATTACTAATAAATTTTTTTCATCTTTTTGCATTCTTTTTTTTTTATTATTTCCTCCTTATTTTCTTACTTTTCATCAATAAATAATTATTAAAATGGTAATAAAACACATAACTTCACATTGAATGCAGACAATAAACTGTTAGGAAAACATATTTCACCCTTTTTATTCTTTACATAATTATTAAATGTGTCAAAAATGGCAACACAACTTGTAGTAATTAAACAATGAACTCTTATCTGATCATTCATCCCCAATAGGCTAAATAAATACATTCAGTCCAAGTTTGATGCACATAAAAGATCATATCCATTTTGTGATTGCATTACATTACGGTAATTGCGACAACTCAGATCAGTATTTCAATCTCGATGTTTACCAAGTTTGTTGGTTAAAAAATCATAAACACTTTCTTTAATTAATGGACATTTACAGCATTTTCATTAAAACAAACTGTAAAGGTTATTATGCACACAACATAAGTCATCTTTTAGAAAATGCCCTATAACTGATAAAAAGGGATGAAAATCGGGTAAATTTTCTACAAGTGTACACATTAGGTATAGTTTTTAACCACGACACCTATTTATGCATCTTGCCGACACAAGTCTTTCTATGCATGCTCCACATATGTATAATTTCTAAACAGAGGTAACAACAAGTTGATGAAACAAGAATTTCAGCAAGTCTTGTTTAAAGTTAAAATTTCATGTGTTGATACAATGACCTTGTCAGCAAGTACAATTTATCATTGAGTCAAATGCTGACTAATGTATTTCATAATAATTCCAATCTTAATTTTATTTATTGATTCCTTGTGTTTTGATTGGACGAGAACAAATTCAAGAAAAAGTTTACACATCGATGAATTTTTCAACCAGAACTACTTTCTTGACTGTTGTAAAAACAATGAAAACAGATACTTCTAGTCCGTTTTAGCTAAATTATGACTACAAGAAACTTATAATAAAAAATGAATGAATGAATGAATGAATGAATGAAAAGGAGATAAACAGGACTGACAGACGGGAATATTATATTTATGTCACTGTCGGATCACGAGTGTGAATTTTTGAAATCGCTGATTCATGCTGTCAATTTCTCGACGTTCCATATCAGCTCAGTTGGTATCGTTGTGATAGGGAAAAGAAACTTACCTCAGACTCTTGCCTTTTCAGCATCAAATTCATATATTTACATCCTACAGTCTCCCTAAATCTTTGAACGAACCAGAGCAAATCGAGGACGTCGTCGGTCTGCAACTTTCGTCATGACGTCAACATGGCCATGGTCAAGGACGAATTATTTTGGAGAATATGCGTATTTACGATATTTGTTGACTTAACCAACATTCAATGAGTTTTTATAAGTTTAATTATTGATTGTTTTGACAATTAAAGTTGGATTTTATCTATATTCATATTGTATACGTTTCTTTGCGGCATAAAGTATTCCTACGCCGTACAAAATAACGGATTGTATGGCGGCCTCAAAGAGAAATAATTTTGAAAATTTAAAAAAATCGTAATTGGAATTATAAGAATTAAACGTTCTTTTTTCAGAATTTATCGATGTGTAAACTCTGCCTTTTTACTCACAAACTTTACATAAAAGTGCTTCGCACTTTTATTCAGTTTGTGAGTAAAAAGGCAGAGTTTTCACATCGATAAATTCTGAAAAAAGAACGTTTAATCCTATAATATTTATTATGCCATTATTTACACACTGAATTGTCGACAGATTTTTCCGTTATTTACGATTATGACAGAGGGCATACTGTGAGTGTGACCAGTTAGTAGGGAATGCTCACTCCTCAATGGCACCTGATCCCACCTCTGATGTTCTGGAGGCCTATGTTTGCTCTGCTCCTATTTTGCATTGTTTTATGGGTTCTTGAGCTTAAATACTGTTCGTTATCTCCATATATTTCATTCCCAAAACTTTCACCTTTGGGACGTTCTTGAACGAATTTGTCAACACAAACAGATGGCAAGCAATTATGCACAAATGAATTCTTTTACCTGGTTGGGCTCAACCTACCAAATGGTCTTTATCCCCCATTTGGTAGACAATCTACCATATCGGTGACGAAATTTACTAACCAAATGGGGGACTTTTTTATTCAATTGCAATTTTTATTAAAATATAACAAAAGTGCATTTATTTAGGCATTGGGGGATTTTAGTGAACATATTCCTCACACAACATAAATCGGTTGAGTTTCTATGTGCAATTTCTCCGTAACTTCGTAAAAACAATACCCATAGTTGTCTGTAACAGCCGAACTTCTTGATTAATTGATCAAAAAAAATCTTTGTTGTGTCTTGTTGGTTAAAAATTCAATTTTATCTAGTGATTTTTAAAAATCTCTTGATGAGTTAACTTTCCATCTCTTTTTGGATCCTCATCAATGTTTATCTCCGTAAAATCCTGTTAGACACGAGCTCCTCATGCCTTACCGTTATGGTGGGCACTTACTTCTATAAAGTTACATTTTTCCATAGTTGAACGTAATATGTGTTGTCATTTTTCTTTTAGGATGAAGTTGCTGATTCCTTGCAACCTTTTGGGGTTTAATATGCATATTACTGGTCAATTTAATGAATTTGAAAAATAATATTCAATAAAAGATGTCCAAAATGACTTTTGCCATTATTCTTGTTTTTGTTCCAAGTACATCGTTTTAAAACAATAATTGTATCATACTCCAACTGCATTTACTATTTATATGAAGAACAAAGCCATTGTGTTCAAAATAAAACGAAATAAAGGCGAAAACTTATTTTTCTTCTGATTTCCTAATTGAAAATTAACACAAATGTGCCTCTGTAGTTAAATCCGACTTTTCATCAGGTTTAAAAAAGATCATCATTTTGATTGGTTTGCACTAATTGATTGATTGCCCGGATAATCGAAATAGAAAGCAAAGGACATGATTGACAGGTACAGCATCCTTGGAAAAGAAGAGAATTTTCATTTAAAGTAAAAATATTGCATTTGTTTACATAAGCTACGTTTTTGTCAAATTTTTGAACGACTCTGCGCAAAAAATTGCACATAGAATTTCTGATTTTTTTTACCCAGAACACCGATAAATATCTATATTTTATTCCACATGGTTTAAAATTATGCGCAATTTCACTACACTCCCTGGAATTAAACACAACCAATATTGTCCCCTAAACAGGTTGGGCAAAGTTCCTTTTTCGGGGAAGTATTACTGTAAAAGGGAACTGTTACTCTTATCAGTTATAAAAACATATTACTCAATTCGGTAATTTTTGTCACATTTTTTTAATTATGCCTCAAATCCATTTGTTACATGAAAAGTGCATAAAAAATATGATGTGATGTGTTTAATCTTTATTAAACAAACCTCGCTGACCAAAAGATTTGGTCCTTCAGTGCTGCAGACAAGAGTAAGATGAGATTTAATCATTTTCCCTGTTGATGAATGGTACTAAAAGTATGGAATCTAATAAGGACATTCATTCTTAAACCATTTTAAAAGAATATCGTTTGAAATTAAATATTTCAAATAATTATTTTCATCGGTAAAAGTAGCAATGGAATTTAAAATTATTTTACAATGTCATTTAACAGAACAGAACATTTTATTTCTAATTTAGAGCCCATAACAGACAAATATGAGATTGTTATAATAATAAGGAAAAGATAAGCCAATGAATAGCAAAACAATTATACAATTAGTAATTGACATAAATCATTTTAACAGTAATCCTGTCTAAAAGGAATACATCAAATATGCATGTATGTGTAAAAGACTAATGCTACTATAACATGTTATCATTTATAAATTTGCCCACAAAATTAAGAGTTTCCTTATCTTCTGTATTGAGTAACCAATAAAGTTTTTGTTCATCATCTAAAGCTGAAAATAGTGAAAATTTATGATTAATTAACTGAAATATTTCTTTTCTTTGATGATCAAATTTTTTGCATGTTATTAAAAAATGAGTTTCATCATCTATGTTGTTAGAATTACATCTATTACACAATCGATCTTCTCGAGGAATATTGGTAAATCTTCCCACTTCAATTTGTAATCTGTGACAACTTTATACATAGAGATTTTCTGTGATGAAAATTTTTAACAACTGATAAATAATTCTCATAACCCCAATTTTGTTTGAGTTTCACATATGTGGATAATTTGCCATCAGTATAACTTTTATGACTTGTATACCATTTCTTCACATAATAATCTAATAAAATTTTATGACAAAATGACTTAAATTTATATTTCCCATAACAAATAACTTCATCTTTAATATTCAGTAATTTTCTTAATTTCTGTATAAAAGCAAACCATGAGTTCTTTCCATTCATAAAAAGCTTTTTACTACATTCATATGCATCTTTAAGTAAAGGAAATTCTATGGACAAATTTTCAAATCTATACCAACTTTTAATCAACAACCTGACAATATCATAATGCAGGGGGAACCTTCCCAATTCAGATAGGACTGCAAATTTTGTGCTTTTCTTATGAACGCCGAGAATATATTTACAGAATTTAAGGTGTATTCTTTCACAGGGTAGATTTTTAAAGCAGTCTAAGAGTCTTCAACTGTTAAATTTTGGCAGTTTAGGAATTTTTTAGCATTTATATTACTTGCACCCCACACCTCTGCATTATACAAAAGAATTGGTTTAATGGTAGAGTCAAATACATGTATACTGGTTTTAATCCCAGGGTTCAAATCAATAAAATCCTTTCTTAACTTATAATATGCTTTTAATGCTTTTTTATAAAGCTCTAATCTTGCTACATGAAAGCTTCCAGATACACTTAGGTGGACTCCAAGATATTTGTAGATAGGCACACATTCTATCATATTATTTTCAAACATTAGTTTTTGTGTAATATTACGACCAGCCTTATTAAAGATCGTGACTTTTGTTTTTTGAATGTTTACCTTTAAACACCAATCAGAGCAATACTTTTCAAGTTTAGCGAGTCTTACTTGTATACCTTTAGCTGATGAGGATAAAATAACAATGTCATCTGCATACATTAAACAATTAACAGTTTGTGTCTGAAGCGATACTTCATCAATACATGAATCTAAATATGATGGAAAGTCGTTGATAAATATTTTAAATAGGGAGGGGCTCAAATTATCCCCTTGACGGACGCCTATAGCTATTTGAAATGGATCCGAGAAGAATCTCCCAATTTTCACACATGCTTGACTATTCTTATATAATTTAATTTTATTTGTATTCTCGCCTCTCATTGGTTGATTTCCAAAAAGGAACGCATAACATTTTGTATAATCTGGTTTGGTATGGGGACACACCCCCTTGACGACCAGCTTAATCATCATATCCATGCAATCCCCTCATTTCCAGTCCTCGGAATCCATGGAAAATTCCAGATTTAATAAATGTACCTTCAACTTGAATCAATTACTCGTTCTTACCTCATGTAAACAAACATCATGGCTGCTAGATCTATGTATCAGTCATTACCTCCCCTCACTTCAAATCACTTCCGTTACTACGGTTGTATTATTGAGCGGTAAATTTGAACTTATAAAAAGCAACACAATTTTACATCAAAAGTTGTTTAATTATTTTAAAATTAAATTATAAGGAATGACTTTAATTCTTGGCCATATTATCGAGTATAATCTGGTTTGGGTCAGTTTACGCTTTTTTTATAATCCGCTTCGCGGATTATTAAAAAAGCGTAAACTGACCCAAACCAGATTATACTCGATTATAAAAAAAGCGTAAACTGACCCAAACCAGATTATACTCGATAATATGGCCAAGAATTAGAGTCATTCCTTAAATATATTACTAATGATATTATAAAATTTTGATCCAACATTCATGTTAAGTAATTTTAGCTTTAATCCTGTATGTATAACACTATCAAAAGCTTTATGAAAGTCAACAAAACATGCATAGAGTCTTCCTTCTTTTGTGCTACAGTATTTATCAATTAGACATTTTAGAACAAATAGATGATCAGATGTTCTTGCATTTTTGGTAAAACCCATCTGAGATTGATGAATTAAATTATGTTCTTGAAGAAATTTATCTAGTCTAAAGTTCAAAACACTGTTGAATAAAGAAATAATATAAAATTAAATTAGAATGAATAATCTCATGAATGAGTTAGCAAGTGCTGAACGTATTCAATCTCACAATTTCAACACAGGTATGCTTCCGTAACAAATCTATATCATAGATATATTTCATCACTCTTTTTCAGCTTTTTGCAGCAATAAATATTGCAGTTTTGAGCACACATACACTTAATAGACAATAAATATCTAGAGGATGTGAAAATATTCTTGCACTTTATCTTTTATTCAAAACAAACACGAAAATACAGGCTAAACGAGTGAAAATTCCCAAATACAGTAATGTTTTTATTACTGAAAAGAGTAATAGTTCCCTTTAGTAGTAATACTTCCCCGAAAAAAGAAACTGTGCCCAACCTGCTAAATGGTCAGTAAAATTCGTCACCGATATGGTATATAGATTGTCTACTAAACGGGGTATACAGGACCATGTATTTGGTAGGTTGTGCCCAACCTGTTTACTGCAGGGTTCTCACAAATTTTGGGACCGGGGAGGGGGAGTTGAATCTTTTGCCAATAATTTACCTTAAGTGTTTCATTGATGCAATTTCCAAGAGTGAGTAAAACCTATTTAGTTTTTATATTGACATTTATCAGTGTTAAACATGATATCCTACAACTGTGTCAGGACGATCGGGTCTCGATCAGTCCTTCTATAAACTGAAATACTTACCAATTACACTTACAACGATGTTGTCAGGATATACTGTACTGACTGCATCAGATTATCATGTGAACCTGTCACAAGTATCTGCAGTTTCGACATTAATTACAATTATCACCTCCGATATCGACCCTATCGCGCGGTATGTGTAGACTAACACGAGTTAGCACACATGTTCTGTGTACTTTTGAACACTTACCTTTTACTTGCTGTCCTGTTTGTTTATCTACGTCTCATGCTTTTTGAATAGATGTATATACCCTGTTTCGCTTCCCTTCGTTGATTTTATTCAATATCGAGAAGCTCGTGTTACTCGGAATTCCTCGGGCTTGTCGATTCCCGCCAAAAGTCAACAATATAATGATATTTGTCATTAAAATGTGGCGCTGTCAAATATTCTGACCTAAATAAAGAAATGATAGACAGTCAGTATTGGCTGTAAATATCTGTAGAATATTCCAAAGAATAAAATTAAGATCGTTTGTCTTTCATAAAAACATTAAACAAGCTGCATATAGATTGGATGCAAAAAGTTTTTATTTGTTGGTTTTTGCCCTACACCGGTAGTAGATGTGAATTCAATGAAATAACAATAACGTAACGTTGCATTCCTTAAAGAAAATTTGTAAGAAAATGCCCATATTCAATTAAAGAAGAAAAAAATTTCGTTAGATCCATCAAATCATTTTATATTCATGCGTCTGTAACCCGGGGTCTTAGGGCGATTCGTATTCAGTATGGATGGATGACTAACTCCAGTAACGTTTACACCATTTATTTGGATTCATTGATGAAATGACAGATGATAGAGTGATTCAGATTGACCCTCACATGAGGTGTAAAGGTCATCTTACAATAAGTAATCTACTGTCTACATCCTTTGATCATGAGAATTCTAATAATGAGAAAAGATTCCAATTACTGTAACAGGTATAAAATTCTGGACAAAAAATGGATGACACAACAAAGACTGCAGCACAGGAACTATACATTTAACACACAATAGAAAACTTCCCTCCAAATGTATCACATGACTAAATTCTTTACAATTGACCACACTGACCAATAAAAAAACAAGGAAAAGGGTATTCCCTCTAAATATAGATACAGTGTGCAAAAGTTAAAAATATTCACATGAGTGATACACTTATCTTAGAAAATAACTTAAAGTAGCTTAAATATATTAATATTCAACAAATTCATGATTCAAATAATTTTTCTAAATAATGAAAATAATAAATTGAATAATCATAATAAATTGATAAAAATAACTACAAATTTCACTCTGCCACACGTCTTTGTGACAGAGATCTTTAATTTCTTTCGGGAAAAAATACCGAAAAAGCAATTACGCTTAATCAACAGGTAAAATGTGCATTACTAAAAAAGGATTAGAATTTCTGACATCGGAATAAAACCACGAGAAAAACCGTTGAATCAATTATTTTGGGTACATATTCACTACAGTTATGCTTGAAAGGTTTTTTTTTTTTTTAGCGTTGCAGCCTGTATCTGCACAGGAAGCTGATTGCAAAAATAGGTCGAAGATACAATACATTGGCGTCGGAAGCCAATTGAAAGTGGGGGGACTAAAGGAAAACCTACGCAGCAATGTTCAATGTCTATACTAAGTATATATTTGGAAAAAAAGTGGGGGGGGGGTGTTAAGCCCCACCTAGCCCCCCCCCCCCCAAGTTCCGACGCCTATGCAATATAAGAAACGTGACGATACGTTTGTCAAAAGCTTGCCTCGTTAAATAGAAAATGTTCGAACGTAGACAGATTTAGTTAGTATTACTATTCCTATTCCATCGGTAATTTCAAAATAATTCTCGTTATGATTTGGTATAAATGAAAAGATTTTGATTCCTGTCAAAAATTACATTTACAGATTTCATGCAAAATATAGAATTTTACATTTACAGATTTATTGCAAAGAATTTTACAGCGCAAATCAAAAATATTTTAAGCAACCGTCGAGCATTTTTTTTCTCGTGTAGAATGTTAAAAAATAAATCTTCTCACAAAACAAATAAAATCCATGTCGTGTCTAACCTTGTTAACGCTTGCATTCAATGGTGGCAAGAAAACTAAAGCGATACTTCTTTATGAAACTGTAATGCAAATGATTAAAACGTGCATGTGAATGTAAAAATTCAATTTACAAGAAAGTTTAACGAGAAACAGAGTACATGTATATCAAAATAATTAGTTTTTCTTACATAAATTGAAATATTTCATTGAGGTTAATATTT
Source organism: Saccostrea cuccullata (assembly GCF_032062105.1). Lineage (NCBI taxonomy): Eukaryota > Metazoa > Mollusca > Bivalvia > Ostreida > Ostreidae > Saccostrea > Saccostrea cuccullata. Next base: position 334,032 of record NW_026933175.1, read on the forward strand.
AAGTCTAACAGCCAATAAATGGATTACATGTTCTACGAAAATTGCCCAGCCTTAAATGACGTGCAGAAATAAGATACAGTCGTTATTCAAGAGATTAAATTCTAATTCTAGTTTCATCGATCAAAAATTAACAAGCTTCTTCAGAGAATCTGAACCCCCCGCTCAAGGAGTATCCCCCCATCCTTAAGGAAATTAAGATGACAGGCATGGATTGGGGGCGGGGGTCGAAGAGGGCGGATACTTTAAGAAGGGAGGGTCGGGGCATAGGGTGATATTATATAAAATTTCATTGCAAGAGCTCAAAACTTCCTGAGATATCGCCCGGAAATGTATGAATGTATAGCCTTGACCTCTGACGAGTTGACCTCAAAATAAACAGGGTCAACATTAGGAAGTTCACTGCAAAGCTCAAAGGTTTCCGAAGATATAGCTCGGAAACGAAAGTGTTGAAAAAGAGAAAATACCAACTTAGCCATAACTTCTGAAAGGTTGATGAATGTTCTTTTAGTTTCACATGTGTATTCATTTTGTGTCAAGAGCCAGCAATTTAAACCCAGTCACCTTGACAATGGAGTAAAAAAATGGGGGGGGGGGTCAAAGGCCCACTGCCACATAAAGAAAACGATTCATTATTTCTTAATTGTGTATATTTTGGACACAAAAGTAGGGGAGGGGAGGCCGGTCTCCCTCTAAATCCGCCAGTGATTTAGCCAAGAAAATCAGCACATTCCTAGAGGGCTTTGCACTGAGAGGAATATGATTTTTCTTGGCTGAATAAACCATCTTGTTTCCAAAAATTCATGCAATAAATTGTTTATCATACCAAAACAAACAAAATATTTATAAACAAGAGGCCTATGGGCCACATAGCTCACCTGAGCAGATTGGCTAGGGAAAAAAGCAAAAATCGGTTAAGTATTGAAAAGTTTACAGAGTGTGTGTGTGGGTGTTGGGGAGGGGGAGGGAAGCTTGAATTTTGAACTATATCAAGATAACAAATGCTTTGCTGTTCTTGAGCAGAAGAATTTGTCCTATTTATTCAGCATTTGCAAATGACCCTGATTGTGGCCCCACCCTGACCCCAGGGCCCTCATATGAACCAATTTGATTTTACACTATCTGAAAATGCCTCCATATCAGTTTGACTAATCATAGCTTTTCTGTTCTTGAGAAAAAAAAATTTCCTATGTATTTTAATGTAGAACTTTGATGCCCCATATTGTGGACCCATTTGAACAAACTTGAATCTACACTACCTAAGGATGTTTCCATGTTTATAAATATGCCCAATCATGGCTCTCATGTTCTTAGAAGGAATAGTTCTAAAAGATTTCTCTATGCATTCCTATGTAAAACTTATCGTCCATTGCGGTCCCACCTACCCCTGTGGGTCATGGTGTGAACAAACTTGAATCTACACAAACTGAGGATACTTCCACAGAAATATGACTATATATAACCCTTCTAATCTTGAGAAGAACATTTTTAACAATATTTTTCTGTTTTTCTATGTAAAACTTTGATCTCCCATTGTGGGCCCCATCCCACCCCCAGGGGTCAAGAACTCATGATTTGAACAATCTTGAACCTACAAAACCTAAGGATACTTCCATATAAATACAAGTATGACCAATCATGGCTTTGCTATTCTTGAGTAGAAATGTTTTAAGGAATTTTCCTATGTAAAAACTTAAATCATCCAATGTGGCCTCACCCTTCTCCCAGGTCATGATTTGAACAAACTTGAATCTTCACTACCTGAGGATGCTTTCATATAGGTTTCCTCTTTCATGGCATAGTGGTTCTTGAGAAGAAGATTTTTAAAGATGCCATTATTTATTCACTTCTTCCTAATTACCTCCCCTTGAAAGAGAGTGTGGCCCTTAATTTTTACAAACATGAATCTCCTTTACCCAAGAATACTTTGTGGAAAGTTTGGTGGAAATTGACCCTGTGGTTCTTGAGAAGTCGAAAATGTGAAAAGTTTACAAACAGACAGATGACGCAGGACAAAATACCGGTATAATGAGTAAAGCTCATTTGAGCCTTTGGCTCAGGTGAGCTAATAAACTCAAACCTATAAAAAAAACATACCGTATAATCCCTCTTTACCACCAAGGCACTTAGAAAATTGTGAAAAGGGGCTGCTTATTTTGGTCATTATTATATATAGTGTTATATTTTAACTTCATGAAATCTTTTGAAAAATTTTATCTTTGCTAAATAATTCATTTATCCATCAAGAAATCAGAGAATAAACAAGGAGAACAAATTTTGCTGGTAACTTTCATTTTTGGAAATACATAATAATTAGGTCTTTCTAAAAATCTTTCACTTTCAGGGATACTTTATCTACTATACGTTACCCAAAAACCAAGTTTCATTTTCAAATTTTTCAAGCCGTTCACGTTAGCTTTGTTGGTAGAGAGTTCACTTTTTGATCAGGAGGTCGTGAGTTTGAATCTTGGCCGTGACTGACCTAAGTCGATAAAAATTGGTAGCAACTGTTCCTTCGCCATGCACTCCGCACTTGAAGTGAAAGTTGCAGGTCCTTCAGATGAGACCTTAAAATCTGAGATCCCATGTCACAGCAGGCATTCGCACAATAAAGATCCCTCACTGCTCAATGGCCCCGAGTGCTAAGTAAAGGTCAAAATTTGAAATCCATACCATTGTATTTGGTGAAGTTTCAATATGATTGAAAAATTCTTGAATGGGACGTAAATTATGATTTTTATCACTGTACAGGGGGCCCTTATTTCCTGACAATTGAAAAAGACCTAGGGGCCACTTGTAGGGGCAGGGGCAGATAATGGGGATTATACGGCAGCTTTCACCCTCTGACAATGCCAGTCTTTTGTGGATATCATTCACTTCTTCAAGACCTAACTGTTTCCTCTTCACACTACCAGAGTATGATTATACCTTCTCTGTAGTATTACTCTATACCTAGATTTGTATCTATCTGACATCTGTTTCTTCTACCATTCACAACCTGAACATGTCTAATGCCCAAAACCTGTTTTATAAGTTTGTCTGAGTCTCTTTGCACTTTTTATGCTGTGCTCTGTAGCATACAGAAAAGATACACACAAAACTACTTATAAACATAATTTAATGCATTTTAAGAACAAGACATACCACTCCTCAGATCGTTTTGAGGACATTCTTTTCATTAGCCCTTCATGTTCTTTAAAGTATAACACAACATTATAAAACTGTTCATATTAAGAAACGTTATTCTTGACAACTAAACTTTATCCGACAACTAGATAGTCTCCTTTAATTTTGTGGGGAGCTACGGTAAGATTGAGGGGGGCGGGTCCCTTCCTGATGCGGCCCGAGGAGTCGTAATGGGAGCCGTGGCAGGGACAGTACATTCCTCCGGGGTGTGCGCCTTGGTCCTGGAGGGGGATACACCCTTAAAAATACAAAGAATGTCAATAAATCACAGGAAAAAGAAACATGTCATCCCAATAAATCTAAGACAAAAGAAACATTTCATCCCAATAAATCTAAGGGAAAAAAACATTTCATGCCAATAAATCAAAGAAAACAGAAAACTTTCATGACAATATATCTAAGGAAAAAAACATTTCATGCCAATCAATTTTTCATCCCCACAGAAAAAAAACAATCCCAATCTAATTTATCTTCACGTAGACAACTTGATATTTTTTTTTCTATAAAAGTCGCATCAATTTCCATTTTACCAAGGCAATCTACCCAGTAAACAGTGTTTCCAGTAACAAGCCAAAATAAATTAGGGTAGATAAGAAGACAATAATTTTATTTTTAACTTTATTTTTTATTTAATAAGCATCAATTAATCACCCAATACTAAGGGTTTTTTAAATCATATATACATACACATTTATAATTGAACAAGCACAACAAAACAAATGCTAACATAGACACATTACTACAGTACAGTGTCCGAGACAAGCATTTTATTGACCACACTAATAGTCTATAAGAAACTAATAGAGAACAAATGTAAGGTTCAAAGTCTGAAATATTAAATGATAGGGTATGTAGATGAAATAAGACTGATTTTGGTTACTGGAAACCCTCCGAAACATACACATTTTTTCAGCCTAATTACTTTACTATTTTACCTAAATGTGTACAGACTCCTATCAACACCATCCACTCGGGCTTGAGTGATCGGTCCGAGTCGTGCTGGGGGTCTCGGAGGGACAGGAGGTCCACGGACTGCTCAATCTTTATCTCCTCCTCTGTTCTGTGTCGTACAAATAACGGCATCCCCTTCCAGGTCGTGAGTATACTTGTTCCCACGGGGATATCGGTCAGCTTGACTTCCGTCACTGCCATGGCCCTGGCGGCATCGTTAATGTCCAGATAGCCCACCAAGTCCTGTACCAGCTCCTTACCCATGTAAGCTGTGGCAGCTGTCACCCCTGCAACAATACATGCATCACTCAGCTAAAGGTGAGATCTCTTATTACAAAGTCTACAATCATTTCTTACAATTCAATTTTTCAACCAATTTTTCTTAATTAGGTTGCATTATTATGTTCATTTAAATACAAATGCTTTTGATAATCATATTGTAACTGTACAGTATATATATCATACCCTTATTATTTATATCAAGAAGAGAGGAGAGTCAATGATTGGCTGTAAATATCTGTAATATCCTACCTCCTACTATGGTATAGGAGAAGACCTTCCTTGTGGTATCATTGGTGTCTCTCGGGACATTGGCCTTCTGGGAAGTCAGAGTCCGGTATTTGGAGAAGTCGGGTTGTGGGAGATCAGTGTGGTAGCCTCTCCTGGCTGCAGACAGTAAAATAACACTTTCATATTGCTGATTAATATGCAATTAAACATATATTTTTCTTTAAATATGCACTTTTCGAACTTCATTTTGGTAATGCAACTATCATTTGCAGAACTGTCAAAATTTTGAAATCTCTTTCAGACATGATTTGGTCTGACAAAGTCAAATGTTGCTCTAAGAAAGTGTCCATCAGATGACAAGGAAAATTGTGGGTAATGCACAAAAATTCCATGGAAAAAATGGTGTAGGGTTATCGACGGCAACCCAATTCTCAGAATATTTTTTAATGAGTTTTAATGATTTAAGGTAAACAATTCATTTATGACAGTAAAGCACAACATTTTGACTTATGACTGGCAAAACTTTTTCATGGATTTTTCAAATAAAAATCAAAGTTTTCAGAGTTTGAAGCGAGGCACAAAGGAATTAATGGCGGCTAGTTAGGTCCCTTCTCCCCAATTATACTACATACCGATTTTGCTAAGACTGCCTAAACTCCCTGTGCTCCCTTTCATGACTTTTTATGAAGATGATTTAAGTGGAATGAAGATATAGCTAAAATTTGCTAAAATCTTAGTTTCAAATTGAAACCATGCATGTTACGTGTGGGTAGTTGGGCCAAGCAAAACGGGGAAACTCTACTCAGTGAGCAGAAAAGACAAAGATTTAACAACATGTACGTATTTCATTCAAAATTACATTAAAAAAAATTCTCTCTCTCTCTCTCTCTCTGCAAAAATAAGGGGGGGGGGGGGTCAAACCCCCCTTTTGGATCCGCCAATGGCATTTGCTATAGTATACTGGTGTCTCATTATATCGCGGTACTTAATTCTTTTGCATAAAGTATATATATATAAATTTTTACTATAACTACTTACATCAAATGATAATTATAATTCTAACTTTGGCCTAACTTTTTAGTGTCCAATTATTTTCCAAGCTTGCATCATTTAATTTGTGGTCTATTTTTAAAACAGGAAGCCTTATGAACCTCCTAAATTGGAGAGTCTCATTGTATCGCAGTATGGGAATACACATCATCATGGAAACTTGTAAATGACACAGACTTCAATTTTTATGTAATTCTACATGAAAAGTAAACAACTGCACAAACTAAAGACTTTTAAAAGATGAACTTTATTATAATTTTTATGAGGTTATAATTTTAATGGTCTAAATATAATTAAAACGGAACTGGAAGTCTGAAAAATTCGTTTTATTTGAATATTTCTTTTTCAAACGGATGTACCGTACTTTTTAATCATCAAAAAATTAAACATTCAGACAACATTCATATTGTCTATCAACAAAAAGAATATAGGCTAAGTAATGTATCCACATTTTTGCAATATACTGCGATACAATGAAACCTGCAATATAATGGGAATCGAATATACTTGTCAGGTCTGGTACAATCACTAGATTTAGCTACGTAGCTTGATTTACCTACACAGCTTTATTTACCTACCTGAGGTATCTTTATTTAGCTACCAAATTGATTTATTTCTTTTAAAAAGCATTTTTCTCAGGGTGTGCAGAAAATATCATTTTGATGCAGTGATCATTTTCAACTTTGAACTCATCTGAAAACAACTCATGAAAAAATCCCTCTTGGAAAAATGTCTTTTTCTGTGCAATTGCAATCAAAGTTCTGAAAGTTTTGGGGCTATGTATGACAGTTAAAACAGTTACTCCTTGAATGAAATGACAAAGAAGTCCAGTTCTGGTTAACACGATAATAGGTCGGTAATTGTTCAGCACAATGTTAAGTAATCATACTCAGTCATGCCTCACCGCGTCCAATAGAGAGGACAGTTAACCAAACAATGGAATTACATGTTTTGCTCTAAATTGTCCAAACTCAGCAATGTATAAACTATCTCTGCTTTGGATTGTTTTTTTAAGCCTCCCTAGTATAAATATCAATAGTCATTTAATTGCGACTTTTTGTCTCTTTTTGATAAAAAGAAAACTTTTGAAAACTTACCTTGAAATAGCTAAATAAAGCTACCTGAGGTAGGTAAATAAAGCTACGTAGGTAATTCAACCTACGTAGCTAAATCTAGTGATTGTACTGGACCTGCTTGTAAATGTTATTAATGTCAAAGTCAAAGCCTGTTTAATGCTGGCAGAATTGCGCTCGACTTTACTGTCCCGCCGTTAAACATATTAAAGTTATAAAATAAACAAAACTAAATACATACACAGACAACTGACAGCGGCAACCCTTGCATTGAACGACTGTAATTCAGGAGAAGTCTTCCCTATCACTGGAATATTTGCCGTTTGGAACTTAACTAATGGCCCTGTATTACTTTTGGTTACCGTGTGCGAAAGTCTTGAGACGGCTGAAGCTAAAGGAGCTCGAACAGTGTTTGGAAACATCGACATTGTCGCCAAACTGTTACAAAAACCGTCTTGGCAAGGTTAACGGATGTTAAAGGGCCCGTTTTTGGTAGCTATAAATCTAAATTTTATCTTCCGGATGGAAATGGAAAAATGTCCCAGTCTGAGTAATATGATCATTGATGACCACCGATCGGTTTCTATTTTCGTTGCAATTCGATGTAGCCATAATTTCGTTTGTTCATTTTTTTTTCAATTGAAAAACCGATATATTTATTTAAAATCTTAACTGTAAGCTCAATTTTCACGATTTTTTTTCTAACAAATGCAAAATGATTGTTTTAGATTTATTGTATGTTGTTTAACGTTCCTCTCGGGAATTTTTCACCCATATGCTGATATGGAGACGCCACCACTTGTCGGTGGAGAGCTACAAATTTTATCCTTTACTCGGCACTTAGGGCCATTGAGAAGTGAGGGATCTTTTTCATGCCAACACCTACCGCGACACGGGACCTCGGTTTAAATACGGTCACATCCGAAGGACCGGTCTCCACGTCCCACAGTGGGATTCGAACCCGCTCCTTACTTCGCGACTCTAGAGCAGAAGCTCTGTCCACTGTGCCACGCGGGCGACTTGTTGCTTTAGAAAGTGCCAAAGCAAATTCAGGGGCATTTGTGGGGTATAAGTTAGGACTTTGACAGTTTGAATAGAAATCAATCTGATTGACAGATTAAAATCAGATCCTATGATCCGCTCACATTAGCATGATGAGATCGCTACACAAGGGATTCTTGTGTGAGGGGATTATATCATTTTACTATGGAAATGTCGCCTACCTAATATAAGGTGACGACGTACGTAAACCCAGGTTTACATGGTGGGTAAACACAGGTGTAACAGACACAATTTATTGCTGGGGATCGAACCCGGGCCCTCTGGCTTGCCAGTCCAGTGCTCTACCAATTGAGCTAAAGGGTTAACCCACTAGCCCAAGCTAGCAGGATGCCATGTATCTTACTCTACCACAAGGTATCTAGACAAGGAATTTATTGGCATGAAAAAGATCCCTCACTTCTCAATGGCCCTAAGTGCCTTGTAAAGGATAACATTTGTAGCTCTCCACCGACGAGTGGTGGCGTCTCCATATCAGCATATGGGTAAAAATTCCCGAGAGGAACGTTAAACAACATACAATCAATCTAAAACAAGGATCTAGAACAGGTACAGCGTAGAGCGGCCATGTTCGTCTTTAATCAGTACACGGATACTTCCCCCGGGTGTGTAACATCATTACTGGAACAACTAGAGTGGGACTCACTCCAGCATAGGAGAACAACACATCGACTAGTCCTATGCTACAAAATAAGGAACCGCCTGGTGGACATCAATCTAGACAAGTACTATACACCCGGGGACAGAAGAACTAGAGGTAACCATAGATACAGACAGCCTTGTGCCACCAAGGAGGTTTACATGAATTCTTTCTTCCCACGGTCGGTGAGAGACTGGAACCGCCTACCAGAGACAGTTACAGCAGTCCGTACTATTGAGAAGTTCAGGACTGGACTAAACAGCGTCCCCTGGACCCAGCTGCAACCCTGGTAGACGAGACAGCCACGCTGTGTATAGTTTTATCCGTTTTTAAAGAGGAAGCCTCCTGTTTTTTAACCGAGCTGGAGTTATAAACACTCTGAATAGAGTCCAACTCCCTACCGGAAGAAGAAGAAGAAGGTAACATACAACATAAGAACAACAGGTGAATAGACTGACTAGTAAGACTCGACTGGTGTGAGAAGTGTGCCGGCACGGATGGATGGCTGTGAGGTCAAGGTGAAAGGTCATAGTGGACATATTAACATATTAAAGCAAGATCAATGCATTCCTCCCCGTTTTATTTAATAAGCTTGGGCCAAATGATGTATAATTTACTCAGAGGAATGAAAACCAGAAATATATAATTATTATTTAATATGATATGGAAAATGTATGGGTTAATACATGTATCCACATGACCTTGGCCGGAATTACATCTAGCGCCTTAGTTCTGCAGGATAAACATGTATGTATGTGGCAAGATTGACTATGACTTGATTTGAGAATCATAATGCATGAAATATGCTAAGTTTTCACAATGTTTTTTTTTTGCGTATCTAAAAATAATCAAACAATATTAAAACAAATACAATGATACTAAACAAGTTGGCGCTCAGAGAATTTTATATTTATTTAATTAATCATTTCCATGTAGAAATTTTTTAACAGTTAGTTGATAAGGAGTCCTACAGTGAAACAGACGATTAAATGTTGCAGGAATTCTATCAGTTAATTAATAAAATTAATATTTAATACCATTTTTTAATTATATATATATATTTTTAATTTATCATTTTTTAACGAATTTAATTAGTGAAGGCAAGCGACTTAATTAAGTGGCTAATAGCAGCATTACCCGTGTTAAAGCTACAATTTCAGAGTTTTCTGAATATCAATGCAGATCATGGTGAAATGGGACTATTCAAGTAAAACCAAGATAAAATTCTTTTATTTAGAGTCGGAAAATAGAAACAATGTGACAGATAAACAAGAAATTAGAAACTCATATCCCAGGTGACTATCATGGCCCATGAGCATTTTCCGGAATTATGCGATTAGTTTTATTCACAAAATTTTAGATTGCATTATGTTACGACATAAATATAAAGTGCTCAAATTCAATAAATCTAATTAATTTTCATATTTTATAAGTAAATTATTGCTTCTTTAAATGATAGCAATAAAGCAAATCATAACAGGTATTCATCATAAATAGGCCTATTGCGACATGTGCATTCTGGGATATAGAATTCAAAAATGGCTTCCGATAGCGAATCTGGAACTGAATATGAGGTAATATACTGCGTTTCTTCCTTCAAAACTTTATTTAATTTTCATATATTTAAGGTAATTGAAACTCACACAAAAGAATAAATATACCAGCATCTATTTTATTCTCATTCTTACGTTTGTTTTTGCATGAATCCGATCGCGTCAGTATTGCACGTTTGTTTTCGGATTGTTCTTGTCTTTCTATTTAATAGCTGAACATTTTATATGTTTCACGGTGCCACCTTTGTGGCGAATGCAGTGAGATTTATTAACTGGTATAATAATAACGCAATAATGCTCACACTTGACAACTTATATATCTCCATTTCAAACAGCACGACCAAATCTAGACTCTGACGTCACATGACGTATGTTCGCGGCCCAAAATTGTTATGGTCCTAGAGTCGTTCCCCTTTTATTTTCATCGAGTATTTCGCAAGATTTTTTACTTGCTGCACCAAACATTTTAAGAAATTGATAAGTTTTATTATGATTGCTTTTATCAGATTTTACGACTGGTGAGGATGATCAAACTATTCAAAGCGATAAAAAAATAATCTGAAACAAACTTTCACCTCCCTTAGCATAAATCCACTATAACCACATGCTTTAAAAAAGAAAGGTAAAATGCTTTCTCTTATGACCTATTTTAAGTGTATTGGTGCAACCATAGGCATTGTTTATATTACGTCAACAGAAATTACATCCTTGATTGAATAATAGACAACCGTAGTCAGAATAATATAACTGTGTGACTGTCTGGGGACAATTAAGTCTTTCCACAGTTACAATACGTCCCATATACTTGCAATATAGCAAATCAGAGCAATCCATTCCGAAATAATTTAGAAGAATACAAAAGGGGTTGAGCTGAAATAACCACCAAAATCAATCAAAACAAACCTTTTTGAGATTGTATATGCATTTTATACAAAAGAACAATCCACATGAAGACGAAAATTCAACTAACTATCTCAACTGTTTTTCTCACTTCAAATTTACCTGCCATGTTTACATTCAGAACTCTCTGAATTGTTCATAGTAAGTGCAATTAGTACAAGTTATTGTCCTTGTTTATTTTGCTACATTACGAGTACACGGAACAAATTAGCCCCTTCACAGTAGCTGCGGTACTACTCTTTTGCAGACCTTTGGTGAATTTTTTGTTGAGAGAAAATTAAATGAGGTATATTTAACAATTACTTTTACGTCATATTTCACCAAACTATTTCATTTTGCCCTGCAAGAGAGCAGTACCGCAGTTACCGTGAAACGGTCTATTCTATCGTTTTATCGGGTCCGTAGGACAATATCATTTTAACGATAGAACGTTCTATTTAATAAAACCCTAACTGCAATTTTGCATTGATTGTCTATAAATATATTAATCTTCTCTAACAGGTTGACAAAATCCTTCAGCAAAGAAAAAGGAAGGGTATCATTGAATATTTGATCAGATGGCAAGGCTATGGAGCAGAGCAAGACTCCTGGGAACCAGTCAAAAACTTAAAAGACTGTGCCGATAAAATCAAAGCTTTTAAAGAGTCTGAAAATGAGGTAGTTTTTTTTTTTTTCAATTTTTCATGCAATTAAAAGAATTGATTGTAATTTTATCATTATGTACAAATATTTTTTAATATTAAATTTTACACTGTTACCACTTACCAGTCTCCCAAAAAAAGAGGAAGAAGGAAGTCAACATCAAGATCTAGGTCAAGGTCTCGTGGAAGGTCAGCTTCAAAGAGCAGGAAGTCTGCCGGTCGCAAGAAAGCCACCCCCGTGAAACAGGAGACCCCACTCCGTCGGTCCAGCCGATCTCGCTCCAGGGGGCGCCAGCAAACTACAGTCGAGAGCACCACTGTAAGTTTTGTAAAGATCTAGTCTCATGCACTTGTCACAATATCCAAATTAAAAATTTAAAGAAAACATTATTCGATGAAGTTTGACAGTAACTTGTCTATTAGTATTACATGCTGTGGCTAAAAATAGCAATTGTGCCATATGTGGAAATTTTTGTTTAATAAGCAATGACTGTGTTTACAACTGAACAAATAAGAACAATGCTTTAAAAGTTTTTAGAATAATTATTTAAAAGACTGAAATGTGGATTGAACTTTTTATTGAAATCCACATGACTGGTCTAGTTCAAGTATATTTCACATGACCGGACCACACATATACTTGACTGGGTCAGTTGGACATGCCTTAGTGTCAAATCCTGCTCCTCTAACAGAGGTGTAGGGGGAATATCAGAATAGCCAGCTGATTACATTGTTTATAGGTGGGGAAATCCCCCAGGTCTCAGGGACAACTGAGTTATATAATATCAAAAAGTTTATTTTAAGAGAACTCAAAAGCAAACCCCAGTAGATATTAAATGAGATAAATACAGTACCGGTATAATACACCTAAATTATTTAACTACAGAGAAAAGTGGAGGAGTTTTCTGATGATGAAGGCAGGTCCAAAACAGTGATTACAGAGACGGTCACAAAGTCTAATGCCACGTCAGCACCAAGGAAAACCAAGTGGAGTAACCCCCTGGAGAGCTGCTACAGGTACCTGACCAGCTCTGACTACCCCGTGATGATTATTTTTGTCTGTATTACACTCATCACCCTCAGTTTTCTTCTGGAGCCTTATGTCAAGTAAGAAACTTGGGAATTATTTATAGCATCATAAACTGTAACTCTCTGCTCACCCAAAAAGTTTTATTTTCTTTTGAATGGGAGATCCAATTTCATAGTACATAACTTAAAGCACACACAGAAAGTAATCTAATAAAGCAGTCAAAGACAAATATTTTGTGTATAGATTGACTTGTTTAAGTGGTAGTCTTGTATTTTGGTTGACTTCTACTTTGTAGTCTGGACAAGGCCTGTGCCTCCCTCAGCCAGACTGCGTCTTCTCTACAGAAGTATATCCAAGGTCTGTGGACCAACAGTACGGGAAAGTAGTGACTTAGATCTCCACAAACCCAGGGCAGCTTCACCAATCATTGATCAACGTACCATTACCCAGCGTTTTATCATATAGGAGATCAAGTACCATTACCTAGCATTTTATCTCAATGGAGCAAGATAATTTTGCAAGAAACTATTTTAAAATGCCAGCAATTTTACATTGGTCTGAAAGACATTAAAAAATGTTTTTATTTGAAATAAAAAAAACTTTAAAAAATAATAGAAGTAATGAATAGATCTAGTGCTGTAGACATTTTAAGTAAAAGACTATTTTATGAATTATATTTTTATGAAGTATTACAATTTATCATTGTTTTACATGCAGCTCACCTCTTAGTGTCATAATTACTGGTTGTCTCCCTTGATTAACCATGTCTCGTTCAGTATTGCTTTTGTTACTCTAAAAAATCCAATAACACAAGAGATTTTATGGATAAAATATCATACAAATACATGTACCTTGTGCTTAAAAATATTATAAAGGCTTTCAAAAAGATTTAAAACAGGTAGCTTTTAACAAAGATAGGAGACACCTGGCAGAGGCAATTAAAATAAGATGTGGTGGAATTTTTCTTCACTGATCTCAGTCTAAAAATAGAAATCGGTAATGGCAGATTTTCAAAGCCCTGTTTATAATACAAATGAGTATTTAACAATTTATCAAGTACATACTTTATTAGCTCTCCAGTGCAGCATACATATTTGAAGTATGTTTTGATTTGAGGTAGATAAAAGTCACTGCAAGTATAGTACATGTATTGTTGATGACTAGAAAACCACTGTAATGTCAAATACTATGCAAACAATAAAAGGTTGTTCATATTTAAGCCTATAAGAGAAATTTAAAATATGTTAAATAACATTTTTGATAACCATAAGGTTTTTACTCACATACTCTTTTTGCGAGCCCTTGGCCTACAGCAAAACTCAAGTTATGATTGGAGTTAGATCCAGTTTAACCATGGATATGAAATAAGTGACTATCTCTTTATGGATATATATCAAGAATGACCAACAGGCACACAACGATCAGTAAGGTCTGAGACATTGACATAAAAACAATCCTATATATGATAGGCCAAGAGTTTGATACAGGTTGGCCAATAATACAGAGAATTATTGAGAACATTGTGTTCATTATTAAGTGTATATTAAAGTAAAGTTGTACCTAGTCTGTAAGCCATTTGTATCTTTAATACTCTCCACTCTTACCTTGTATATCTATTTCCACTGTTAGAAATGTAACTTACAATGTCTAAATCAGAAGTTGGAGCTTTTCGCGTAAGTTACATGTCGAGAAAATTTCATTCTCACATATAATATAATTCCTTAAGATTATATGGAGCAATGACCACAATTCGTGAAAATTTTGTCTCGCTAATGAAGAGTCAATGACTATCTCGCGAAAATAATGTGTCGCGAAAATTAAGTGATCTACAGTATTTTAATGCTTGATACAGTGTATTGATATATAGTTTTTTTTTTTTTTTTTGGTAACAAGTTTGGAAGTTGTTACATTTGATTCCTTTGGTATATATTTGTATACAGAAACACCTTGTACCGTAGTTAAAATCATGTCATTAGAACATCAAGATTCATTTTATTTTTTCTTAAATGAAGCAATTCATAGTCAAAAAATGGCATTCCTGGATACTGTTACAAAGCAGATTGTTATATCGTCACAAAATGTAAAATATTTGTGTTCCAGCAATACAGAACATTTCAACAAAAGTAGATAACAAAAAAGGAGAAAAAAACTGCATTTTATGTTTTGCATTGACATTGATGCGAAAAAAGGGGGATGTAAATGTAAAAATCAGTTCCTTAATACATTTTGTCTCTTTATAACATTTTGTGATGTGACATAGCTGGTGGTGAGGCTTATTTGTATGGTGGACACGTTTGGTGTTAGCTTCGTGTACCCTCAGGATGTTTTTACATGTATTTTTATTCTCACAAATTTGTAAATAAAACATAAATGTAACCGTTGTGGATTTTTTTTAATCTTTAAGGACATGCACACCTTACCATATCTACTGATAAATTTTGAATATATTCTCAGTTTAAGATTGTAATGCTATTAGATGTTTGTAGACAAAAAATCAGCAAGCATTGCCACAGGTTTTGAAAAGATATCAGTTATTGAAAATTCTTATACATTATATAATTCAAAGACAAATGTACAGAATTTCCGTACATATATTTTATACGTTTTGTTTACCCAAACTTGTTTCAGAAGAAGTGTACAAAAACATATATAGATGCAAATAAAAAATATAGCACACACTTCCTTCAAGTATTGGAACTCCAACTCCAAGGAAAAAGACAAAAAAAGTTAAACTACATTGTGTATGTCCTTAAAGGAAACAAGGAATACATTTGTTGGCAATAGACAAGGGATGTTGTTGTCCATAAATAAAGAAGTCGGTTCACTTTATGTATAAAATGGCCCTGTAGAGATACCAATTAATTGATCAACACTTGATTTTCTCTAAAACATTTAAATAAAATATTGCTTTCAAAATGTAAAAAATTTGTAAAAGTTCAGGTCTTGGAGAACTGGCTTTATGAAATTGCAATGTTCTTGAATTTTCAAGAAGATAACAAAAAAGAAAAAAAAAACCTCTATCTAAAAAATAAAACATGTCTTTTATATTCTATGCAATGACATTGCATCTTTTAGAAAAAAGGGCTCTATATTAAATATAAAAAAATAGCTTTAAAATACATTTTTTCAGAATAACATTTTGTGATGTGACAGAAAATGACTGTCATTTTTGTGGTGCCAAAGATCTAAGTGATATTTAATGCATTGTTAACTTAAACTATGCAGTTTCAGTTTTTCAGAAATTCACAGGGCCAAATAAGGCAAAAGTGAATCTTGTTCTTTATCTGAAACATTTATACTCCTACTCCAAAGTAGAGGGGCCATATTGTTTTGCTCTGTTGTGTTTGTCTACAAATTTGTAAATAAAAATTGAAATTAAGCCACTCTTTGTGGATCTAAATGAGAAAGCCCAGCTATTTTTTTTTAAATCTTTGGTGAAGATGGATCATGCCTTTACCTATCATAAATCATGGTAATAATAAAGCCCTCTTGACGTAAATTTTGAATATATTCTCAATTAAAGATTGTAGTGCCAGTAAATGTTTGTTGATAAGTCAGCATGCATTGCCACAGGTTTTGAAAAGATAACAGTTATTGAAAATTGTAATATAATTCAAAGACAGGTGTACAAAATTTACGTACATATATTTTGTACATTTTGTTTACCCAAACTTGTTTCAGAAGAAGTGTACAAAAACATATACAGACATAAATAAAAAATATAGCACACATTTCCTTAAAGTATTGGAACTCTTTAACTCCAGGGAAAAAGACATTGCATATGTCCTAAAAGGAAACGATGAATATTTATTGGCAATAGACAAGGGTTGGTGTTGTCCATAAAAATATTTACGTGTATATGAAACATTTATACTCCCACACCAAAGTAGGGTTGTGTTTGTCCATAACAGTATCCTCAGCAACTACCTGGTTCTAAACTGAAATTATAGCACACTCTTCGTTTAGGCATCAACGTGAGAAAGTACAGCTAATTTAAGAAGTGTGTCATTTACTAGATACACATATTTAAAGCATGAAATCTTTGGTGAAGATGTGCATCTTTGTCTTTAAATGTGAAATAAATTATCGTCACGGTGTGTGAAAAATCTGGAATATTTCATAAGTTTATACTTCTCCAAGCAAGAACCAACCACTAACAGAAAAAAAGTTAAGTTGAATGTAAAATTTTCCAACAATAATTGAGTTTAAAATTGCTTTTTACATTCATTTTATAAAGTTTAAAACCATTTTCATACCCTGTTCACACGGAGAGTTTAATTCGAATTAAACGTAAAGTTACTGCGAATTAGCTTCGCTTAGCGTTCACACGGAGAATTTAATGCGAATTAGTTTAATTCGAATTAATTTACTCCGCATTAAATTACTTCGCATTAGCTTGTGAACGCTAAATCAAAGCTAATTTTTTTTCGCATGCGTAAGGCCAGAATTAAGTTACAGGACACGTGTTGGTGGTTATATATAGGTGTTTCTGCTATATTTGGTTCAAAAATTGAGGGAAAGTATGTTAATCACTAAAATCAATGAGTACCTGTAGCCACTACATGATACAGGTATCAAAAGGATGGCTCTGCATGCATGACGTGATTTACAAATGACGTCATAATAGACTTACTGACGCCTGAATGTAGAAGAACAAGATGTGTTTGTGAAACACTATGCGCCCGGTGGCAACAAAGTTCGGAAAAAGCTATTTTAGCATTAAGGTCACAGTCAAGGTCACAAGGTCATTGACCTTGGTGTCATTTGAAAGAGCTTAATTAGTGAAGTATGCATACCAAATATGAAGTCTCTATCTTTCATGGTTCAAAAGTTATGGTGAAGGTTAAGGTTCGGGACAAACAAACAAACAAACAGACAGACAGACGGACAGACAGACAGACAGACAGGACAAAAACAATATACGCCCTGGATCTATCGATCCGGGCGCATAAAAATTTTAATTCACATTATTTTACTTCGCATTAGCTGTCGTGTGAACGCAATTTAATTCGCATTAATTTGATTCGCATTAGTTTACTTCGCATTAATTTACTGCGAATTAAACTCGTCGTTTGAACAGGGCATTAGTTTAAGGCAAATAAGATAGTTATAAGCAGAATAATTTTTTAATCGTAGCTGTAAGTTCCTTTGATAAACGGACCCCCAGCTGAAGGCTTTGCCATTTACTGACCGTAAACTACAATGCTTCCTACAGGACTTGTAGTTATTTGTCATAATATAATAAAAGAATTTTACACAGTTAACCTATTTCGATCTGCGGCGTATACTACTGGCTCATTGATGAACAATTTTGTATATCAAGAGATAGTTCTTCCCCCCCCCCCCCCCCCCCCCCCCCCGTTTCAATGGACATTAGAAGAGCGTGAAGCCTTTGATTTCCATCTGGTGAGAGTCAGACCCAAACTTCCCGCTGAGATTTTCTCATCCTGTGTACAAACCTAGCAGGGTTGCATGAGTCTTCACTAACTATATGTTAAATGCTTATCTACTTATCTTTATGTATTTTTAAAGGAAAGTAAATAAAGGTTTGTGATCAAGATGGCAGTGATCTTAAAAAATGTAATTTAATTATTTTTATAAATGATATGCATTTTGAGGCTTACGATATTTTGACAATTTTGAAGAAACGTGTTTTCTCTCTCTCTCGTTGATAAAGGGGAGAACATTGCATGAAGCTTTTGTTTTAATCATTTTTGCATGCCAAATGCATTTATACAATCTTCTCTCCGACCTTGTTAAGAAGGGATTAACAAGCAATATACCCCCAATATGCTTTATTATATGTCACAGCGAGAAGTCTCTGTATCGCTATAAACATCAGTGGTCGGATCAGCTTCAATGTACATTAGCCTGGTCTCGATCAGTTAACGCATGTGCGAAATTTCGCGGGTTGTGTCATTAGTTGTCCAAGAGATGCTGCACAATTCGCATAACGAGATCAAATGACCAGTGTGATGGACTTGCCATTCGAAAATTGAAAAGTAAGATTTTCTTTTTCCGTAGAATTTCCACTGTAGAAAAATCCAAACTGAAAATATGTTGCACTTGAGCTTTATTATAATTCATTTTTTTTAGTACCCGATGTTATAAATCTGCTCACATTGTACTCAGATTTCACAATTTTACTCTGAATTTCTCTCTGATATATTTTATTATGTTTCATTAGACAATATTCTTTTTCATTTTTCTTAAATATTCAAGATCAGGAAAATTTACTTTGCTAAAGTACAAGGATGTATGTCAAGCAAACGTGTCTGCGGTTCGTAATGTTAATAAATTGGAGACGAAAAAAGTATCTAAAATTATTTACTTTAATAATGTTAAAGTCGTAAATGCTCTGGTAAAATATATAACTCGTGATATTATTTTTAATTTTAAGAAATATTAGCATTAATTGAATCTGTGCCCAAGTACAAAAGATAAAACGTAACTGCTTGTCTGACGAGACTAACTTCTATGCTAAGAATTATTTGAATTGAAACACATACAATCTAAGATCTCTCTCTCCCTTTCCCTCTCTCTCTCTCTCTCTCTCTCTCTCTCTCTGGATATCAACGACGTAGGATTCCTTATATGGCAAAGAGCATATTTATGCCCCCCTTCGAAGAAGGGAGGGCATATTGCTTTGCTGCTGTCTGTCGGTCGGTCTGTCGGTCTGTCGGTCCGTCGGTCTGTCGGTCCATTCAGTTTCCGTTCATTTTCTTCATAACCGTTGCACATACTGAAATGAAATTTGGTATACAGATATATCACATGAATATCTAGGCCAAGTTCTGTTATGGGTACGATCGCACCATTTTTGACAGAGTTATGCCCCTTGGACTTGGAAAAATTTCAATTATTTGCAGTTTCCGCTCATTTTCTTTGCAACCGTTGCACATACTGAATTCAAATTTGGTATACAGATATATCACATGAATATCTAGGCCAAGTTCTGTTTTAGGTACGATTGCACCATTTTTGACAGAGTTATGCCCCTTGGACTTGGAAAAATTTCAATTATTTGCAGTTTCCGCTCATTTTCTTTGCAACCGTTGCACATACTGAAATCAAATTTGGTATACAGATATATCACATGAATATTTAGGTAAAGTTCTGTTTTGGGTATAATCGCACCATTTTTGACACAGTTATGCCCCTTGGAGTTTGAAAAAATTTCAATTATTTGCAGTTTCCGCTCATTTTCTTTGCAACCATTGCAAATACTGAAATCAAATTTGGTATACAGATATATCACATGAATATCTAGGTCAAGTTCTGTTTTGGGTATGATCGCACCATTTTTGACAGAGTGATGCCCCTTGGAGTTTGAAAAAATTTCAATTATTTGCAGTTTCCGCTCATTTTCTTTGCAACCATTGCAAATACTGAAATCAAATTTGGTATACAGATATATCACATGAATATCTAGGTCAAGTTCTGTTTTGGGTATGATCGCACCATTTTTGACAGAGTGATGCCCCTTGGAGTTTGAAAAAATTTCAATTATTTGCAGTTTCCGTTCATTTTCTTTGCAACCGTTGCACATACTGAGATGAAATTTAAAATACAGATTAATCAGATGAATATCTAGGTCAAGTTCTGCTTTGGGTACAATCGTGCCATTTTTGATAGAGTTGTGCCCCCTTGGACTTGCAAAAAAATTCCAATTGGGGGGAGGGGGGCATAAGTGTTTTACAAACATCTCTTGTTTTTTTTCGGAGGGAGGTGGGGGTAACAACTAAGTACACTGTATAACTGACAAACCAAAAAAGTATCCGAAAGATAAAAAAGACCCCCTTCCCCATCGTTGGATACCCAAGGCTAGTCTCGATGTTGATGAGTAAAAGAGGATATATCACCCGTGGGTATCCCACGACCCCCCCCCCCCTCCAAAAAAAAGGAAAAGCCTCCCGATCGTCGCAAACCACAGCCAAAATGTACGATCCTGGGAGAAAGTTGTATATGCGGACTCAATGAAAATTATGATGGCACTCTGATGCAGACGTGTCCCTTATAAAGCGAGACACAACTTGAAGTATTGAATAAACGATAAGATATGCAGGGGGTGTTAATGTTGTACATGTATTTGTGATTTTGCCAAAGAACTAGCGTGTGTGTAGGACATCGGCAGAGTTATCTTTCTTGGTCCAGAAAACTCTTAACGTAAAGTGAACAATCGAGTTTTCTACCTTTTACCTTTCACTCTGAAATATTACATTGTTGTATATTTTGAGAGTATATTTTTAAAGGTTCTTACACAGTTGACGCTTTGGTTAATTTTTTATTCAAATGTTGTAAGTGTAAGAGAATTAAAGTCTCCACATGCAAGAAAAGCATCCCCTGTCTTTGATTTTATCTGCAGAGGAAATGAGAACATTGTGCAAATCTTGATACATAGTTATATTTGATATAAATATATCTTTTCATTTATAGCTAGGAAATAATTAACCCTTTCACGATCAAATTGCGATTTTTTTTTTGATTTTTTTTATTTACTGAGTATATTTTTAAATTTTTTTGGCTGGGCAAAAATGCGGAATCCGGATAGGACTACGTAGTTCAGTCACTATCGCACCATCAAACATCGACTAAATAATGCCATTGCATCAATGCTAGATGTGTTGTATTGCATGTGGTATTTACATCTCCCTGCTGATTTGATACACGGGAGCATGCTCCGAATAAGAACAAATTTAAAATCGAGACAGGCCACTGACTGATAAGTTGATGTTACACAGATTTTAAAGGTACTTGGACACAGATTTGAAGGTATTTTTTTCTGTATAATATTACGACTTATACATTTTGATAGCATTTCACACAAAAATTAATGAAAAATCTTATTTCGTTTAAAAGTTATTAAAACTTCAAATTTTTTGGCGGGTTTGATTGACACATCCTTGCACTTTCACAAATTTTAAGTTCACTCTTAATACTTAGGAAAAGTAACAATCTTGTTGTGTATAAATGAAAAATATTAATATTATTATCCAGAAACATCAGAGTAGACATGTTCGAAAGCAAAACAAACACACAATATATTGTCAGTCCGTGCAGTTGTGGTGAGTAGACTTTGACAATTGAACGCACCAGGTGAATCGTAAACAATCAACAATAACAGAGCTCTTGCTCTGTTTACAAAAACTGTGTACAAAACACGAGTGTGATCGATTTGCACACGGGACTAGTTCGAAATGACGGTACTTGTGAAGAAATTTTGCTTTGTATAAACATTTCTACACTGAATAAAATTGTTTTTCTGGATTAAAGTTTAATATTTCTCATTAATACACAAAAAGATTGCCATTTTTCCGAAGGGTTAAGAATAGAGTTAAAATTTGTGAAAGTGCAAGGATGTGTCCATCAAACCCGCCAAAAACTTTGAAGTTTTAATAACTTTTAAATGAAAAAAGATTTTTAATTAATTTTTGTGTGGAATGCTTTTAAAATATATAATTCGTGATATTATACAAAAATATTAACTTCAAATCTGTGTCCAAGTACCTTTAACACCCTCACTCCTGTTTACAGTCATCACTTCATGGATTCTATGGTTATTATAACGATCTTGTTAGCATCATCTTTTTCACTTGTGTTTGAAAAGTAAACAGATAACATAGATTAACAAGGGGGAAAAAAAAAAGTTCGCCCATGTAGGGACTCGAACCCTAGACCCTCAGATTAAAAGTCTGATGCTCTACCGACTGAGCTACACGGGCTTATGAGTCAGGTAGGGTAACAATTTAAATAGTACTTTATTTATTTTTATCCGATTCTCGGAACACCTCCAGACACCTTCGGAAACATTTTACTTTGTTTCCAGATCGAATATCCTCAGATAAAAAGATGCATCCACAAATTACATCGATATTGTTGAGCGAGTTTCACCCTACAACAGGTCCTATGGTGAAATATCAAGTACGTAAGATTTTGATTAATCATTTGGATTGAAATCCATACTTAACATGCTTAACAGCATAGTCTGAGGTAAAAAAAAAAAGTCCATGAAAACTTCGTTTCTACATCTAACGTTACATATTACAGCGTTCCATCGAACTTGATGATTATACGCTGGCCTTGTGCAAACGGACCTCTAAATTTTAATTATAAAACGTATATGAAAAAAACACACGTTTATACAGTTTGGATCATATGCATGCAACATCATCACTACCTTAGTTATTCATAGGATCAAACTCTGTTTTGACTAGCTCTGTCATTGATTAGATGGAATTCATATTCCCCCTGAAGCTTTGATTATCATTCAGAGGCATTTTGTCTGGAAGGGAGGAGGTCAACCCAATCAGCCCATCACTCAGTAACATTAACAGTCACTCCACAGAAGCAAGCCCCCACATTTGAATCTTTAATATTTTTAAAGTAAACTGCAATGGATGAATGGTAATCACTTTAGCTCACCTGAATTGAAGGCTTAAGTGAACTTATGTGATCGAAATTGGATGTTATTTGTTGTCACTCATGACTAAACTTTTCACAAAACTGCATGGTCCACTGAACCTATTTCAACCAAACCAGCTGCACAAATGTAGTTCACTAGTTGTGAAAATTCAGACAGATAAATCAGAGAGTGACGTATTATGCATTGTCAAAACCTTCCATGACAAAAGTATAGGAAGTCCAACAGCAACATCCTCCCCTGTACAAAATTCAAACACACGATCAAACTACACTAAGTTTAAAAGATCAGATGTACCTTTAAGAGTGATAGTTATCAATTGTCAATCTGTCAGAAATAAAAAGGCAGACTTAGAAAATCTTGTTGAATCAACTAAACCAGATATTATCATAGGTAATGAGTCATGGCTGCACAAAGATATTCAATCATCAGAGGTTTTCCCGAGTGGTTTCACATGCTACAGAAATGATCGCAAAAGTGACTCGCATGGTGGGGTATTTATACTTGTGTCAGATAAATACATTAGTTCGGAACCTACTGATCTGAAGTCAGATGTCACTAGTGAACAACTCTGGGTCAAGTTGCAAGTGATAGGGTCACCAGACCTGTATATAGGTAATTTTTATAAACCACCAAAACAAACACAAGACGAGTATCTCACTCACCTTGAAAAGTCCATTCAAAGAATAAGACAAAGTGAAAACTCACATCTGTGGTTAGGGGGGGACTTCAACCTGGGAGGTATTGATTGGATCACTTATTCTACCATACCAAATTCACAGAATACAAAACAGTGTAAGCAAATGTTAGATATATGCCAGGATAATTATCTTGAACAAGTTGTTACTAAACCAACACATATAACAGCTACATCACAATCAACAATTGATCTTTTCTTCACTTCCAACAGTTCCCTTGTGAACAAAGTAGAAGTTATACCTGGTATATCCGACCATGAAATAGTTTACATAGAAGCTAGTTTAAAACCAAGAAAAGTTAAAAAACCACCTAGGAAAATCTATCTCTACAATAAAGCAAAAAGAGAAAATCAAAGAGAATATACAAAACATGAACATAGACAGTCAAAATCCATTACAAGATCAGAATATAGACAATTTGTGGGGTGAATTTAGAACCAAAGTATTAGATATCATGAATGAAAACATCCCATCTAAAATGATAAACAATTCAAAAAAAAGGTTGCCTTGGATAAATAGGAAAATTAAATCACTATAAATTAAAAAAAGAAACAAACTCTTCAAAAATATGAAACAACATACAAACAGTACAAGCACCAAGAAATACAAAGACATAAAACATGAATTACAAAGGGAAACAAGGAAAGCATATTGGACTTATTTAGAGAATATTATTTGTTATGATGAAAATATAGAGACTTCACCAAAACAGAAAAAGTTTTGGAATTATATTAGCAATACCAAAAAAGACAGTTCAGGAGTAGCCCCTTTAAGATCTGAAGGGATACTCATTGACGATACCAAACAGAAAGTGGAAATTCTTAATAAACAATATCATTCTGTCTTCACACCTGAAAATGACCAAGAACATATACCACAATTAAATGATAATTATCCATCCATGCAAGATATACACATAACTGTAAATGGCACACAAAAATTATTAGACAAATTAGATCCTAGCAAAGCCACAGGGCCAGATGAAATACCAGCTCGCATCCTTAAACAATATTCATCTGAATTCGCTC
This sequence comes from Saccostrea cuccullata, assembly GCF_032062105.1. Lineage (NCBI taxonomy): Eukaryota > Metazoa > Mollusca > Bivalvia > Ostreida > Ostreidae > Saccostrea > Saccostrea cuccullata. The sequence goes on from NW_026933175.1 coordinate 358,768, forward strand.
CACACCTTGCACATATTTTTAACATCTCATTGGCACAAGGGGAGGTACCTGCAGACTGGCGTCAAGCAAATGTCATTCCTAGATTCAAAAAGGGGGGAAAATATTTGGCTAGTAATTATAGACCTGTCTCATTAACATGCATTTGTTGTAAAATTCTAGAACATATAGTTGTCAGCAACGTCTTGAACCATTTAGATCAATATGATATTTTAGTAGATTGCCAACATGGATTTAGAACTAAGAGAAGTTGCGAAACTCAGCTACTTACTCTCAGCCATGAATTATTGGAGAATTTACACTCAAACACTCAAACTGATATGATTATACTGGACTTCTCAAAGGCATTCGATAAGGTGCCTCACCAAAAGTTGCTGAGAAAGTTGGATAACTATGGAATACGTGGTAACACCTGGAGGTGGGTCTCTGCTTTTCTCAGCAACAGAGTACAACAGGTTGTCCTTGATGGTGAGGTATCTAGTCCAATGCCTGTGGTCAGCGGGGTTCCTCAAGGGTCAGTCCTTGGGCCCCTTCTATTTTTAATCTTTATAAATGACCTACCATCTTCTGTTACATCAAATACAAGGCTCTTTGCCGATGACTGTATCTTGTATCGACCCATTCATAATCAAAATGACTGTGTAATTCTTCAAAAAGATCTTGACTCGTTAGCTAATTGGGAACATATCTGGGGAATGCAATTTCATCCTCAAAAATGTAATTCACTCAGTATTACCAGATCTCGCACACCAGTAAAATATACCTATAATTTGAAAGGACACACATTAGAATCTATAACGACAGCAAAATATTTAGGGGTAACATTATCCTACAACATGTCCTGGGAACCACATATTAATAATATAACTTCTAAGGCAAATAAGATACTGGGTTTTCTAAAAAGAAATTTGCAGATAAAAAATGAAGAAACAAAGTCTTTGGCATATAAAGCAGTGGTCAGGTCTAACCTCGAATACTGTTCTTCAGTTTGGGCACCTCATACAAAAAAACTTAAAGATAAACTAGAAAATGTTCAAAGACGAGCTGCAAGATATGACACACATAGATACCACAATACTAGTAGTGTCTCAGATATGTTACACCATCTAAATTGGCCAACATTAGACAATAGAAGAAATATATGTAGACTTATAATGTTAACGACAACGACCATTACACGTAATACTAGTCCTCTTCACTTTCAGACCTTCAGTACATGAACAGATTATTATAAATTTAGCTTCTTTCCCCATACAGTAACCTTGTGGAATTCTCTCCCACATGCTGTGGTGGCAACGGCCTCTCTGGACCAGTTCAGAACTCTGGTCCCAAGCTATGTCCCATAACTCTTATATTTATATAAACAAGTAGTATACAATGTAAATACACATTTTTCATGCACAATTTTGTAAATTGTTTTTCATTGCACTAGGTTTATTTATACCTTCTGTGGCACTTAGTTTTTTTTCTTTTTTTCACATACGTTTTATAATTAATATTTAGAGGTCCGTTTGCGCAGGGCCAGCGTATAATCATCAGGTTTGATGGAACGCTGTAATATGTAGATGTAGATGTTCCATTTCCTAAGGCTCTCAAAGACACAATCACAGGCTCTGCAATGGTAGGTCTTTAACCTGTTACATCCTGGTCACAGCACCAAAAGAATCAGAGAGAAGATAAATGTCATGCACTAAAATTTGATTTAAACCCAGATCCCCTGAAGTTATAATAAAAAGAGAATACACTGTAAAGGGATATATCAATGAAAACTTCTTCTCAAAAACATAAAAGCTAGTTTTTTTTTATTCAGAAGCATCTTCAGGAAGAGTATTTTCAATTGACTTCCAATCATGTACCTAGAGGTAGGGCAAGCTTAAGGCTTCAATAGAAGATTAAATGTCAGAAACACTTTTATATTTTTAATGCTGAACCGATTGCAGCTTTTTCTAAGCCAAAGTGCTCAGGTGAACAATGTGGCAACTGGGCCTCTTGTTTGTAGGTTAATTACTACAATCAAGCAAGCTTAGTTTCCCTTAATAAAAAGTCAGTAGAATTAGTTTTATGGAATTATAGTATCTCAATCACAGATCTGTTACAATTACATTTTTCAGGTTCCAAAAGAAATCATATCTAAAGCTCATTTTGATGTGATACATAATTACATCATTCCTAAGCCTGAATTTCAAGGCCGACTCATCACAGTGTAAGTAAGAACTGAGGTCAAATATTTCATTTTGCAATAACTTTTTGAAACTTGATACCTTATAATGGTAATAGTAAGCATAATAAAACAGCCTTGTCTCCTTATTCACTTTAATTAATGTGAAAGCCAGTCATGCACTTAAATGATTTCTTTGCATTAAGAAGTACTTTAGGAATACTTTTGCTCAACATTTTCTAAAAATTCAGTAGCATTGATTCCTTTTTGGAGCAATATACAGTAAAATCAGAGCTCAACTGGTCCAGAAGAATTTTACCAATGGTACTAAAAAATACATATTTCTGTAGAATATTAATTCCGAAGTTTTATTGCCATTATTTCAGAAATGCTTTGGGATATAAAATTGTTGGCTGCCCCGTTTCCATTGATGACACAAAGTACCAGAGGAATGCTCTGATGTTCAACCTCTGTTTTGTGTTCGATCAAAATGTGGACACCAGCAACCACGAACCAGTGGTCAAGAAACTGGCTCTGTATCTCACACAAATTGAGGTTTGTAGCTAGTGGTTAAGAAACTGGCCCTTAAAAAAAGCGGGCATCATATTTTAGTGGCTCTGGTGCAGCAAGCAATGCGCTAAATCATGATAACGCTAAGAAATCATTTATAATTAAAATATATGGTGTGTTAGTATGTAGCACTAATTCATGACTACACCAACAACTCAATACCCAGTGATTCCACTAAAATCTGAATATGCCAATTTACGTACACGTACAGTAGCTCGTGGAAAAAGAAAAACATCAGGTTCATAATTAAACATGGATTTTGATAAGTTGGTCAGGTATGGTTTAGTAATAATCAGTAATCACTTTGGATTAATTTTTGCAAGTAAAAGTACTGCCTCATCAGAGGCTCAATTTTTTATTGGTTCCTTACTTTTTCAGTTGGAGAGTGGGTTTTTGTCGAAAGAGAAAAGCCAGGAACAAATTCCAGTCTTCATGGAGAAGGTGTTACATCTCCTGAATAAATATGGTTTCTGTCGAATTCCAGTGGGTAAGTCATTATACAGTCAACAGTATAAGCTTCTAGGTAATCTTCATCACCAGCAGAGGACTGTGTAAATTACATTGAAGGAGAGGAAGCTTTTGTTGAGAAGGGTTAAATTTGTTTTTAGCTCGATTAGTTTAAGGTTGTAATTATGAAATGAAAAATGCTGGAAAGGCAAATGAAGGAAAAGGTCACTTGAATTAGTCCAATGCCACAAAGGATTGGTGGTATAAAAAATAACAAAGACAATCAAACAAAGGTGTACTGGAAAAGTAGCTTATTTTGCAGACCATCTTACATGTCTTGGAATCATTTAAATAATATTATCCATATCCTTAGGAGATTATCCTTGTTCTGTGAGTGTGTACTGTTGTCTCTGTTTTCAGGAGAGTCCATCACTGTCCACCTGAAGGTGACTGTAAACATCGCTGAACCTCCTCCTGTACTGGACCATGATGTCCCCATCCTGATCAAAGACAAGGGCAGACCACAACAGGCATGGGACCTCACCACACAGCAGGTATAAACTGAGCAGTTGGGTCTCACCACACAGCAGGTATAAACTGAGCAGTTGGGTCTTACCTCACGGCAGGGAACAAGAGTCTGTTAAAAATGTTACTTTGAAGTGATGAAACAGTAAAAACAATCTTAGCTTGAAGGTGGCTATGACCAGGAGGTGTGTATTGACACTGAAAAATATGGTTATTTGGACAAGGTCAAGATGCTGGGTTGGAAATGCAAAGTTCTTACCTTTACTCTAATTCTGTAGTGGTGAAACAATAGAAAAGTTATTTAACTTTTACTTTCATCCAATTATATGTTTTGGGTTTACAGGTTCTGCCATACATAGATGGATTTAATCCAACTTGTCGAATAGCAGTGGAGGCGGATGTGGAAATCAATCTGGTCAAGTCCTGTCTCCAGAATCTCCTGTGAGTAACGTAACAGTAGTCACTCTGGATGAGAGTCCTATGCGTCTGTGTTTGCTTTGAATGGTCAATTGATAATTGTGTTAGAAAGCTTGTATACATGATACAAGATATATTCTTTCTTCTTTTACATTTCAGATATTACAATATAATTAAGATAATACCAGTTTTCCAGGTGAGTCGACTTTGTAGAGTATTAAGTAGTATTGAAAACATTCATTCGTTTTTTCGGTACTTTTAGCCTGTCGTTTTAAAGAATTCTACATTAGAGTATCTAGATGTGTTGTTACAGATTTCAAAATATAAATTCGAGGAGGACATAAAATTATCTAATATTTCAGAAAAAGTGAAAAGTAAACCGCTTCAAAAATTAGTGATTTCACTATATATTAAAGAAAAATAGATTATTGACTTGATATTTTATTATTTGAACTTGAATATCTTGATATTAAACATTGCTGGTATTTAAGTTGATTTGTGGGTATACAGTTAAACAGGCTTATAATGAAGTATTAGAGACCAGCAATTTGGCTTTGTTATAAACATACATGTACCAGTAATTCATCATATCCGTTTTCTTAACGATATGTTTAAAACACACAGGGAATGAAAATCACTCTGCTATAAGTGTCAATTCATTAGAAGCATGTTGGCTGTAAGTGTTTGTTACTGTATTTCATCATTGAAACATGTACACCATGTTGGACCTAAGCATCATTGTGAACTCTGGGTATTTTCAGTATTCTAACATGTATACCGTGACGTCGGACATCAAAAAACTGTTTTCTGATCCACATCTTCAAGATCAGTGTATGCACTTTATTGCAATTAAAGGTAAGAGTATATTTAAATCTTTCCTTTAATAAAGTCAGAAAATACAATCTATTTAAATTACACATATATTCCTGAAACCGTCGTAACTAGTTGTAGACAGGTACTCCACTATAGTGACATTTATATTTGTTCTATAATACCTTGTCTTGTTTAGTCAAGTTCCCTGTAATTTAAGATTATTGTCCTATGATAACATTGTTTTGTTGATTCCCTATAATTTTTAAAATATTTTTGTCCCATCCTGCTTATCATATATATCCTATATATATTTACTTTATAACTGAGTCAGATGATGTATAACGCTGCTTTACCTTTATAACTGAGTCAGATAATGTATACCGCTTCTGTACTGACAGGTCACACATTACCCCTACTACGGGACATTCTGACCCTATACACCAGTATGACACACGGAGTTACCGTCCGGGATCTCTGTTGTCGCTATAATCCTCATGGACTCAAAATTGATGAAAAGTAAGTCTGCTTAACCAAATTGCTATATATCAAGTGATCTAGTATTTAAGGCTCCTACCAGTATCTTAAACTCACTTAATGAAGAATGAATGCAGAAAGCTTTGTCGAGAATCCAGAAACTGGCATCAAAAATAATTTGATATTGTGTAAATGTGTATATGTAATCTGATTTTTATATTCTTTTTCATATCTCCATACAAATTGCAGAGTGCCTTGTCTAACAAAGATGACAGATGGTTGAAAATTAAATATTACAATCTGAAACAAATTGTTGCTATGAATTATTCTCAATGATTCTTTGACCTCTAGCAGAAATGTGAGTATATGTATTTCTTACTAATGTTTTAAAATCATCTGTGAAGGAAGCTGATCCAGTTTGGAGTAGTAAAGAACCTGATCCGAGTGTTGAGGAAATTCCCCATCCTGGTCCCTACTAACGCCGAGCCTGACCCCCGACTGAGGTCTCTGTACCCCATGTTTGACGGACTTCACTGTTACGATGAAATATGCTGTAAAGTTGGTAAGCATCACTGTATTTTGTGATATGGTTGTCTCTTTGCTGTTATTGAGTTTGCAGTTGCTAATTGTTTGGATATTACATTGTGTTGATACCTGTTTGTTGCAGGCATCGGTCAGACAGACCTAGAAGAGAGGATAGAAAATGACCCCAATGTGACGGTCTGTGTAAAGTGAGGGTATGGCGGTAAGTCTCTTTATCTGTGACCCTGTAAAATCTCAAGAATACACATACTATTACAATCATTGTGTTAAAAAAAATGAACATACTATTTCTTCATTATTTGGATGAAGAAAATAACATATCATTAAATTGAATAAGTGCTCACAGAATAATCCAAAATTTTTCAACTTTTTACATTAAAATTCATGTACTTCTACTTATAAATTGAAAAAAAAAACTGTTAAAAGACCTTTTTTCTCTAATTGGTTTGGCATGTTTTAAAGTAATTGTTAGTAGCACAGTTATTAAGATGTGTTAACTGTTTGTCTTGTTTGTATAAATGAGGATAATTCAATCTGATTTCATGAAATTATGCACTTTTAAATTAAAGGGGAAACCCTTTTTATGTAAATAATCAGATTGACACTGAATTCTTTCTCTCAGATCTCCAAAAACAATACTAAGATACAGACCAATTATGAATTACAAAGCAGAGACAACTACATGTTACTCTATTCAACATCCACTTTTAGAAGAAGATAAAGTGGAATCCAACACAACAGGACACAGATTGTATAAGGGAGGCAGCTATTGATTGTGATAGATCGTGAGACATAAACCTGCTAGGTAATGGATAGAGTCACGCTCTGAATGCTTCTGGTGAGCAGGTACTCACTGGACCAATGCAGCTTTAACAGTAAACAGAAATACTGTATGTTAAACTTGTTATGAATAAATTGTTGTACATTTTTATGTGGTGTTTATTTCTGTAGAAAATGTTGTAACTCCACATGGATTGATTTGTTATAATTAATTTTATTTTAAATGTAATATTTAATATTTTACCTTTGTGAAAAAGAAGTGTGTGTCAAAATATAAAAATAAGTGCGTAGAATTGTCTATAATTTAAAGAGATTGTGACCCAGTGTAAGGTCATTGGTGTCACAAGTCTTCACTGAATATATCTATAATCCACTGGTCCTAAATGTTTTAACATTACTGTTGGCATTGGTCATTAAAAGGATCATGGGAGTGTACTTCAATCATTCGTTGGTAATGTAATAATGACAGTTGTATGAGGAAATGGTTTCAACCTACCCCTTCCCCTAACTTTAAACTCCCACCAACAATTAGGATTTTTGAGTTTACGTCCATTTTTTTTGGGGGGGGGGGGGGGGGGGGGGGGGTAAGTTGCAATTTTTTTATTCTAGCTGCTCCTCTTCCCAGGCCCCAACATGTACAGTCTTTCTGAATGTCTATGTATGGTCAAAATGATTATCCTTTGATTAGGTTTTTAGTTGAATCTTGGTTTATACTAGTAATCTACTATATGGTACCAGCACCATCAATTTTATATTAACTCTTTCACTATAAGGAGACACCCGCTATAGAAAACACATGTAGACCCCTTGGGAAATGGTAACAAACTATACTTTATTGTTACATTTTTCCAGGAGTATGTGTTGTCATAAGAGTCCAAGATAATATTTTCCTCAATTTACTCCAAATATTTAAAAAAAAAAAAACTTCTCGAGGGTCCAGACACCCCTCAGACAGCCTTCACTGCTAGATCAGTACATGTATGGGCATTTCTGTCAGGTGCACGAAATTCTGTAAAACTGTTTAGGTTAAAAAGTGACCAGGTGTATGATATTCCGGTAAAACAGGATATCTCGATATCCTAATTTACATATAGTAAATATTTCCTTTATTGTTTTTGGACCCTTGTGCATTCATGCCGAAATTTTCATAGAATTTGAAAAAAAAGTATCATAATTTAATGTTTTCAATCTGGCTAAAGGGTTAAGAGAGTATGAATTTTAATGTTTTGTAATATTTTATGGAAAAGTATTTAAAAAATTGATTTGAGACGATGTGGTGAAAGCGCTCTGTCGGACAGACGTTGAGTAGATCTAGACCTGTTAATGTCCCTATGGATATCCTAGAAGTGGCCCCACATGGGGCTGGCTCCCGAAGTGGTATAATTATTTTAAGGAAGCTCTAAACACTGCACACCAAAGAGCTCTATTTGTAGGGTAGTTTTATGCCATTAGAGTGATCTGCCCTTAGATGTAGGATAGAAAAATGGTTATTTACTATTAATTACACAATTTATGTTGAATTAAAATATCCATAACATTATATTAGACCAAGAATAAGTAATTGAATTTATAAAATTACCTAATTTAAGTAAACAACAGTGATTTCTGTTCACAAATAAACCATTGTCTTCGAACATTTTTACTCTGTTACTGAGGAAATAAGACAGGTACCCTATGTTGAAGATGAAGTACGGTAAATGGTCTCAATATGCAAACCTTGATATGATATATTTTTGTCCAAGTCCATAAAAACCCACTTTTTGTCAGTGTTTAGAGCTTCCTTAAAAAATCATATACGTTTACTATATTTTAGAGAATAATTATTACACGCCTGGAGCAAGCCCCTGTGCTTCCACGATGTATGAGAAGAGAAAGAACTGCGAACGATAGTATTGCATGTTCTCCCGCCTACCTCCAAGTCAATTTTCAAAAGTTAACATATTCGATGATTTTTTAATATTTTTTATAGATAATTATAAGGATTCCCATAAAACTTTACTTATTTGGGAAAACAAAGAGAGATAACTCTTAAATTTTGGTAAAACGTGTGTTTTTCACTATGGAAATCAACAGAAAACGGAAAATATTTTTAAAACATCTTTCCCCCCCGTGTCACAAAATTCCTTTTTACAGGTAATATGTGATGTTATTTCACGAATTCATACCAAAGCATTTTGTGTGACACGGTGGGGAACATATGTTTATTGACAAAAAACGATAAAAATGCTTATTTTCCACCAATTTCAAAGCGATATACAACTAAAACATTAAATTTTGTTGAAATATTTATGTTTTATTTATTTGCCTAAAACATAAGAAAAGATATAAGGAACATTTGATCATATCCAAGACTATTTCAAAATACGGTGATGCTTGAAACTCCGATTTCAATGGAAAATATCGTGTACCCCCCTTTTTTCAAGAGCTGGAATTATGGAAAATTTACTGTTTAGCGCTGGTATTAAGACGATTTATCAATTACCATTGAACTATTATTAAACAAAGATTTTATGGCCAAATTGCTATTTATATTGAATTAAAATGGTTCCAAAGTGTAGGCGGGAATCGCGAGTTAGCGTGCGTGTTTCTTATTACAAGAAGATTTAGCAAAAGTGAAGGTCAATGATAAGAGTGACTGGGAAGATAGAATAACCCAGATTTTCTCGGCCCGAAGACCGCCCCTTTTACCTTCAGGTGGCAATACTATATGTATGCAATTTAAAGTACCTTTTATTATATTCTTGTAAAAAAGGAGCACACGTAATTGAATTTCAGTCAAACTTACAGGAAATTATTTCAAAAGAAATGTCCGTTTTTTCTCGTTTTTTGAAATAATCGTTACATTTACCATTTAAATATTAAAGTTGTTAAAATAATTTTATAAAATATTTCACATAATTGACTTTAATTAATTTAAAAATGCAATGAAATCTGATAAAAGTGCCAAAACTTTAAAAACGAAAGTAGGCCTAAGAGTACTAACAGCTGCAAGTGTAGCTTCCCTTTGACCGTTTAACTGCCTGTGAAGACAAGTACATAGTACATAGTATACAAAAGCTACTAGTATTTTAAGAGTGATACTCCCAATCTTTGAAAATTATGGAAAGTATACTTAAAGTCATAGTAAATAGCTAGCCGTCTTTTTTAACACACCTTTTGTCTGATGATTTTAATCATTTTGAAAGTTTAAAATCTACGCTGTTAAACATAATCTGTTTAAAATAAATCGTTATTTTTCAGATTTTTGATAAAGTTGGTTTGAATCATCTATCTTTAACACCCTTAATATCTATATGAACAGAATCAGTATGGCGAGAAGAAGGAGACCAAAAACTGACAAGAAAAGCATTCTACACATAATATCGAGCAGGGAATAGATTCATAGCTCAGTGAGTCTACTCACAATGGTGAGGTCTCTCACCACTGGAATCTTCATCCCCTGATATTCTGATTTTTCTCTGAAAATCTATGATAACCCATGTACTTCCACTGTACATTTCTGTACTTACCTCTGTACAACACTCACTGTACGTACATAACAGTACAATACTGTACAAAAGCATAACATTTCACAGCACCTAAAAAATTAAAACCTGAAAAAAAAACTTAACAAGCAAAAAAGAAAAAAAAAGAGAATTCGAAAATTGTCCAAACCCGAAAATCTTATTCTGATTACAATTTGTCTGTCTAGCTGTCTGTCCGTCCGTCTGTAAACTTTTCACATTTTCGACTTTTTCGCCAAAACCAATGGGCCAATGACAGCCAAACTTGCCACAAAGCATCCTTGGGTAAAGGGGATTCAAGTTCGTTCAAATGAAGGGCCACGCCCTCATTAAAGTGGAGATAATTTGGAAGCATTCTCAGTGAAGATTCAAGTTTGTTCAAATCATGAACCCGGGGGTAGGGTGGAGCCACAATGGAGGTTCAAAGATTTACATCGGAATATATAGGAAAAATCTTCTTCTCAAGAACTACATAGCCATGATTGATCATATTTATATGGATGCATCCTCATGAGGATGCAGGTAGTGTAGATTCAAGTTTGTTCAAATCTTGACCCCGGGGGTAGGGTGGGGGCTACAACGGACGATCAAAGTTTAACATAGGAATAATATAGGAAAAATCTTTTAACATCTTCTGATGAAGAACAACAAAGCCATAATTGGTCATATTTGTAAGGAAGCATCCTCAGGTAGTGTATAATCAAGTTTGTTCAAATCATGACCCCAGGGGAAGGGTGGGGGGAAAATGAAAGTTCAAACTTATAGGGAAAAAAGTCACAGTAATCAAAGAAATATGTGAGCCAACTTAGTAGGTTTAAGTTAATTCAAATCCCCCATCTGCATTTTAGGAGTAGGTTGGGACCACATGCATTTAAGCTTTTAAAAACTGGATTGATTTTTGCTTTTTCCTAGCCAGAGTGCTCAGGTGAGCGATGTGGCCCATGGGCCTCTTGTTTTAAATGTCGTTGACTACACTGCAACCTGTGCCTGTGGTGGGACTAAACCTACGTCCAATGTTCAATGCCTCTATTATGTCTGTCTTTCATAATAGATCTTTCCGACGCCTATGTATAAGGTTGTGTGAAGGTGTGTGTGTGTGTTGTGTCTGTGTCTGTAGGGGTGTGAGTAAAAGTGTGTATTGAGAACGAGGACAAACAAAACTTCATCTTATGATAAAGAGAACTCATTTATCATCTCCCTGTCAGTTTAAAATGAGATTACTGCGCATTATGGTATATTTTACTGGCACAATATTTAACCTTAAAGATATCAAGGCTTTTAAAAGGATGTCATAGGAAAGTGTGTTTTAGTAGCTTATATAGAAAAGTTGTACAGAGAAGACAAATAGTTACACATACAACTAAGGTTTCAGAACCAACATCAAAAATTGACTGTTTGGTCTTTCTCTGAAATGGGGAACATATCATTTATATTTTGATCCTCTTTAATGAACGGATTTTACAAATTGATTTAACGATTAGCTAGGTTCCAGATTCACAAATAGAGAAAAGTTCGATCGGGTTCGCACAGAAAACATCACAAAACTTTACAACGGCTTTAAGGAATCGTGTTTCTTTGTGTTTTGATAATCCTATGAAGCAGAATTTATTAAAATCTTTTCAAAAAGAAGAAAAAACACTTGCTTTGGCCTTCAATTCAACATTCTTAATAAATATATTGACTTCAGCTACCTTTGCTTCCTTATTATGTTCCCCAAACGAAGTTGGGGAACATATTGTTTTTACTCTGTTTCTTATTATTATTATTATTATTATTATTATTTTTCTTCTTCTTCTTCCTGGGTACTTTTTTGTCCGGGAATGATCTTGTAAACTGTGCGTCCGAGGTAGGTAAAACCTTTTTAGGGTAAGTAGACATGTTATGCAGATTTGCGGAATCAAGGTCATTTTGCGCGCACGTGCTTGCAAGAGCGCGCACGTGCAACACTTGAAATAACCAATATAATAGATATAGTCGGAACTTTTCTATTTTTTGATAAAATGCTTTGAAACTCATAATGTAAGGATACATTAGTAGTATAGACAAGATGGCATGGTCAAAATAGCAAGATCTCACGCGCATGCACGTGCGCTTTGCTCTGATTGGCTGAAACTAAAGTCTCAATATCTTTCTTGTTTCTTGTCATAATCTTTTGAAATTTTGAACATGGCCCTACATTATGAAGATCTACAGCATGATATATTAAAATTTTAATAAAAGCATGCGCATGCGCGCGTGCTGTAATCTGATTGGCTAAAACTTTAAATGGCTATATCTCGTTTGTTTTTTGACGAAATGCTTTGAAATTTAAAACATAGTCATGCATTACCATATCCTAACATATGATATAGAAAATATTCTTGAAATCACGCGCATGCCCGTGTGCTGCAATCTGATTGGCTGAAACTTCAAATGGCTATAACTCTCCTGTTTTTCAACCTAACAGGATCGGATTTAGAACTTCGATAAATATAAGGGACTCCTACAAGAAGGTGTAGTCATTATGCACGTGCTTGCACGTGCGTGCACGTGAAATGAGTAAAATAAAAAATACACTCGAATGAGTGCATTTTTAATACTTTTGGATTAAATGCTTTGATATTATTAAAATTTTAGATAGTGTAGACAAGATAGTATGGTCGTTACGCACATGAACACGCGTGCAATGCCTATTTTTTTTAATATATATTGTATTTTTTTTGGAAGACCTTGATTAAGTCTAAATTTCATAAAGTATTTCTTATTTAATAGAGATAACAGGGAATATGGCACCAAAAGGGAGTTGGGGAGCGTTTGGAACATCTGTAACGGTCCCCGTTACAATTAGCACTAGTTTATGTTGTAACATGCCACTATCACCAGCTTATGGTGCCACTCAAGAGCTTGCTCTGAGTAATATATATTTTTTAAAGCGAGGCATGCTACTCACTGATAAGCTGATATTACAGGAATCTCAACAATCGTTATAATGACCTTGTAACCAAATATAACATCATTAGTTTAGTTCCTATTTTGCTGACTTGTTGCAAATCAAGTATGAGGCTTTTTAAAAACGGAATAAGACTACGGAGGGTTCCGTCCACCTGATCATTATACAGGGGGCCCACGGCGGGGGTGACCGGTCAACAGGGGATGTTAACTCCTCCTAGGCACCTGATCCCACCTGGAATTTTCAGGGGTCCGTCTTTTATGCCCTCTTTACATAATTGTATTGTTTATAATTTTTATTTTCAGATCGATCAATGTTTGAAATTTTAAATTTTTTTATATGTATATGTGTATATAGCTGCAGATCTGTAGCGTTATGGTTTTATATATTTGTCTTTGACCATAACGCTACAGATCCCGTAGTGCAAACAAGGTGCAATTTACGGCGCAATATTTTTTGCGCTCTTTTGGGGAGAATTTCTCCACTTTCTAGCATTGGTCAACCAACTACCTTTCACTCCCTAATTCTAGACACATTCTGTAGCCAATGTGTATAGTTTATCTATCTCTCAACCATTTATAGCTGGCTCTACAGGCAATAAACTCGCTGGAAGTGAATTTTCAGTAATCTAACAAATAATTTTAATCAAGCGAGTTTATCACTTGTAGAGACGACTATAAAGGGTTGGGAGATGGATAAAATATACGGATTAGTTAAATAATGTGTCTAGAATTAGAGGTTGAAAGGTAGTTGATTGAACGATGCTGGAAAGTGGAGAAATTCCCCCCAAAAGAGCGCAAAAAATACTGCGCCGTAAATTGCACCTTTTTTGCACTACCGGATCTGTTGCGTTATGGTCAAAGACAAATATATAAAACCATAACGCTACAGATCTGCAGCTAATGTGTATATAGTTGGATATTATTTCTATTTATTATTAATCTTCTATATTGTCCCCCGCTTTCGCGAAAGCGAGGGGACATTAAATCTCATTCGTCTGTCCGTCAGTCTGTCCGTCTGTCAGTCTGTCCGTCACAAAAACTTTAACCTTGCCCATAACTTTTGATTTAGTGGAGCTGTGACTTTCATACTTCACATGTGTATTTCTTGTGACAAGACCTTTTTGGGTACCACCAAATTTGACCTTTTGACCTTGACCTTGGAGTTTGACCCACTTTTACACAGAAATTTCAAACTTTTACTTTGGCCATAACTTTTGAATGAAAGGTACAAGGACTTTCATATTTCACAAATATATTGTTTGTGACAAGACCTTTCATTGGATACCAACAACCTTGACCTTTTGACCTTGACCTTGGAGATTTATGTACTTATGAAAAAACGTTAACCTTGACCATAAGTTTTGAACGGTGAAGACTAAGGCTTTCGTACTTCACATATCTAATCCTTGTGAAAAGACCTTTTATTGGATACCAAGAACTTTTACCCTTTGACCTTGACCTTGGAGTTTTAACTACTTTTTAAAAACTTTAACCTTGGTCACAACTTTTAAACAGTAGATACTAGGACTTTTATATTTCACATATGTATTACTTGTTGCAAGACATTTCATTGGATACCAACAACCTTGACCTTTTGACCTTGACCTTGGAGATTTACATACTTATGAAAAAACTTTAACCTTGACCATAATTTTTGAACGGTAAGGGCTACGGCTTTCGTACTTCACATATGTAATCTTTTCGAGAAGACCTTTCATTGGATACCAACAACTTTTACCCTTTGACCTTGACATTGGAGTTTTAACTACTTTAAAAAAAAACTTTAACTTTGGTCACAACTTTTGAATGGTAGATACTAGGACTTTTATATTTCACATATGTATTCTTTGTGGCAAGTCCTTTCATTGGATATCAACAACTTTGACCTTTTGACCTTGATGTTAAAGATTTACGTACTTATGTAAAAACTTGAACCTTGACCACAACTTTTGAACGGTAAGGGCTAGGGCTTTTACTTCACATATGTAATCCTTGTGAGAAAACCTTTCATCAACAACTTTGACCCTTTGATCTTGACCTTGGAGTTGACCTACTTTTTATAACTTTTTATTTTCAGGATAAGGGTTTTCATCCTTCAAAAAAATCAACTTCAATGATAATTTCTTAATAAATGAAATAAGATAGGATGTTCATATTAGACACAATGTGTCATAAAAAATTTTACAATTCTTTGAATTTGCTTGTTTATTTTCTTTTTCACGTAGAAATTTTGTTGACATTCATGTTGACTTCCTTAAATTCTCTTGTGTGTCACTCTTAATTCTCATGCATTTCCTCAAAGATCCATTTTAAATTGTTTCAATTAATTTTTCTATGATATTATTCTATGTGTTTCGATAGACAAGAACAGTGGAGAAGATGTAAATATGTATATATCTGATAATGTATAAAGCCTAGTGTCTTCCCACAAATTTTTATTAATATAGAAAATTTGGTATTATGACTAACACCATATTTTCTATTTTAATAAAAATGTTTGGGAAGACACTAGGAATGACATGTAATAGATTATTGAAGATTTTTGACTCAATTGAAGTTGGCGGCATTGATCGCGATCGTTTGAAGTCTTTCATCGAAACAGTCGAATGAGTCCTTTAAAATATCCTAAGGTTTCTGTATAATGATGATCGATTCCTTGGATCTCGTAATTGCTTGAACGATATACTCCATTTAACCAATACTAAAAAAAAAATATGCTCATTTAGACCCGACTCCTGGAATTGGAAAAAATGGTCATTAAAATATGGAATATACAGGGGAGGGGGATAAGTAGCTTTTGCAAAAATATAATTAACCAGTCCACCCCATCCATGTAACTGATTATACTCTGAGACATTAAAAGACTTCTTCAAAAATAACCTCTACACTACCAAATGTAACGTAACCCCCCCCCCCCCCCCCCCCCCCCCCCCGCAAACACACGCATACACAACTAAGTTCACAAAATACTGTAGATAAGTCTTTAGTTGTACAACTATAAAGCATTTTCAATCATTGTATGTTAAGCTTTTGAAAAATGCTTAATTTATGTGTGGTTTTTATGTGTACTTAAACGTAAATCATGAAAATGTCTCAAATGATGCCATTGAATATTTTTGAATAATGATAAGATATTGATTTTTTTAAATTATCTTAAATATAAAGTTAAAAATAGTCATGGAAAGCACATTTGCTTCAAAATAATTATTTATATACTATATCAGTCAAGTGTAAGGGGATTAAAGGCTTGGTATAATAGTATCTTGCATTGTTCTTTTTTTAAAACAAGTGGAATGTGTCAAGGGGACATACTTTATCCCCACCTTTAGTCATTGTCTCACTGCGGCAAAGTTAATGGATGATATCCGTTACACTTACAAGTATTTTTGATGCTTACTTATTCACGCTTATTTTTTCCCGCAGTTTAAGGACCATCTCTTTAAGTACATATAATATTTGTTTTTATTGTTTTGTTAGTGTATGTCTTTATTTGTTGATTGCTGGATGTTTAATTAATGTATATAGTCAGTCCTAGAGGAAAAAGACTGAATATGATTGTGCAGAAGTTTCTCTGTTACGGCCTTTTTGTGATTTAAATGGTTTAAAATCGAATGTCAAAGATTCAAAGTACCTATAATTGTGATTGAAAAGAATGCTATTTGTAGATTATATTGGACAAGATAAGGACGTTTTGAGTCATGAATTCTTGTAAAGAAGACAACTAAGGGGTCAAGGAAATGCATCTGATATAAATGCATAGAATATAGGGTACGGGTATGTGTTTTGTAATGTAAGTAATTCAATACAACTGAACACAAAACAAGAAATGGGGAGATAAAAGAAACACAGACATTAAAGGGAAATACAATCTTTAGAAATCGCTAACAGTAATGCACCATTCCTTTGGTTTACTGCACTGCACAAAACAAATCACCAAGAACACATGATTATCACACACACATGGACGTATAAAGTAGTACTAATCTGATGATATAAGTAAGTCTTACAAGTACAGTATGTAGAATCAGGTACCTATATAGGTCCCTGGTAGAAATAGATCACTAGAGCCGGAGCGCCTGTTGTCTGAGCTTGTTCTATGAAGGGTGATTGTCCTGACTTAGTGAGGGTGGATCAGGTTAGATAACCAATCTAAATAGGAGACTTTCTATTCATCGGCTCTTCAAACATTATCTTGGTGTCGTTTTTCATTTTATCGAAGTCAAAATCTGAGACGGTGCTTTAATATTATACTTTTTTCTATTTTTGGAATTGGAGTTTAAACGGAGAAAAGGGGGGCTTGAACACAAGCCACCTTTTGTGTTGAGGTGTTCTAGATCTTTTTGAAACAGCGACCTCACTTGAAGTGGCAGGTGTAATTTTAGCTTTATTGACGTCAGAATATTAGGAATTTTAATTTTTTCAAAGTGAATTGTGACGTCACAGTCATATGATTAGGGATTATCATAATAGGATTGTATAAGAAAAGAATCAGGAATAAAAAGAACCTGGCACGGGCAAAGATATTTACTTTGCACTTGGTCAGGAAAAAATATATAGACCAATTGTAATTTAGCACATTGTCAAGAAGTTTAGATATGGCATTGTCTGCCAAAAACATTATATAGGTTATCCAGGGAGAACTTTTAATTAATCTGCTACTTCAAGGTCTTTGGAGTCTTAGATAACATTCACCCGTGTAAAAATCCGATCCATTCAGAAAATACTAAAAATACTAATCAGGAGTGTTGTGCATGGTTGTTTTTAGCATAGGCGCTTGGTTTCAGGATGGTGTATTTTGTGTTTTATGTAAATGTCATATTTACTGCATATAATTTTTATATACAGTAAATATGACATGTTTAAAACGTGCTTATTTCAGCGAATTTTTATTTTTATTTTAATGAGGGTATTCAGACACACTTAGAAAAACACATAATCTACAAAATACACCATCCTGAAACCAAGCGCCTATGGTCTTTAGTACACAGACCTGTTCAATCTCTGCTCATTGAGATAAAAAAATCTTCCATAATGTCAATATTTTTTACCTTTGCAAAATAAATAAAAATAATCATAAATAATCATGCAAAATAGAATAGACCTATACCAATGAAAGTACTAGTAGTTTCAAATGATGAAATAAAATTATATTTTGTGTATTAATTACTTAGAGATGGAAGGACAATATGCCAGTGTGACGTGAATGCAGTGTTACGTCACAGTCTTCATGGTCGCCTGCTGAGACAATCAATATTCCCATGGCCTTTTGCAGTTTTGAAGTTGTATCTATACCGTTAAATATTGATTAGAGTAACAATGTCTCCAATATAAACAATTCGGTTGCTATTTATCAGCAGACGACAGATAATACGATAAAAGTCTAATTATTACCAGATGCAGGTGATCATAGGATCCTTTTATGGAATGGCCTGATAAAAAATACACAAAGTGGATGACAAATGAATTAATCGATAATATCTGGTCTCATTTTGATGATCCGTTACTGTAATCAATCAGGTGGAGGTCAGTTATACCCTGTGTTGTCTGTCTGTATCAGCCTCGTGTTGGCACTGCCTCGTTTTGGGTCACACATCCAAGGTTTGACAACAAACAATGATACTGAGATGCAGAATTGTGAAATTCCTAAACATTTGTAATCAAATATTTTAATATATGCTGAAATCTTTATATCATCGTCACAAGCCACGGGTTTAGTGTCCATTCTACACGAGTTTAAATATAATGGACACAGTACTCGTGGCTGGCGACAATGTCTTAATTATATTTGACAGCACACACTGTTTCTGTTTTGTTTTTAGTACGTATTAAAGAGTATATATAACACTTTTCTTCTGAAATCATAAATTAGATTAAATGTATTAAACTTTAAAGTGTTTAATAGTTTTGTCAATGCAGGAATTCAACCAGCGTATTTTTTGCATTTGCAACAACTTGTTCGATTAGAACATATGTCTTTCGGAGAAGAGAAAAGTCACTGTGGTTTTTCACATTGTTCTTAAGTCTGGTTTCGCATCAATTAAATTATAATGAATTATGGAGAAAACGAACAATATTAAAACTTAGTTAACACGAGCCTCTAAAAACATCAGAGATGGAATCGGGTGCTATGGAGGAGCAAATAACCTCTACTGACCAGTCACACCCGCCGTGTGCTCTTTGTAATGATCGGGAAATAACGGAAAAAATCGTAGACAATTTAGTTTTTAAATAAATGCAATGATACGAAAAAGTCAGCCAGAATTCGACTTAATGATAGATTGTACTTGCCGACAATTAAGGTCATTGTATCGATCATAGAACTTACGAAATGATGCCTTCTTTGTTTCGTCAACTTCTTTGTCAATAGCTTGCTGCGTTTTAGAAATTGAATAACTTAGAAGATGTCCCTCTTACGTATCGAATGAACCGAGAGACAGAAACTTCATATGCAGGGGTATATTGCTACACAAGGAATGGAAAATGCATGGCAATAGAAAAATTGAAGTCATTACATTTATTATAACGTTTCGCTGCTGGGATACCATTGACGTCTTTTATTTAATTAAAGTAGCTAAATATGAAACAAATATGTCTTTCTGTGCCTTTCAAGTTCACTGGGGTAAATCGAGCCGACATATGAATGGTAGTAACTATTTAGAATTAACTGATAGTACGTTGTCGAAATATCCAATTGTTGGCTTGGAGACCACAGCAAGCGTCTTCTTCTCATGTATAAGTTTATTAAAATTATTTCTGCTTTTTTGATGTGATATTTATATAGGCAATGAATAAAAATTTCTTGAATTTCACATTCACTTTCATATAATCAAGCAATATAAGCTGAAATTTTATTTTTCTGTTTTAAATTTTATGTTAAAAATGTTTACCTCTTTATCTCGTGGATATCATTCACTAGGTAATTATATTTTTTATTACATTTTTACCCGTGAAATACTGTAATTTATTCATTGAATAAAAATGATATCCTGTCACAGTGTGAAAGAATATCAAAATGATATCCTGTCACAGCTAGTGTGACGAATATCAGAAATGCGGGAAAACTCTCGACAAAAAAGTGCGCTCGGTTCTCTATTTATTTCTCCGTGTTTTTAAAACTGTGATCTCAAAATATTACTAACCGCATGTCCTTAACAAATTCTTTCGCTGTTTCCACAACCAAACATTCCTCATTATTATTGTTAATAGCCTCTTGACCCTGATATTGTAATCATAGAACAGTTCGCTTATTTATACTGCCATTTTGGTTTCAAAGAAAATTCGGTCGAATATGCTTCGTTCACGAGAGTACTTGATAGAGGAGAAAGAAATTTTTTGAAATCTTCCCTTTTTTTGCAATTGAGGTAAGAATTTGGAAAAATTAATCAAGAACCGAGCGCACTTTTTTGTGCGCAATAAATATACAGTTTTTTTTCAATGGGTGGCACTGTAGCTCTCCAGTCAATCAATATATTTTTTTCGGAGAGCTACCGATCTGCAGCTAGTTATTTAACGTGACATCACAATGCATAGATTCTCTATCATAAAATCATGACGTCACGATGCCGAAGGAAAGCTAATATAACCCCAGTGTTGTAAATTGTAATGTAACAATGGGTAAAAATAGTGTAAAACATTGAGATTGATATTATATGTTTTACGGTGTGACCGTTGGGCGAGCACATGTAGTTCTGTACAAATGGATTGTTGATCCGCCTCCTTAAACGTCAAACCGCACGAGACACAGTCTATACTGTGACGTCACACGACGTCTGCATTTACGGAGACAACAGTGCGTGAGGTTGAATGAGACTGCAAATCTTGTGCAATGTTAAGCATTGAATTTAACGTGCGGTATTATAATTTGTCGGCACGGCCAGGTGTGTTATAGGGCCGACGACATACAAAAATATAAATTCAATGCTTATATTTACATTCTCTAATTTTCCCTCTTCATAACTGTTTATTTCTTTAATCTTTAATGTGAATTTTACACCCTTCATAACTGGTGTGCTTAAGGTCAAGATCTAGTAAATAGCTTTAGACTAATTTTTTGGTGCTAGATCCATTATGACGTCATAATCAATTTTAACTTTCTTTTTCCAGTACGTTACGGCTTAAGCAGTATTATGTAGAAAATAGGGTATTTTCATGATATTCAATACTGTAGCGCACATTCAGTCAAGAAATTAATCTTAAGGACGTTCGATCCTGAGATTTTGAGCGTATTTTGGTCAGGTCCTTTATTTATAAAATTCTGCATCATTTTTAAGTTCTAACATTAAATCTGAATTCTACAGTGCAAATTTAACTATATCCATTGGAAAAAACCGCGATTAAATTGCATTCAAGTAGAATTAAGCTAGGAACTATATTTTGTGGCGGAAGGTTTTTTAGACGAAAATGATCAGTTTTTCCATTTTGAACTATAACAGTACTGTTAATTTTGGATTCCTATTTTTCCATCCTGTTGCACACAAAGCTGTTTTTTGCAGTGAAATGTGTTATGCTGGTTCTGAAATATCTATTAAATTATTTCTTATGTACTCTATCAACAAAGTGTGACAAATATAGACAATATATTCCGAAAATCCGGGTAAAAAATTGAGCCAATTTTAACGTAAAATTGACACTTTTTTAGTAATATCTGAAAATTTTCATCATGTACCCCCACTTTTAATATTCTTTTCTAAATATTCAAGATAAATTTGACCTATTTGTTTAAAATCAGAAAAAGTTTAAGACTTTAAAATAATTTTCTTGCTTATTAAATTTTCAATGCCCGAAAAATCACTTTTCATTAGTGCAGAAAGGTCAAATAATTAATTATGCGAAGCAATTTGAAACTTTTTCTTAGTCACAATTTTTAAGTGTCTTTTTTTAAACAAACTTAGAGTTCATTTTGTTTCATGCTTTAATTGTATAAAAATATTGGAGGGAAAACGTCAAAAATTTATTTTTTAATTACGACACAAATTTCAGTGCAAGAAGGTCATATTAAATGTACTGTAGCGCCAAAAGAAGCGTATTGACCCCCATTTTTTGATTTGAATTTTAATTAAGCTATGTATATAGAAACTAAAAATATACTTGGCAAAAAAAGTTTAAGACTTTAAATATCAGGATCGAACGTCGTTAAATTGCATCTTTAATCTTGCTTTGAAAATGTGAGCGCTTTTTGTTGGAAATGTAATTATGTAATACTGTGTTGCAAACTGATGTCTACTCAGTTATAATTAAATTGGCAAGAGTACACCTAGTTAAAATTTTTAACCAACATCCGGGTCCTTATTACAGCTGACCGTTACGTATTCGATCTATTGGCCTTTAATAATGCTCGGGTCATTCACGAGTGATATTCATGGTTTGTAAAATCTTGGTCGACCGCTTGTGTAACATACATGTAGTGTGATGGTAATAAAAACTGAAGAATAAAGCAAAAAATATAAATACCATTAGTCAGTGCTTGCTTTATTATATAAGTGTTAACAAACAAATGCGTATCACTTATAGCTCGTCGATGACACTAAATCTCTAAACTTTACAAGTTTAAATAGCCAACAAAATAAATTTACTCTATACTCGTGTACTCACGATCAGGGTGCTGTTTACCGTGGTGAGGGTAAACGTTTACGATGACGCGCCTAGTAACTATACACTGTGACGTCACTCGGACCCCCAGAGAGCGACAGGATATCATGCGAGTTTACAATCAGAAGGTAAATATCAAGCACGGCCTTCATCAGTGCGTGGAACTGGAGGCCTATATTGATCAACAGTTTAAAAAACTTGGCAGAGTTCCCACGATCAATTAACACACACAAAGACCCACTGTAAGGTTACCTTATATTAATTCAATTTTGAAAACTCAGCCCGCTCTTTGAATATACTAGCTTTTCATACACCACATTATATTTTCTACATTTTATTATATAACTTCTATTTCAAGCATGCTTGATGTTCATTCGGTAGGGCTCTATTTTCAGAATTGAGACACATTTTTTTCGTGCTGTAAAGGCCCTTAGTTATGTTAATTATAAGTAATAGATAGTGATTTACAAAGCAAAGAAAAAAACCATACTTGAAATATAAATACAGTTATTTTACTTCTGTTAAAATGTTTCCTGTATAAAGTTCAGAAGGTAAAATAACTATTCTTCATAGTCGGAAAATTTCCCCGCATAGAAAGCTATACCCCGGGGTATAGTTTTTGCTACCCACCCCTCGGAATATTTTCATGCAATTTTTGACGCCAATTTTAATTTCCAGCGTTAAATCCATAGTCTGATGATGTCATAATGACTTCAGTAGCATTGTGACGTCATCAGGATTTCAGCTTATTCTTGCAGTATTATCTAATTCCAAAGAAAATTCAAACCTTACAAATTACAATATACATAAGTATAATAAAACACTTATCCGGCACTGCTTGTGAGTTGGATAGCTCTTTCATCAAACCCTTGACAGGAACTATTCCCCTCGGGCAAGCCCACGGGGAATAGTTCCCTGTCGCGGGTTTGATAAAAGAGTTATCCCACTCACAACCATTGGATAAGTGTATACTATCCACCCTCGGAAAATTTTCATGCAATTTTTGCCTCCAATTTTGATTACCAGCGTTAAATCTATCGACTGGTGATGTCATAATGACCTCAGTAGCATTGTGACGTCATCAGGATTTCAGATTATTCTTGCAGTATTATCTTACTCCAAAAAAATTCAAACCGCAGAAATTATATTATACATCAGTATAATAAAACGCTTATCCACTGGGTGTGAGTGGGATAGCTCTTTTATCAAACCCTTGACAGAAACTATTCCCCTCGGGCAAGCCCTCGGGGAATAGTTCTCTGTCGCGGGTATTATAAAAGAGCTATCCACTCACACCCAGTGGATAAGTGTATATTGTTTATACCATGTTAATTATTATGTTTATTAAATCTATACTTGTATCGTAAGACGATATTCTCACTATACTATTGAGTTATGGTACTTTTGTCTGCTTTATGATTGTTAGATTTTATTTGCAATGATTCTGCTATATAAGGTACAAATCATGATGAAATGATCATAGACTTAAGTTTAAATATTTAACAAATGATTAAGGTTCTTGATAACGAACAAACAATATTTAATGAACAATAAAATATGTCTGTTATAAATATTTTATTTTATTCTGTTAATTTTCAATCCTATATGGAGCTTTAAATTTTCGGAAATTCAGTTTGAGCGAAATTAAAAAGAAACCCACACCTTAAAACTATTGCATGCATGTGTAAATGAAGAGTCTATAAAAATCGCAAGCAGCGTTTGAACACTGGACTTAATTCTGCATAAGGTGTGGAGGTGTGGCAACAGGTATAATTAAGTCACCCCCTGAATTCTCTTTTGACCTCGAACCACAAACATTCTTTAATATTGCTTAACACCATGCATCCACCTCCATATCATGCCCCAGTTGTTCTCTGCTGTGATTTCTTTTAAAACACCCCTCGTCAATGTATTCGACATCTCAGGGGAAATTAAAGAATTGTTTCTGAATGTAGATGATGTATGTTTTATATTAAATAAAACGTATGCACAAATGTACCTGGTGTTCTTTGATAAAATGTCTACGTGTTAATAATATTCTGTTCGAGATAATGGTATCTAGGTCGCATATTTTGTGACGTATTGGGATTCCCGTTTTATGAATGGAGTCTCGTGATTTTTAGTAGACTCTGACGTCAAAGATCAGCTTGCAAACTTCTTTTCGCCAATTTTGCATGATACTAATTTTAGCAAAGTATTGAAAAGCATGTGCCAAACTTGAAGGTGTTTTAACAATAACAAATTACAGAAAATCGCTATTAGAAAGATTATATTATACATGGTTTACAAACACCACCATATATAACAATAAACATTACCATATTTTCTATCTATAATTCATATATTAAAAACATTAATTATCTTTTACAATGTTTTGAAAACGAACTGAAAGCATTAACATTTTAAATACAAAATATTTTTAAAATCATTAAATGGAGTGTAAGACACTGTATATTTGTCGGAAATAACTGAAATCAGCAATTTGCATGAATCACACTTACGCCATAGTAGCGTACCGATTGCGTAACTCGTGCACTTCACTTTTCATTCATTTATTTTTATCAATCGATGAGTGCGCATGCGTCTGCTTACTCTAGGATTCCCCTTTACAGTGCCGGTGAAGACTATTTCAACATATAATAGCTTGTATATTGTAGGCGGGTTAGTTATCAAGTACCAAATATCAACAAGAGACGGTCTAAATACTAAACTTTCGCAACATCTCTTGAATATTTCCAAAGTTCAGTAATTTTTTCTTGAATGTTTTCATTTTTCGTCAGTCTGTGTTTGCTCTATCTCCATGCTGGGTGTTCACCCAGCTCGGGGGACCTTAATGTCCAAGAATTGTAAGAGTAGCATTACAGGTCATTCAATGCCCCTCCCTTTTCTGCTATGGACCACCAGTGATGAATGTTACCCCAGTGATAATATGAATAATGAAAATTGCCATAAATTGACCAAAGACCCGTCTTCTAATTCCGACATGTTTCCAGATGACTTTTCGTCTCAACCTGAATACGGATTAGGTGGAAATTCTCAGATAGTGTACACTGGAAGTTTTCGTACCGAGCCCGGAGAAAATATGGCCGAACACGATCACTTGGCATATTCTTTCGAGGTAGAACGTTTGTTGATGGGAATATCAGAGAGCGTTGGACAGAGTTTTGACACAAACCAAGAAGACTCGGCACTTCCGGAGGACCTTGCCTCAGTTTCACTCATGCAAACAGACACTCCCTTTTCTCATGGACCCATTGTAGGTAGTGCATTACAAAACACGCCATCTTCTTCGTCAGCTAATATAGGCTTTGACCAGCCCATGACAAGTGCTTTAGATAGCGTATTTTCAGTCCCCACCACCACCGACTCGCTTGTTATAGACTTACTAACACACGGACAATACAGTTCAGGGACAGCCAAAGCGGCGTCGTCCGCCCCGCAGCGCCAGGACTCCCTCATAGAAAGCCTCCCAAGTACTTCTAGTCAATTGTCCGACCAGCTGTCCCCTGTGGACGCAACTTCGGATTCCTCCTCCCACAGTGTCTCTGACCACCTTCAGTTTTCAAAAAAATCAACATCGACTACGCAGAGGTCGTTAAACCTACCACCCCCGGGCCGCCCCGGCCGAAAACCCGGACCAAATAGTAATCGCACCTATAAAAGAAGAGCTGTACCAAAGGATACCGAGGAATACATGATCAAACGTGCTAAAAACAATATTGCCATCAGAAAATGTCGTGAAAAAGCCAAGCGTAAGCAGGAGGAGATGGAGGAGAAAATGAAAGAATTAGAAAGTGAAAATACAGTGCTCAAAAAACAGGTGGAGGATTTAAGGACGGAAGTGAGGAGACTGAAAGGCTTTCCTGAGGGGCATTAATACCCCAGGTCCGATAGGTATAGTACATGACTCTGTTGTCCCAATTAGAGAGTTTTCATGGTTCTCTGTACTATCCTCTCTCCATTTTTTGGTCTATGACATAGTTTTATATTATTGTATATTTTATTTACTGGTAAGGTGTAAATACAGAAATTAAAATTTGACAAATTGCCATATTGTAATTTCTGTATTTTCTACCATGTACCCAGTAAATTCAAAAATTACACCATGACAATATGTTTACATCTAATATACAAGGATGCTGTTCTGTATACCTTTGAATACTAAATTTTAGCAATATGAAATGTGTATGAAAGGCATTGTGTGACAATGCACATTTCAAACATAGTTTTGAAAATTAACAACTTTGGTGAAAATGTATTAGATATGAATAATTTTTAAACAGTTTCAAACAACATAAACAAACTAGTTAGCAGTGAACAGTAGTTGGGCCAGGAGGTATAATGATTTCAAATTTACAGATAACACTTATTTTGTATTCAACATATTTTTTTGTACGAAAAGTTCAATGCCTTGTATCTTTGAATTTGCAAGATATGTGAACATATTCATGATGAGTGTAGATATTTTACTAACATATTTTGAAATTACTAGTATCAGTTAAAATTATAATATTGGATGTAAACTTGTCTTTTTCGTTTTTAGTAAATGTATATATGCGAAGTTAATTTAGAATTTACTGTTATATCAAATGCTCA
The DNA here is from genome assembly GCF_032062105.1 of Saccostrea cuccullata. Taxonomy (NCBI): domain Eukaryota; kingdom Metazoa; phylum Mollusca; class Bivalvia; order Ostreida; family Ostreidae; genus Saccostrea; species Saccostrea cuccullata. Next base: position 386,110 of record NW_026933175.1, read on the forward strand.
TAGGTTATACTTAAAATAATAATTCACTTTCTGCTTTATATGAATCTAATGTTTTTATAAAGCTTCATAATTTTGTTTACTTGAATGTTAACTTTTTTTTAGTTTAAATTTTTATTAATAATTTTTTTGCAGACAACAAAAAAAGAAATAAGAAGAAAAGTCTTTTAATTAAAAATTTGAAATGTAATCACACATTATATATACATGTTTAATATTATAAAACACTTGAACAATTCAAATGTAAACTTTTTACTTTAATTTATATTTTTTGTAAATATTTTTATTGTTATGTTATGAACAATTTTTATGCTATGGATTGTTTTTCCACGAAAGGTTTGGAGAAGTTTTTTTAAAAAATGAAAATTTTGATTTCCAAACTATTCGCCGCCATTTTATTTCGCCAAATCGAAAGGACAAAGTTGAAGTGAAGATTGCTTTATTGTTATTGTATAGTTAAAAATTGTTTTGCTTCTTACACTTAAAATTTAATTTTAAACCGGGCATTCATTAAAACGCTTACGCTTTTTTCTTTGTTTTTGACGGGGGGAGGGGTACATACAATATTAATTTATACCAAGTCTTACTTTTGTTTTGAAGCACATATTTCGAGTTTCCATTTTTTATGCAAAGATTTTTTTTGCAAGAATATTTTATTCAATATATCTTGATTTATAGATACAATCTTATTTCACTGATGCTATAAGTAGTAAGTATATTTATGTAAAAATTAGATATCATTGATTCATTATAAATGGAAAGTGCATGTAAATGTATACATGGTTACTTTCCATAAATATCCTACAATTGTTGATGTAAAAAAATTGTTTGAAAATAATTGAAGGGATCTCAGCGTTTTTAGAGACATACTTTTGGTACCTATATTTCTGGTGCTATAATTAAATACATACATGTTGTTGCAGCTAACCAAAATAAAATATGTTATTTTAAAAAATGAAAAATAAAATAAAATGACACAGTATTAGATTTTTTTTAATCTGTGCAATCATGTATCGTTACAAAAATTAAGTGACAACAATCATAGCAGTAAAGACTACAGATGAACGTCTATTGTTGGAAATGTTATAGCTGCAGATCTGTAGCTCGCATCTGAAACAAGAGGCCCAGGGGCCACATCGCTCACCTGAGCAATTGGCTAGAAAAAAAGCACATATCAGATCAGAACTGAAAGTTTACTGAGGGTGGGGAGGGGGGGAGGGAGGGGGCTTGAATTTTAACCCCCCAGGGGGTCATGATTTGAACAAACTAGAATCTAATACCTGAGGATGATTCCCTATAAATATCACTAAGCATGGCTTTGAAGTACTTGAAAAGAAGATTTTAAAAGGTTTCCCTAAATATTCCTATTTAAAACTTTTATCGGCCATTTGGCCCCACCCTACCCCCGGGGGTCATGATTTGAAGAAACTTGAATCTACACTACCTGGGGACGATTCCACAAGAGTTTCATCTTTCCTGTCTCAATGGTTCTTGAGAAGAAGATTTTTCTTATATATTCCTATGTAAAACTTTGATCGGCCATTTTGGCCCCACCCTACCCCTGGGGGTCATGATTTGAACAAATCTGAATCTACACTACCTGAGGATGATTACATATGAGTTTCATCTTTCCTGGCCAAGTGGTTCTTGAGTAAAAGATTTTTAAAGATTTTTCCTATATATTCCTATGTTAAACTTTGATCGGCCATTTTGGCCCCACCCTACCCCCGGGGGTCATGATTTGAACAAACTTGAATTTACACTACCTGAAGATGATTCCACATGAGTTTCATCTTTCCTGGCCCAGTGGTTCTTGAGGAGAAGATTTTTAAAGATTTTTCCTATATATTCCTATGTAAAACTTTGATCGGCCATTTTGGCCCCACCCTACCCCCGGGGGTCATGATTTGAACAAACTTGAATTTACACTACCTGAGGATGATTCCACATGAGTTTCATCTTTCCTGGCCCAGTGCTTCTTGAGAATAAGATTTTTTAAAAATGCCATTATTTTTTCTCTAATTCATAATTATCTCCCCTTGGAAAAGGGCGTGGCCCTTCAATTGAACAAACTTGAATCCCCTTTACCCAAGGATACTTTGTAGCAAGTTTGGTTGAAATTGGCCCAGTGGTTCTTGAGAAGAAGATGAAAATGTGAAAAGTTTACAACAACGACAACGACGACAACGACAGACAACGGACAAATTTTGATCAGAAAAGCTCACTTGAGCCTTTGGCTCAGGTGAGCTAAAAAGGGATGAACGACCAGAGAGCTACAGTGCCACCCACTGAAAAAAGTGGCTGAAAAGGTGCTGTTTTTCGATTTTTTTCTCTTTATATTTCAAAATATTACAAACCACATCTTTCTAACATATTATTTTACTACTTCTACAAGAAATCTGCATGTCAAAGTCTTGTTACCTAATATGGCAGTATAAATAGGAGAAATAAAGGGGGCGTACAAGTCGTGGACAATCTCCTGCTCTGAGACAATATGTTTCTCAATTTTCAAAATTCTCGGAAAAGTTATATTTTTCTAAAATTCTGTTCTCAGTAATGCCATCTCCAAAACATTTTGTTGTTTTGTTTTACTGAACGACTTATCATTTGACAATCTTGATTTCAAAGTTGAGAGTTAAGCATATTTAGTGGAAAATGGGTTTATTAGAACCATAAAAGATGAATTTTGAACATGAATGGGTCAATGATGGGAACGTAAATGTGAAATCTATTTCATTTGTCCAAAAAATGGAATCTGAACCCATTCTATATAAAATCGAACATTTCCGAAAAAAACCCTTCAACAAACCAGTTCATTTACATCACACTGACAGACATCGATAATGCATTTACATGTACTTCGTAGCGTAGTGGTTAACGCGGTCGGTCAAATAAAAGATTAAAAAAAACGCGGTCGGTCTTGCACCAATTGCAAATCCTGCGCTATGGAGAGAGTTCGAATCATACGTGAAGCTTTCTCTTTTTTAGTTTTCACATATCTTAAAAACATGAGTTAAAAATAAATTATTAAAAAATTTAAAACAATGAAATACAGAATTAAATGTGTAAAAGATTATATAGACCATATACTAGTAATTTTGATAACTATAGCTTTCTTGAACTTTGAGAATTGATAAATGTCTTTTCTCAGAGCGGGTGATTGTCCTCGCCTTGTACGCCTCCGTTCTTTTCGATGGTCACAATTTCAGACCCACTAGGGTTATTAACAACAGTTTTGGGAACTGTTTTGTTGTGGCAAGGAACACAGGGTCAGTAAAATTTTGGGATGGCAGCATAAATAAACGGAGAAATAAATCGAGAAACCTTTTGTGTGCTCAATATATATGTATATATACATGTACTTTTTTTTAATGAGTGGCAGCTCTCTGGCCATCCATTCTATTTTTTTTTCAGACCAGCGAGCTACAGATCTGCAGCTAGAAGTGGTAAACACACATGTTTTATTAATTACAATGATATTTTGATTTAAATCCCATTTGTTTGAATAAATATATCATTATATTGTAATACTTTTATTGAGAATGTTTCTGAATTTTTCTGAAATTTATTATTTAGGGGTTATAGACAGCAAGAATTCATTATTGCTTGTACTATTTCGTGTTAGCGCAAAAGCTGTTCATAGTACTATTGTTTACTGTATACTGCTAACAGTCCAAGATATTAAATGAGAGCACGATCAAATTAAACATTCTTATTTTGTTTAACACAAACTATGATAAAATGCAGTCTAAACCACAAAAAGACCAATATGGACTTATATTGAAAAAATACAAAATGTAAACACATTTTACTACATATCCACTATATTTTTCTCATTTTTACTTTTTCCTCTGCAAAACATTTTTTAAATACATGTCATTTGCGAAACTGTGATTTATATATAATAAAAGAATACAGTTTATGAACAATTTATTACTAAACATTCCATATTGGACATTGGGGACTGACAAGGTTTACAGTTAGTCAAAAACTTTCAGCTGAATAAGCACTGAAAGCACATGCACCGCAAGCAGGGTGAGAAAAATTTACAGTTTGAATTTGACATATATTGCAAAAAACAGGAAAAATACAAAATGCGCACACACACTACTTTATAATATCCGCTACATTTTTTCATAGTTTTTTTTTTAAATACAGTTCATCTGCCCTTTTTATGAGATTGCTGCAGTGCTTTATTTTCTTCAAAACATTTTTTTTGAGTGTTTAATGGAAAATTTCGAACGATGCATTCCAAAATAAAGAAAATGTTCATAAAGGTCATTTTCATCCATATCTTTCAAAACAATCTCTTACTTTTTAAATTATATTTTATTTTACAAAATATCTTCATAATTATGCTACCTGGTAGCATAATTCCCCTTGTTTTAGAGATTGGCTTTGACGTCAAAATGCATCTTGTCCAATTGCAATGCTATGTTTTATTTATTTGAAAAGAAATTTCTCAGGTATTTCTATTAATAAATTCGAGGTTTCCATTTCTCTTCATTAATATTTATAAGCCTACTTTTTCTTAACTGCAGACCTTTCACGTTAAAGTAAACATTGAGCAGTCAAATTTGAAGTAAACCTTTTCCTATTTCCGTAATTCACTTACAGCAAGATTGACATTAATTACGCAAATTTTGTATACAAGCTAAGGCGTGAAAAAAATTCTTGCGTTACAAGTAGATCAGTACAAAGTTAATTAATGTAAATTAATGTATCTGTAAAATTATTTTTTAATTTGCTTTTTAGTTTTTATTGTTTAAATTAAGTGTATTGTACATACCAAAATATGTTATTATGATATAAATGCTGTCAATTTTTTTCCTTCTTTTTCCGGCCTGGAGTGGAAACCTACGAACCTCAGGCAACAGCAAACTTTAAGCCGAAGATGAAGAACTATGAATCAACATACCGGTATTTATTGCTTTAAACATGTTGTCTTTGACAGTGCGCTAAATCTTATAATGATGTTGTTTATTGTTTGTCTCAATTTATAAATCCTTAATTTTTTTTTATACTCCCGCTTGAAAAGTAGGGGGTTATATAGTTATTCTTTGGGGTGCGCATCTATTATCCGTAACTCCTTTTTTATTACTGAATGAAAGTTATTGAGAGTTCAATAAAAATGGAACTCGTAAATTTACTTAACTTTTCCTTGGCCATTTGCAAAATTGTTTTATTAAGGAGGCTTTAAATCCATAGATTTAACTTAAAATTTTAAATATCATATCTGAAGCTATCAACTATCATTTCGCAAAGAAAAATTTCATACATTTTAGTTTTAAAATTTGATCAGTTTTGTTTATCTTTATATGGAGCTCTTCCTCTAAAAGTGATCAACATGGTCTGAAAATGGCCACGACCCCCAGCCCCCAGCCCTCTTAAGAACATTCTGATTGTACATACAAGTACTCTGAAGTTGACATCAAAAAGATGCTTGAGTTTCTGATTGACAATATCTATGTGGTTTTTTGGAGACCAGGTCTTCTAACAATCTAATAGAATTCCCATGGGTACCAACTGCGCCCGTTATTAGCAGACCTATTTTTGTATTCATATGAAGCAGAATTTGTCCAAAAACGTGAAAAGAAAACACTTTCTGTGGTCTTCAACTCGACATTTAGATATATCGACGACGAATTGTCAATTAACAATGGTAATTTCCATTCTTATGTCGATACGATATATCCCGGTGAGCTTGAAATAAAAGGTACCACAGAGGCTGACACATCTGTTTCATATTTGGATATTTTACCTTTACTTTAAAAAGAAAGTAATGGTAATCTAACAACCAAGCTCTTTGATAAACGTGATGACTTTAACTTTACAATTGTCAACTTCCCTTACTTATGCAGCAATATACCTTCATCACTTGCATAAGGAGTTTATATATTTCTGTTGATTCGATACGCAAGAGCATGCTCTACGTACGAACAATTTCTAAAACGAGGTAAATTATTGACAAACAAGTTGATGAAACAAGAATATCAGCAGTCTAGTTTAAAGTCATTTGAGTCAAATTCTATGTTTTTCATACAATGACCTTGTCAGCGTTATTTCCTGATCATACAATTTGTCATTGAGTCACAGGGGAGTACTTCTCCATGGCACCTGCTCCCACTTATGTTTTTTCATATCTGAAGCTTTCAACTAATTGAAAAATTTCGCATTTTCCAATTATTTATACACTGAATTGACGACGGATTTTCCCGATCATGACAAGGAGCACAAGGCGGGTGTGACCGGTTGGCAGGGTATGCTCACTCCTCCATAGCACCTGATCCCACTTCTGATGTTTCGGAGGTTCATGTTTGCTCTACTCCTATTTTGTATTGTTTTATGGACTTATGATTTTGAATACTGTTCGTTATCTCCATGTTTCATTCACAGAATCTTTGTCTGTACCCTCTATTTTACTTTGTGATCGGATACATATTTCAGGTTTTCCATAGCAAAAAATGGATATTATCACATTTTCTATGATATTATGGGGTGCCCATCTCTTATCCGCAACTTCTATACTATATCACTGAATAAAAATAAAATGATAATTTCAGAGATTCTTTTAAATTGCTTAGTCATTTATTCATTGTGACCTTCCTGATTTCCTTTTTTGATTTGTCAGACTGTCTATTATATCGGGTCTCCTATAGCATAACATTGAATTTTTTTCGCAGGATATCTAGTTTGTATTTATTATACACATAGATACATTACTTTTAATCTTTATTATATGCGTAGTTTAATTGTTTATCTATCTATTTTGAAAGAGTCAATGCTCGACGTATCTATATGAATTTTTGAATGCGACATTAAATATCAAACTTCTACAATCAATTTAAATTTTAATTATTGTATCATAATAGGAAAACCCCTTGTTTAAATGATATGTTAAAAACAAGACTTGCTTTCAATGTTTTTTTTTTTTTAGTGTTTTGAATTCTGTTTTTGTTTTTAAATTTTCAATTAACGGCAGTCACCTTTGATCCCATACTGTAGCAATATTCCATAAGAGTGTCTGTTTCTGTTTATCTTCATTAGATTTCTATGAAAAGATAGAATATTATATAATCCTTTGAACCAATCTTCAAATATTTGCATTAACCTCATTCATCATTTGTCGTGGAATACCTGTAGAATTCCTTACTGGCAAATTGTCAATAAAATATGTACAAAACAAAAACATTAAATATTAACTTTTAAGTTTTTCATTCCTCCAGTTTCTAAAAGCAAGTTATTAATCATATTAATTGAAAATGCTTCAAATATTGTTACTTGATTGAGTGTTGTGATTACATGTGTTTTAAGTACCGGTAGCTCATCAAACTTTCTATGACAATTGTACATAAGAACAAAAACCTTGGCATCTGGATCTTTATTTTCTGACTTTGGGTATACCTGTGACCTAGATCTCACTATTCTCTTTTTTGTTTGAAGCACAATTTAAAGCTTTTCTGAGGATTTTTTTTCTTCAAAACTATAAAAAAAAATACACGGGTGATAAAGGTATATTGCTATAAGTATATAAGTAAGTAATGGAAGTTGAAGAAAAATTATTCCCGTTTATCATAAATGTTTTTGTAAGGGTACTATTTACGTCTTTCTCAAATAAAATATCAAAGTGTGAAAAAGATGTGTCAGGCTCTGTGGCAACTTTTATTTCAAGTTCACTGGGATATACCGAGTCAAAAATGAATGAAAGTTACTATTGTTAATTGACAATACATCCTTTATTTACCTTGGTATCTAAATGTCAATACATGTTTGCTTTATATGAATAAAAATAAGTCTTCAACGGATGCAATTGGTAGCAATAAAATTCCAATAGAATGTTTAAAAAAAGCCGAGCGAAAAATAATATATATTCGATTAGAAACTCGAGCATCTTTTTATATCCATTTCATGCAGAGTATACATGTAATAGTGTTAAAAAATACATATATATGTATATTTTTAATAAAGTAGTTTTTCAGAACATGCAATGACAAGGTAAGTTGTACGAGTTCCATTTTATTGAAAAAGCAGCAGCTCTCCATAATATCAAAAAGTCTGAACTATGATTTATCGCAGAGAATGGTTAAGATGTATAAAGTGTTAAAAAGTCGTTCGTTATTTTTTTTGAAATTAAGGCATCCTTCCTCATCATACAAAGAAAATATTTGTGGTTTTAAAAAAACTGACCCAAAATCCTTGAATGTTGTCGCCTACAAGCAAGACAAAACCAACTCATTATTAACCCCTTAGCTCTTTTTTGACTGTCACAGACAACGGATATTATTTAAGGAATGAAGCTTATTTCAACTTTTTTTATACGATATAACATAACTTGGAGGAGTTTATGCTTTATAAACCGCGAAGTGGAAACTGCCCCACGTTATGTCATATCGTATAACACAAGTTGAAATTAGCTTCATTCCTTATAATTTAGTTTCAGTGTAGACAATGAGAAAATTTTCCCTCCGGAAAAAGGCTTCAAATTAAGCATATTTTATAAGTAACGTCAAGCGGAGTAATACGTTTTTGACGTAACTCATCGAGACGTAGGCAAGTTACGTTATTCATTTATTAAATCTTTTACCCAATCAAATGACGTGTTACAAGTAATATTAAATTCTATAAGTAGAGCACATTTTTTAGGTTACAAGTCGAAATTGACACCCCAAGAAAAACCAGTTTATATTTTGATGTTTTACCAACTATAGACGATAAAGGCCAAATAACAACTGAATTATATGATTATTGATTGTATATTGTTTTACGTCCCCTAAACTTTATGACAAACGAGATAACTAAAGCTTTTCCATAATCAACGTTATTTATAAAGCAATATTCCATTATCACTGTATGATTGTTAATTTTTACTAACAGCGTGACAGTTTCTTGATAGGGCGTGCTAAAATTTTGTGTGCGATTTTCTCCATATGATGTTTGAAAAAAAATGACGTTAAACAACATACAATCAATCAATCAAGAGCTAGCTCTGAGTTTGATCAGCACGAGAAGACTTTAACTTTTCTATCGTCAACTTGCCTTACTTATGCAGCAATATACCTTCATCACCTGCATACGGAGTTTATATATATCTCAGTTGATTCAATACGCAAAAACATGCTCTACTTATGAACAATTTCTAAAACGAGGTAAATTAGTGACAAACAAGTTGATGAAACAATAATATCAGCAGTCTAGTTTAAAATGATCATCATTTACAAAGTTCTTTGGTAACAAGATACAATGACCTTGTCAGCAAATACAATTTATCATTGAGTCAAATGCTGACTGACGTTTTTCATACTAATTGTTAGTCCATCATTTACACTCTGAATTGACGAAGGATTTTTCCGTTATTTCCTGATCATGACAAGGAGCACACGGCGGGTGTGACCGGTCAGCAAGGAGCTCACTCCTACTCCTCCATGGCACCTGATCCCACCTCTGATGTTTTGGAGGTCCGTGTTTGCCCTGCTCCTGTTTTGTATTGTTTTAAGGACTTTGATATTGAATACTGTTCATTATCTCCATATCCTTCATGCTAATCATTGATAAGTTGCAGGTATTTCAACAACCTCATTTAAAGTACTATAAGTATTCAATGCGTAAATTCAATGGGCGTTTTAATGACCTTGTGCTGACTACAAATGCATACTGGTTAACCCATCACTGTGATTGGTTTTTTATTTGGGGGGGGGGGGTTGATTTGTTTCATACCCATTGTTAGACCATAGTGAATTTGACTAGCACACAAAATGTTCAATACACAAGCAAACTGTCACGCTGTTTGTAAAACAATAATACATTAATAGTGGTTATAAACATTCTTATGTCGATACGGTATATAGCCCCGTGAACTTGAAATAAAAGATCCGTGTTTTGTGTTACATCTGTTTTATTTTTTAATGTTTATGGATGATTGAGATTTGATAAAGTTGCATTTTTACATCTCACTTCTTAACTACTGAAGACATTATCAAAAGTCTTCTGACAGACGAACAGTTAGACAAAAGAGTCATTGTGATCAGAAAAGCCACTTGGGCTTTTAGTTCAGGTGAGCCTTAAACATGTTTTAAATTTGGCGCCGCTCTTATCCTCCAGTAATATCAGTAAATCTCACCGGAGACATGTTTTAGTATATTTTACTTCCTTATGTAATAAGAAGTTACACATTTCCTATTTTAACAGTATCCGTGACTTTTATTTCTTTGCATTGGTTTCTTTCAACTAAAAAATTTTTTTTTTATCGTGAATGGGGAAATTCCTCTTTAAGACTATAAATCTAGAGCTAATCTAGCTATTCATCAATGTTTTTATGTCCATTGCAGAAAAATCTAACACATATTCAGCATTTTCCAATTCTTAATATAATAAACGTGTAAATATTGCACTTATTAACCTAGGAGTCTAGCCTACGAAGATATGTTGTAAAGATTGGGTTTCATCCAGAGCCTGAGTTCAACTACTGTACAAGGCTGAATTTTATTAGCATGTAACAATATTACAGCATTAGAAATCTTCATGTGAATATAACGACATTAACAAGAGCTGTTAGTTCCGGGGTACTTTAGAACATTAAAGTATTTTTTTCAACACTAGATGGCTTTTGATAAAACATATTAAGCCACTTAACATTGCGCACTCGGAGCATGAAAACGGGAAATCCCCGTCTTCACCCCTTGTTTATGTTTGGGTTCCATTCATGCTGACTCAAGAAATCAATAAAACATTTTAACCGCATTTTTTATTGCTGATGATTTCAAGGAAAATTTTATTTTATATATACGGGTATAGGAAAAATACTTGAGTTTGACAACTTGCTTATAAATGTATCAGAAAAATAGGAAGACTCTGAATGAGAAAAAAAAACCTGTTAAAACAACTGGTAAAGAATACCTTGAATAATTGAAATTAAATATTGATTATTTTCGAATCAGGAACAAACTTGCAGAGTATTTGTATGTCCACAAGTATAACTGTTTGACTTTGTAGCAATACCACAATTAGCTCATTATGTTACAAGATTCTTTGTCTTTCGCGTGAAAAAACATGTGACCTTGATTTTCGTCTGCCAAGATTTTTTGAATTCATAGGGCCTAGTTTTTTGTTTTGTTTCTACTGTTTCTAACTCATGAATAAGTAAGTGACAGTGCATCGGTTAAGAAAAAGTGATGAACATATCCGAGTTTAAAAGACATAAAAGTTGAAAGATAACGATAAAAGTTGGCCCTAAAATGACTTTTAAACTCGGTGGGTAATTTTAGGGCCAACTTTTATCAATATATTTTGTCAAATATTTTGTTTAATTATTAAAAGAATGTTCCGAAAAATTTTGGCGATTTAGAATTCATGGATAAAGGGGAACAGTGCCAGATTCATGAACTTTCTCCATGCATGGGGTTCAGGTTTCCAGGGCAGGGTTAAGTTTGTCAACTGAAAAAAAAAAACATTATAAGATACATGATTTCATTCAAAATTACTTAGCAGACACCGAGGAGGAAAATTTTGCATGATAAAAAAAATTCTTTGCCTTTTTCCAAAATCATAAAATTCATTCCCACTTTGCCCATGGTTCAAAACCTTGAATGGGGATATAGAATTTAGGCCCTAATTAAAATTTAATTGAAAATATTAACTACTATACAGCCATGCAAATCTCTCTACTCATACATTGCAATATTAAGGACAACCTGCCTTCTTGCTGTTTTATCAGTCAAAAGAGAGGGCTCGCAGTGGATCAAATCGATCTAGAGGGGATTCTAACTTCTTCATGGCACATGATCCCAATTCTGATTTTTTTCAAAGATCTGTGTTTTTGCACGCTTTGCTCTGCTCTCGATTTTTATTGTTTAATATCATTGTTACACGGCTACATGAACCTTTTTGGTCTAGATGAAGGTTGCATTTCTTTGCAATTCTCCTCCAACTTGAAATGAGAATTATCTTCAAAAATGCCTAAGTCAGGGATTTACTCAGATTCTGTAGGGAGTGGCTCCATTCCAATATTAAGAAGCTGGCATTTCCCCTCTTTTTTATTTAAAATTTGAGAGAGAGAGTAAAAAAAGCCTCTTATTCATGAATTGTCCTTTATCTAAAAGTTTTCTTACATACAGATGTCTTTGGTTATTTCTTTATTTTGCATTAGTTTTTGTATTCGTATGAAGCAGAATTTGTTGAAAATCTTATACTTGAAAAGAAAACAATGATTATTGCCTTCAACTCGACATTAAGATATAATATCATACACTGAGTATTGTCAATTAACAATGGTTATATCCATTCTTATGTCGATATGATATACCCCATAAATATATAAGATACCACAGAGTCTGCCACGTGTATTTTATATTTGGTCATTTTACGAGAAAAAAAGACGTTCATTGTAATCTTACCAAAAAAGAGTCTGACTCATCTGTTTCATATTTGGATATTTTACTTGAAAAAGACGTTAATAGTATTCTAACAACCAAGCTCTGTGATAAACGTGATGACTTTAACCTAACTATCGTCGTCAACTCCCCTTACTTATGCAGCAATATTCCTTTATCAACTGCATATGGAGTTTATATATCTCATTTGATTCGATACACAAGGGCATGCTTTACGTATGAACAATTTCTAAAAACGAGGTAAATTTTTGACAAGCAAGTTGATGAAACAAGAATTTCAGCAGTCTCGTTTAAGTCATCATTTCGTAAGTTCTTTGGTCGATACAATGACCTTGTCAGCAAAACAACTGGTCATTGAGTCAAATGCTGACTGACGTTTTTCATCCTAATTATTATAGTCCATTATTTATACACTGAATTGACAACGGATTTTCCCGTTGTTTCCCGAACATGACAAGGAGCACACGGTGGGTGTGACCGGTCACCAGGTTATGCTTACTCTTCCATGGCACCTGATCCCACCTCTGATGTTTTGGAGGTCCGTGTTTGCTCTGCTCCTATTTTGTATTTTTTATGGACTTTTGATTTTGAATACTGTTTGCTATCTCCACATGTTTCATGATAAACTTGATGGCTTTAACTTTTCTTAAAAATCGTCAATTTCCCTTACTTACTTGTATTCAGCAATATTCCTCCATCACCAGCATACGGATTCGAAACGCAAAAGCATGCTCTACGTACGAACAATTTCTAAAACGAGTTATTGACAAACAAGTTGATGAAACAAGAATACCAGCAGTCTTGTTTAACGTCATCACTTAGTATTTTCTGTGGTCGTGACAATGACCTTGTCAGCTAATAGATTTTATTATTAAATCAAATGCTGGATGACGTTTTTCATACTAAATTAGGCCATTATTTACACGTTAAATTGTCGAAGGATTTTCCCGTCATTTTCCGACCATGACAAGTAGCAGTGGGTGTGACCGGTCGGCAGCAAGGAGCTCACTCCATGGCACTTGATCCACCCTCTGATGTTTAAGAGGTCCATGTTTTCTCTACTTCAAAATTTGTATTGTGTTATGGAATATTGAATAAATATAATTACCAGGAAAAAGTGTGTCTACTGAACTGATTGTTGATTCTAGTTCCCTAGGTTCATATTGCAAATATATTTAAGATTTTAAAGATGTGAAGATAACAACAATGACCATGCAATCTCTTGAACCAAGTAATCAAAACAAATCATAAACATGCAGAGCAAAAACAAAAACTCCTGGAAACACCACAGGTGAAAGCGTGCCTTAGGGGAGTGTCTCCTGCTGACCAGTCACACACACCTTGTGGTCCATATGCAGATCTGTTGACGGAACATTCCGTTGTCAATTTTAGTACAAAAAACAAAGGCCTAACAATTGGTATGAAAAAAGTCAGTCAAATTACACAATAAGGTCATTATAACAACCATATAAATATGACATAAAACAGAGTTGTTGAAATCCCCTTGTAACATCAACTTATTTTGTTGTTGTATTGCTTAATAAATAAGATAAGTTGACAAAGAAAAGACTGAAATCATCCTGCTTGTCAAAAAGTTATAAGTGAGCTATTGTCTCTTGACAGTAATTCATCCGAAACTAAAACAGATGTGGCGGACTCTATATCGTTTTTTATTTCACTGGGATAAATCGAAAAATAACACTAACCATTGTTAACTATAAAAAGCCGTTTATTTATGAAATGATTAATGTAACAAATGGTAATCAATTAAAAAAATCTAAAGTCGATGCAAATCTGTGAACAGGGCATAAATAAAACAGACTCCCGTTGCGTTGAAGGTCTGAACAAGAGTTTTCGTCTTCTTGTGAAGAAGCTTCGATATATTGTAAAATTGATAAGGACTGTACTGCGTAGCTTCTTTTCTAGATTCCACATTTATCACACGAGCCTTTACGTTCTTCACCTTAAAAAGAAGGGAAAAAATAATTATTACATTAGGTTCTTCATTAGTAATTATAATGACACAGGCATTCTTGTTTTTCATTGTTATTTTTATTTGTTTACATGCTAGTTTTGACAAGGTGTAAACATTCCCAGTTAAGGTGTCCACGTTGTATGAGAACATGTCCCTTACAGGAGATGGGGAGTCCAGGATCCACACGTACACACCTTCCTCTTGTCACAAGAACCTGTTTCCAATCCTTAACCATTGATAACTGTCTCCTATCCTAAACTATTGAAAACATTTAATTGGTGACAAATTCTAAATGCGCATCTACCTTTCCACTTGTCATGTTTGTCTTGTCGTGTCGACCCTAAAAAAAATTAGGTCACACAACTTGCTTTCATCTTGCTTTCTTGAAATTAAAATTTTCATGTTATTTTGATTGGAGAAAGAAAGTTTGATAATGTTCGTATAAATGTTCCCAGAGTATGGTAACCTTAACGTTTAAAAATGTTATGGCCAATTTTTATGAAGGCCAGTAGGTGGGTATAAAACTCCTGTTTTGTGTACTTTATAGTATATAATAAACAAATACCGGGTATTTATCGAGTAATAAGGAAACATGAAACTAATTTTTTGATCGAATTTCATTTTTAAAGTTTGTCTCATTTGCTTCGATGGGGTTGATAAGAAAAAAAATCAGTATTACAACTTTTCACGTATGAACTAAAATTACATAAGCTATGAAGGGCCATGATCGAAGGGCTAAGTTACTCTGTTCTTTCTAATGGGTCAGTAGGAAACTTGGACGTTTAGCTGAATTGTAAACAAATGTGACCGATATTTTCACAGTCCCTCTAGACGTCTATATACTGGCTAGATAATAAGACACAGCAGATTAAATGGATCGTTAATAATCCCAGATAGTCCGCCATCTCCGGTGCTCTTCATGCTGTAAATCGAGCATCCGCTACATCTCTCGATCGAAGTACCACATAACCAAAATATCCGGCTCGGTGGCGATTTACTGTGATTTCTCTGTTTAAATGAGTATTTGTTATATTTCGAAGTCCGTGATTGATGATATACATATATAAATATTTAAACGCATGTGATGAATAAGTGACGTATTATATAATTCTTAGAATTATTTTAAATATATGCAAGAATAGTAAAGCGAAATTAAAGTTGTTGTTGCCGTTTTGGCCTTCATATATGCTGTCATTCAAAAAACCTCTCAAGACTGACATGTTGATTGTTTTCGCGAAGCGCCACGTGCTTAAAATAATTATTAATGAGTTGGGAAAATCCGGACTTTCCCTAGATGAACTGGTTTTGTTTATCTAAATACATCAAGCATGCCCTCTTTCTTATAAATCATTATGCATTTTAACATGTTTAACGTGCATCATGGAAAAATACATCTTGTTATTAGTGACAAATTCGCTTAGTCATGGGGTTTTCCTCAATGTTTGTTGAAGATCAAAAGCGGTAAAGGAATCTATATCTACTACACGTTTATAGCACTCCAGGGCCAGTATCGGATGATGGGCGATATTTTTACCCGCTGTACCTATCGACTGAATAATCAATATATATATATATAGGCATGCAGAAAAACCAACACAAAAATTCACATCCATTGTATACATGTTTAAAACATTCGTTTAAATCATTAATTACAACTAATTGCTTTCAACTCCCCTCTCAGTTTTACGGGAGGTGTTTTACGATTTTTATGCCAAGAAAATTGAAGATTCGGAGGCACATACTTTTTACTGTGTCCGTCCGTCTGTCTGTCTAGTTGTTTGTTTGTAAAAAAAAACTTTAACCTTGCCCATAACTTTTGTGGGTTGTAGTTCATTGTGAGAAACTTTTCTTTTGGGTAAATATATTGACCTCTAGCCCTTGAACTTGCATTTTGACCAAATTTTTCATTTTTTTCCCAAACTATAGCCATATATTTTGAACGGCTGGTGATGGGACTTTCATATTTCTTATGTTAACTTCTTGTAATAAAACCTTACCTTGTGTATGATTATTTTTTTTAATGTCTTGACCTTGCACTTTGTCTAGATTTAGCTATGGCCATCACATATACATTGTTAGTGCTAGTGCTTTCATATTTTACAGATATATTCCTTAAAAGACGGTCATCCCCTGGGCACCAACAATTTTGACCGTTTAGCCTTGACCTTGAAGTTTGGCCTAGTTTTGAAAAACTTTATCCTTGGCCATAGCATTTGAGCATTTGATGCTAGGGCTTTCATATTTCACAGTCCATTTTCTTGTGACAGGGCCTTTAATTGGGAACTATTTTTTTTAATCCTTCAAGTTGACCTCGGAGGTTGAAAAACGATCATAACCTTGTCCTTTACTTTTGAACGTGTGCTGCTAATGCTTTCTAATTTCGCAGATATATTTCATGTGACGAAACTTTTCATATGGTACCATTATCTTTAACATTTGCAATGGGCTGCCATACGGGGGTACCAGCCACAGAAACAGTTTTTTTTTTTTGATAATCAAATGAAATTCATTGATTGCTTGATGCTAACCAAATTAAGCAATTTTCTATCAAATATGATTGTGAGAATATCATGATTTTACCCATAGCATTATATTTTGATAATATCAGTGTAAATGAAGGAATAAGTCGGTGTTAGTGCGAAGCTTTAATTACTCGCTCACCCGTGTCGTGGTTGGGGGAGGCATTGAAATCCGTTGGTTTTAAGTCAATGATATTTACACTAGAAAGATCACGATTGTCAGCCAATTTTAAACCCTTTTCAAAACACTTCATTTTAAAACTTTGTATGTGCGTGATCATGTTAAAGCAAACTAGCTGACATGGTGATTCTATGGGGCCTCCTTTCGCTGTAACATTAACCCCTACCTCACCCCTCCCGAGGTATAATCAATACGTCACGCCCTTATATCAGCTGCTATTGGAATGTAGCTTCTCTTTATCTGTTGTAGCCTTGAGCGTGTTGAGTTGAGGAATTCCTCATCAATCAGACACTTGTAGTCAAACATCACATCCTCTCTGAACCGACAGAAGTCGGGGCTCAGATGTTAAAAATGTATTTAGGTTATTGGTAATAGATCAATAACAGGGGAGATAGGGTAGAATCGACCAGAGAAGATGTTATGTATATTCGCTCAACCTACACACAGATGATCAATGTAGCGGATTGTTTTAATTATTGTATTGCTGTGGCGATTTCAGTGTTTCATAGACAGGATTCAACGATGCTCAATTTTAAATGAAGAATCCATGATAATAGAGTGGGGCTATGATTAACCTGTTTCATGCAAACTTAGCTTGTAATATTATACTGTGATACAGAAGTGTCCTCTTAAAATTTTGTAAGAAATAATTGCATAAGTTGTATAACGATTATAAATAATAGCAACAACACAATTTATTCATTTTTACTAATTATATGTATATAAAATTACTTTTGACTCTTAAATAAAATTTAAAAAGATAATTAAAATTAATAAAATTAAATCACCACAAAAATGAATGTGGTCACTTTCCCCCATTCTTTTTGCGTTTTCATTTACGCCATCACTTCATCGAGTTCATTCAAAGTCTTGGATGATACACCTATGATGTATGCTCTATAAACTCAAGCCTTACACTGTACTTGATTGGTAGGCGTTACATATTCCTGGGGGAGAGGTTGGGGTCAAGATGCATATTTCCTTTCATGTTACTAACAGAGATGTCTTCATCAACTTGTCCATAACAAATCGATATATGGTTGTCATACAAATCTTGGCTAAACATCAAAATTGCTTGAATATTTCATAGCTATTGGTTGGCGATGTTTATCGACCCCGGGTGGACGCAGGGTTAGCGTGCTTTTTCGCTCTCATATTTCCCCCTTTTTCATCTCTCCCTCTTTTCTTTTGGTGCCGTTTTCTACTATTTTTGAAGAATTTGTTATTTGATAGTATTTGTACAGCGAGGGATTAGTGTTCTAGATTGTGATTTAACTAGGTTCCCCTTTAAGTGAAAGCTATTGACAATCCATCGTGCGTGCAATCAATGTTGACTGAAGAAAAATGGTATTATTTACATATAACTTGAACTAATACAAACACAATTCGGCCGCTTATAATTATACGACCTGACACGTTCGATTTTTGCTTCTATACCTCCATTACTGTCCATTATTCTGTGGTGTTTGTTCAGCAGGACTCATGTACAGAGCCTAACTGAAATAGTGGCGAACAGACCAAAGGTCAAGTACCACATTGCAGCTCAACAGTCTAACGTATCAAAATCAAGCTTAATTAAACTGTGTTCATAGAGTTGTAGTTTCCCACTCTTTCTATTGATAAAGAAAGTGCAACTACAAACAAATGTTATCATTTAATGAACATAATTTATTAACATAGACTGTACCAACCATTGTATCAAAAGACAATGAATGCACAGTCACTTAATTATAATTATAAAATAACACTTCAGGTCTACTGAAATATATAAAAAAAAAATAATTGTACACCATTTGTAAAGATCGAACTGCTCGCAGTTCTAGGGTAAAATATTTACACAGTGTATAATCATGATAATGCCACATGCAGTAAAAAAAAAACGCCATGGTCAGCTCCGTAACTAATACCCAATGGCAAAACTAACAGTTGATTTTTCCAAGGTCTTTTGTTAAAAAAAGTAAAGACGCGTTCCAATTATTCACATCGACAATATACTTCATCGATTAGCCCAGGTATTTACAGGTAGGCATAATAGGTTCCGCATGACTGCCCTCCCTGAACAAGAAAAATCGTGACGAGGATTTGGGGTAACTCGGGTGTAGGTTAAGAATTGGAGCAGCGTTCTGGCTGACTGCACGCACGTAATGCTTTAAAATATGTAAAATGATATGAAAATTGCTCGCCATTTCAGAGATAATGATTTAGAATTGACATCTTGTAATACCGACAATATCTCGTTAACATTATTTAAAAAGGTACAAAATATTAAGTCTATATAGATGCAGCATCACAAAATGCACAACATAGTTGGATTGTCAAAGAATGAATGATGGAAATGAAATCCTGTCAGCTCTTCGCTACTTTTGCAATGTTTTCTGGAAGATTGGCACCGTTTGAGATCACAAAGTTTTTCAAAAGTTCAAGCTGTTTGGACATGGCATCCAGTTTTCCTTTCAGTTGCACATTTTCAGATTCCAGATATTGCATTCGCTCTTCCATTTCAACTTGTTTTAGCTTAGCCTTTTCACGACATTTGCGAATTGCAAGATTGTTTCTAGCTCTTTTTTCAAAATATTCACGAGTACCTTTTTCTGGTTGTCTCTTCTTTTTCACCGGTCCGCCTGCGGACGGTTTCCTCCCTGGTCGTCCCCGGGGACGGGGAACATACTCCACGTCCATGGGACTCGGGGGCGGGGTCACAAGTGATGAAAGGTCCTGATCCGAGGCCTCTGAATCTACGTATGACCCGGATGATGAGTGGTCAAGATCGTCAGATCCCGCCGACCCCGTGGAATGAAGCGTTTCTCTGACAGATTGTAAACAGGACGACACCTGTTCCGGATTGAGTACAAACTCGAGGTTGTCAAAGCTGCTGAGCTGGGCGATAAGCGATTGGTCTGGGACGGGCTGAGCCTGCACCGTGACCGGGGCAGCGTTCACTAGTGTGGTTAAGTCCTCACTACTAGCTACACTCTGGACAATGTCATTAGATTTAATATCCAAGATAAGCTTCTCTAACGTTTCGTCATTCACCTGAGTGGAGTTATCAAAAAGTTCTTGGATGTCCACAGAATTTTCCAGCACTGGGTCCAAGTCGAAGGGGTTCCTTTCCATCATAAGTCTGTATCATGCAGTGCAATTATCTCGTAGTGGCCAACAGGATTCACTAGGCCATCCGGGAGTTTAGCTGATCGCGGCTGGAGCGCTAACAGTACACACGATGTGCTCGCTTTGCCGGTTAACTACGGATTGTGGATTTCCTGCTCTTGCCTTTTAAATTTATATCGGCTTGCGCCCAGGTAAGTCCCGGTATAAAGTGTATTACTAATTCAACATGTGACGCTTCGTTGTTGCTACACAAGTGACGTCACATTATGTTGAAATGTTCGCTCTTGTGTAGCAAAACAAATAGACCACCTTAGAGTACAATGGAATGGCACACAGTAAATGGGATATGTCTATCTGTTTTAAAAATAGCCTAATGACGTCTAAAAAATCTATTTTAAGATGAAATCTACTTAGCACCTGACATAATGCATTCGTGTATATTTATTCAAATGGTTTTCTTTTTATATGTCGTGGACCAACGCGTAGACATTATACAAGACCCGAAAAAGAAAAGGGGTTCTATTTACTAGTACTCGCCGGGTGCTATACAGTGACCCATCCCTCTCGTGTCTTTTAGAACTAGCTTTAAAAACCTTTTTATTCTGTATTGTATGCATTAAATTTAGATTCTATTACTCTGGTTAGCGTGTTGTTAATCATTCGGATGTATTTACCTTCCAGAAACACCAAATTTATGAAAAAAATAATTAAGTTTTTAAACTATATATTTTATGTAATTTATTTAAGATGTTCATGTAGAAATAAAACAGTATTTTTTTATTATTGACAAGTTTTTTCTGTATGATTTAGCATCTCTCTATATTTTTTAATTAGTTTTATAAAATATATTAATCCTTTCATAGTACTGTAGTACTTGTTAAATTTTTGTTGGACCTTTTTGCATTACAACTGCATTTGTCCATATCTCTGATCATTATTTAATTGTTGATATTCATTTTATAACTGAAAAACCAACAGGGATACAAAAGTCAGAACGCAATGAATATATCTTGTATATGGCTGGCACGCACATTTTATACTTCAGTACTTTCATAATCCCTTACTAACCACGAAGTATTCCAAATAAATAATAGATGAAAGGCATTGTGTTAATACCGGTATAGGCAGTTATTAATATGACAGCGATATATCTACCGGTATCCAAACATTGAAAGACCACTTGCCGTCCTTCTTATTTACCCATGCTTACTTGTTATTAATTAAATCTACTAATCTCGGTAAACGGATTAATTTAGGATTAGAACCTACAGATTCCTGTTGTTGGCCGTGTAGAATCCTGAATGGACAGGCGAGCGGGTCTGAGGAGTCATTATCCAGTACAATGTCAAGAATTGGAACAGCAGGAACCGGGTCAGACCTAGGGAAGTTTACAGATTGCCATGGCAACCGGTAAATAAAGGAAAACAAATCAATGTCAGAAAAGCACGCAGCATCCGCAGTATTTACCGGGGGTATAAAAATCATTAACTGACAGCTTTTCAAAGCGTATGTGTATATTGCATGAATGCTAGTATTATAATTTTCATATCATTGCATTCGATATTTTCCTTTGGATTAAATGCTAACATAACTGTTCTTCTAGTACCCACTACCCAGTACTAGTAATTGATATAGTCACATGGCATATTTTTTTTTAGATTTTTGTCAGAAGTAAAATAATCTTAATTATGAATAAATTATGAATCTGTGCGATTTCTTCTGTCAATAACACTACAAGAGTTATCGCTCCTGTGTATCTCTACATATTGGAGAATCGCAGCAAGAAAAAAAAATGCACCAAAAGCTAGTTCCATTCTCTTTTAAGGTAGTCTATTGACAAAACATATTTATACCCCCCGCTTGAAAAGCGGGAGGGTATATAGTAATCGGTATGTCCGTCCGTCCGTCTGTTACGCTTTGGGGTACCCATCTCTTATCCGCAACTCCTCTCATACCACTGAAGGAAATTGAATGAAACTTTCACAGAATTTTTATTACATATTGCCATTGTGCATCTCGTATTTTACTTTTTGATCTGACATATATTTTGGATTTTCCAGAGCAAAACATGGACACTGCCATTTTATTCATATGGGAGGCGGGGGGTATCATTTAGTGAGCTCAGTGCTCACAGTATCTCTAGTTGATTTGGTCGTCTTTATTACATTTTCAAATGTGCATAGGCCCGTAGGAAACAATTTCACAACTGGAGGGGGAAGGGGACACAGCCACTGATATATTTTCAGTAGGGATACTATCAACTAGGTCTACCAAAAATTCATTAACAAGCAAGTAAAAAAGTCATCAGACGTTTTCATTGAGATGGCACGGCCAGTATACTATGTTTTTCATATTATACTATATAATGGCAAAATTATTGCCGACCACGCCCCCTCCCACCCGGTCCTTACGGTCATGGTGCAGTGCTGACCTGTAATTCACTTAAATAGATAAAATGGGAAAGAATGGTATTTTGTCACAGTTAAAAGAATAACACTGGAGATTTTCTTCCCCAGAGAAAGTAGTTAAATCAGCATGTGTTTGTAAAATGCACTGTGTGAATGGCAAAATTTATAAATAAAAATAGGTATTAAAATAGGTAAAACTAGTATTTAATGTTGTGGCTGCAAATGACCCAACAACAGAGTTTATATTTATTGTTTCCATTGCCTTGCCATACATAGATTGCAGAAGTAATGGACCTATATGAATTTTGGAATGGTTGCCGGGGTACTTTAATTTTTCATACGTGTATATTTCTCGTGATCTAGACCACTATTCGACTACCGAATTTTTGAACTCTTGGTTTTGGCGTTTTAACCTACATTTGAAAAACTTAAACGTTGCCGAGCTGTCTTACGGGGGCTTCAGAGTTTCACAGATCTTTGCAGTTTTTGGCTCAACTCAAAGCGTGGCTCAAGGGTTATAACTCGTATACAAAACTCGAAGTACGGAAAAAATGTGCTAGAAGGAAAATTAGCTTGGAGGGAAAAACATAATAGTGTTTCAGAGTCCATTAAATATATTTTCCCCTGAATTAATCTATTTCTTCACAAAATATATGCTTATGCCAATTAACAAATCTAAATTCCACTTTGTCTTAAAAATTCAAGTACCTAGCATTAAATTAAAAGCTAAAGGAAAAAATAACAGGTAAGAGTTTTACAAAATTTGAAAATCTTTACTAGTAGCTCCACCTCTGCACTGCTTACTAAATAGTTCTGATTCGGTATTATTTTTATGAAGTTTAGAGAGTAATCTATACCTACATGTAGATGAAGGTTATCGAAATTTACGATGTTTTACCCAATCTGTAATTCAAACTTTTTTTTTTGCCAAGATAATTTAATTTTTGAACACTATTTGGATGTGTAAAAGCACCCCACTAGTAATCATATTGCTTTCTGATCAATAATACTGTTTATAATTATTGTTTTTCAACACTTGAGGGGGGGGGGGGGTGTAAACACAACCCTACGTTGAGCATGACATAGAAAAGTAAATACTAGGAAGTATCCTCAATCTTTATACAATTAAACTTTCTCAATGCAAAAAAACAACAACAATGTGTAGGCCTATAGAGGCTCCTTGAATCGTGGGGAAACGGTTCCATACTCAGTAACAACAGTGTCTAAAAATACAGCAGTGCAAAATAAAGAGGGGGTATCAGTTGAAGAAGTGTTTGGGGATGCTTGCATGGTAGGCTAGCCGGATCTGCGTGCCTTTTGTTAAAAAGTATATGTTTCGATGATATGGTTATATCGTGTAGGACACAATTTTTAATATTAATTATAAGTTGTCGATCTGACACATCTTCACATGGGTTTTCATCACCACCGGATATATACCAAGTCGCCCGGGGAGTGGCGCTCTCACGCCATGTCATCCACAAAGACATAGTAAAATTAATAATATGTCGTATCTTTCAATATTAAATGACACTTTCATTATTTCCCCAGCAGTGATAAAGTTTTAACAAATTATGTCCAATTCAGTGGCCAAATATTAGGCCCATTTTAAATAACTAACATCGTGTCCCTTTGTTTCCTCTTGAAAACTTCAAATCAAACACTGATTAAGTTTTAAATTTTTATTACAACTAGTATTTAGAAAAGATATAAAATGTGATATACAACAACAACAACAACAAATACTTGTTATAAAAACAGCATTGCCGTCATCATGTTCGGCTTTAGATACACAATATTTACAAGTCTCAAACACAAAGCAGCTATCTGCATGGTTTAAAGAAGTTCTATTTACATCAAAGTCCCACCAAAATTTGGGGCTCAACAAAGTTCTGGATTGAAGGTCACCTTGCCATGATTTCTTCAAATTTTGAGGGTAGAGAGGCACCAACATTGATGAACAAACTCTTAAGCACATTAAGTTCTTTTGTTAACAAGTCAAGTTTCTTTTGTAAATTTTCGTTTTCTGTGGTCAGTTCTTGCACTCTTTCCTCTGTTTCTTGTTGCTTTTTCTTTGCTTTGTCTCTACTTTTTCGCACAGCGATGTTGTTTCTGACTCGTTTATCTAGATATTCCTCGGTCCCTTTAGCTGGTTGCTTCTTTCTATTTGGTCTGATGGGACCCCCCGCGGATGGCTTTCTGCCGGGACGACCACGCACTATCTGAAGGGGCGAAGTCGGAGGGGTGAGGGTCGATGAAGTGACGTCGTGTTCAGACCCGGACGGTGAGTGCACGAGACTGTCGACGTCACATGTGCTGAGATCCTCCCCCTTGATGGTTGAGACTGACCAGCCAGTCTCTGTACTCGTTGTAATTTGGTCCTGACTTGACATAAAGTCAAATTCTTTTAAAGTAGGTAAGGCACTTGTTTGTGCTGTTTGCAGTTCAGTAAATGGGACACAGGTAACTGGGTCAGCGGTCTTCTCCCCCAAAATAATGCTCTCTAAAGCGGCGTCGTTAACGTGTGTGGAGTTATTCAGCAGTAATTGAATGTCAACTGAATTTTCTAAGAGCGGGTCCAAGTCAAACTGGCCCGGATTATCAAGTGAAATCGTTACTTGCGTTTTCTTGCCCTGTTCAGTATCGTACAGGTTTAGCGATTCCATCAAATTTTCTTGAGGACATGGTGAACCTGGGAAAATGTTCTCGTCAAATGAAATTATTGGGAAATCCAGCGCCTCCTCTTGTGTTGTCACCCCAAAGACAGACCCGAAAGCCTGTGTTATGTTCACACGCGAATCTTGAAGATTGCGGTCGTTTACTTGTCTCACTCTGGAGTTGTTAGACATACCACTGACGAAACATCGTGATCTCAACGTATATATAGATATTAGTCGGGGTTATCGATGTATTACTACGCAAAGTCAAAATTGCAAAAATATATAATTAGCCTAGTAAAAGATAAAGTATTCATAAAAATATACACTATAATCAAAAGAAAAATAAATTTAACTTTTTAAAAATCCAACACATGCTTATTTCGTTTTTTAGTTTGATGAGAATCAAGAACTATTTTGTAAGTCGCAATGATGTATCAGGTATAGTTTGCCTTAATTCTAAATTTAGAATATGATGTAAGAAGGACCGATTTTCATTGGTTCCTAAAAATAAACATTACCACTTCATTAGTCTTGACGTAAATATTGCTGGAAAACTCCTTTAGGTTTTCTCGAGTGTGGAGTGAGATTCTAGAGAATTCCGAAAGTGGGAAATTCCATTTTGTGCGGTATGACCCTTTCAAAAAATTTCTTCTATGTTTTTTAAATTTCATATAACGTGTAAAATATTTTAAGATACATTTTTCCCTATAATATCAAAGAGTTAATTGGTATCTTAATTTTAATGATCATTCTGCACTGAATAAAGGAAGTGCTTACCGATTGGCGAAGAAGTTGATTGCATCACAGATAAATTGCATGGAAGGCCATTAGTATACAGATTGCTTTTGAAAGAAATATTTGCCTTTAATATCGAAGTGGATATCAGGTAAGATTTTTTCAAACTTTATTTTGATTTGTTCTATCAAAAAATACGATTATCGTTCAGAGATACGATGATCAAAGCTTCTTTTGGTTTGTTGATATTGACAATTCTACTTCCGGTTTTTGATTTTGCAATCATTTCGTCTATTGTTTTGTACCCAAAGTTAAATATTGTTTTTCTGTTTTCGCTAAAATTGACTAGAATGTTTCCATTATTTTAAATGATATGAAATTCATGGTTTAAAAAGGGTCACATACACTAAAAACATTTATTGCATCAGGTACTAAATCTAGCGAGGGGGAGATCACTCTATTTAAATGTTGTGATGCAATAGTGAATGTCTGTTTGTAGGTTGTAAGATGGCACCAAAACGGCCGGATTATGATGGTTCAGACGGAGAGTCATGTGATAAACCTCCCAAACGTGCTAGAATGGAAAAAGACACAGATGAGTATTTGAAAAGGAGGGAAAGAAATAACATAGCAGTAAAAAAGAGTAGAGAGCGTTCCAGACAAAAAGCTAAGGAGACAATTGAGCAAGTGAATAGATTGCGAGCAGAAAATGAAATGTTGGAACAAAAGGTTCAAATTCTTTCAAAGGAACTGAGTGTTTTAAAAGACTTATTCTTGGCTCATGCAGGCAGCGTAGCCCAGTCGGACAGTGCCATAGAATCCACTGATGCGCGGGCACCAATCTCCGACCATCAGTACAGCTCATCTAAACAGAAACAGTGACTCCAAACACTGGAGATAGATCTCGATCTTTCATGTGCATTGGTCCATTTTATTATATATAAATCAGCAAAAGATAATATTGTTTACAATCAACTCACATACAGTGCTCTAGTTTCATACATTTTAGTTACATGCAAACAAAAGATGGCGGTGATAAATAAAGTTTTGTCTTTACAGATGCCTTTCTTTTTTATGTAAAGCATTAAGAGGTATGAGAATAAAGTTGAATGTAAATCTCATTTAAAGAAACTTGAGCTGTTTGACAGACCAAGGAGAAGTTAACTTGTAACTAACTTGACAGAAAAAAAAATCGGAATGATCGAGCCAGAATAGCAAACAAACCCTATCAGAGCACTTCTCAGAACCAATTTAATGCAGCTGCATGATTTTAGGATCAGCAGACAAATGAGTTTGTAACTTGTTTGTAAAGATTGGAATGTTGAGCTCATTTCCTATCTTTTTCCCCTGGAGAGCAGTGTCAGGCATTAACTCTTAAATTTTTTAGGTCACCTGAGTAAACTCAGGTGACCTATTGCTATCCGTTTTTGTCCGTCGTCGTCCGTCGTGCGTCGTGCGTTAACATTTAAACATTTTCAGCTTCTTCTCTGAAACCACTGAACCAATTTCAACCAAATTTGGCATATAGCATCTATGGGTGAAGGGGAACAAAAATTGTGAATTTCGTGGTCCCGGCCCCCCTGGGGCCTGGGGGGTGGGGCAAAAACAACTAAAAATAGTGCAATCTTTAAAAATCTTCTTCTTTACTCCCTGACATCAAGCAGTCAAACTGTTGGTATGATTGTAATCAGCATTGAGTCCTCTACCAAAATTGTGAAATTCATGGCCCCAGGGTCAGGGGTTCTGGTGTTAGGGTGGGGCTCTATTGATTATATAGTGAAAATGCATTATTTCTTTGAAAATCTTCTTCTCTGTTCCTGAGTATTAAATAAATTAATTAAGCACATAGTTATGATGAGCAAGAGTGTCTCTTCATAAATTTTGAATTTTATGGCCCCTGGGTCAAGGGTACTGGTGTTAGAGCGGGGCTCTATACTGATTATATAATGAAAATGCATTAAATCTTTGAAAATCTTCTTCTCTGCTCCTAGGCATAAAAAACACTGATTCAGTAAATAATTATGATGAGCAAGAGTGCCTCTACCAAAATTGTGAAATTCATGGCCCCAGGGTCAGGGATTCTGGTGTTAGGGCGGGGCTCTATATTGATTATATAATGAAAATGCATTAAATCTTTGAAAATCTTCTTCTCTGCTCCTAGGCATAAAAAACACTAATTCAGTAAATAATTATGATGAGCAAGAGTGCCTCTACCAAAATTGTGAAATTCATGGCCCCAGGGTCAGGGGTTCTGGTGTTAGGGCGGGGCTCTATATTGATTATATAATGAAAATGCATTAAATATTTGAAAATCTTCTTCTCTGCTCCTAGGTATTAAATACACTAATTCAGTAAATAATTATGATGAGCAAGAGTGCCTCTACCAAAATTGTGAAATTCATGGTCCCAGGGTCAGGGGTTCTGGTGTTAGGGCGGGGCTCTATTGATTATGTAGTGAAAATGCATTAAATCTTTGAAAATATTCTCTGCTCTTAGGTTTTAAATAACCTAACTAAGTACATAGTTAAAATGAGCAAGAGTGCCTCTACCAAAATTGTGAATTTTTTGACCCCAGGGTCAGGGGTTCTGGTGTTAGGGCGGGGCTCTATTGATTATATAGTGAAAATGCATTAAATCTGAAAATCTTCTCTGCTCCTAGGTTTTAAATAAACTAACTAAGTACATAGTTATGTTGAGAAAGAGTGCCTCTTCCAAAATTGTGAATGCCTTAGCATCTAGCTTAAAACATGAAACAAATTCAATCATTTGAAAGTTGTTGCATGATGCTCAGGTGACCAATAAGGCCCGTGGGCCTCTTGTTGGAAAGAGCAATATGCTTTTCTTAACTTTTTATGGATTATAAAGCATGAACTGCTCCAACCAAGGTTATACAGGATAACTTGGATGTTTATTAAATTCATTTCTTCAGTTATCATTTGAAAAACTTAATCTATCTCCACTAAATGCTTGTTCATATGTCTTCACTATTCTGAAGAATTTTTTTTTTAAAAGAATGAAGTATATGGAGATAACAAACAATATTCAAGCTCAAAAGTCTCCTAAACTTCACAAAATATGAGTGGAGCAAACACAGACCTCCAAAACATCAGAGGTTGGATCAGGTGCCACGGAGAGTGAGCAACCCCATGCCGATTAGTCACATTGACATGATTTCAATATTTCTATATTATCTCCTCATAAAGAAGCAGTGGTCGACCACTTGAAGAAACTAGAATTTCCTTCAAACATGTTTACAATTTGGTTAAAACTGTCCTCAAGAATTTAGAAAGGTTAAAATGTGAAATTTACAGTTGACATACAGATCTGCCAGAAATGTTTTAATGCAGAAAAGCTCATTTCATGGTCAGCTTTAGACAGCAAATTCAATTTATGAGGGCTGTTCAATAAATAATGTCCTCCGTGCTCGGAAAGAAGCAAAAGACGCTTTTCAATTATTTAGTCTTCATAATTTTACTTATTAATCTCTTTTTATTAAAACACATGTCCGTAACATTTTTTATCCAATTTCTGATTGTTTTTAGAACTCATTTTTGGGTATGACCCTTAGTATACTGGAAAATGGCAGATCCAATGATGATACAAAGTATGCAAATGCTAGAAACAATCTTTTTAACCACCTGTTCATGCTTGAAGAATTGGTTACAATTGACACTAACCTACTATTATGGGGTGATAGAGATTTGCCTGTATCAACTATTATTAAAATTTTTGCTGCTGTCCATAGATTTATTACTGAAACATGTAGATTTTAAATTGATTTGTAATTAACTTGTATCACTTGAAAATATTATAAATATCATATTTTAATGTATTATTTGCATGACATATTGTTATATTTATGGAGAGGAACTTGTAAGTTGCAAGAACTTGTTTCCAATCCATTTGACTCGTTCAATAAAATATGTTCAAAACAAAACAATGATTTCCTGGACTTGTTTCTTCCTTGTTAAAGGTGTTTTTTTTAAAGTTTGGAAATAGAAAAAAGTCAAACGGCCAACGATCTTGCGAAATATTAACTAACTGTTTATCCCGAAAACCCCTTTACTCTTCAGGGCGTGCGGGTTTGGACGCTGTCATGAAGAAAGAGCAATATATGATAAGTGTCTCAAATGGCCCCTTAAAATGAATATGTTAATGTTAATTTATATACTGAAAGAAAAAAGGGACGCATATTAAACTTTTGAGTTAAATTAAAACAATCATTTAGAATATGTTTTCCAGCATTGTTATCATACATTTTAATTCATTTTTAATTCACAAGTTACCAAAATCGTGTGTGATTTTGACTGATAGTTCCTGAGTTATTGAAATTGATATGTCGACACCCCCCAAAAAATAGAACTAAAAATTCTCATAATAACCCTTGCGCATCAGTAACAAACTTGATTTCCCTGTGCATTGAGTCTACCAGAGCATTTATCCTTGTCACAGGATTATTATTCAACCCTTCCGACCGTAGTCTTAATGGCTGAGAGTAGCTGTATTATTCCAAAGCCAACAAATCCCCCCGCCCAATGAATTCCACGAATTTTTGATTTAGGATAGAATTTACAGAATCCAGCTGGTAAAAAAAGTCTCGACAAACATTTTCCCAGTGTAAGCACGCTAAAAACATAAGGCATACGACGCGTACGTGCGCGTGTGAGAGTAAAATCGACGTAAAGTTGCCAAGCTGGCGGCCCAAATTAGAGCCGAGAGTTTCTGTTCATTCTCGGGTGAAAAAAATGAGTATGATTGTCTGCTGTATAAATATCAGTTTCAGTGATATTGCATTGACCATAACCGAGGTGGCATGATGAAAAGCCCTATCTTTATTTGGCGTTTTTACGCGCCAACGTCACCATCATGGTTGGTTGGCATACATGTTAACCTATTGTGAAAAAATTTGGAAATTATTTTTGACCTGAAAAGGTAGCATTGCGCGCATGTTGTTTAACGCTTTTTATCGATATCTTTCATGTAATATTGTATATTCAAGCCTTAATGAAATCAGGTACCTACACTAATAAATCTTAAATATCAACAGCAAAGAAGAAGGAAACACCATGTATAGTATGACATAAATTGTACAAATTCAAATATTTTCATGCTGATCATTTTGCTTGGATTAGCTGCTTTAAAGCCTTTTGAAGAGTGATCTTTGCTGAAATAGCCTAGAAGCAATAATTCTGAATATTCATTCAGTTTTTAAACAAAACAAATGATGGCAATGGTTTATAAAGAATGTAAAAAATTGTATTTTTCGTTATATAAATATTTCATCCGATGATAAACCTTCACTTAAATAGAGATGTGATCATTTTTATATCAATCGAGGGATTTCTATTGACTTTATTGATGTTTAGCTTCGTGCTTTTAAAGACGATGTCAAATGTTTTCATCTAATTCTTAAATAGCTGTACCTCCTTTACTTCAGTGGCAGGGATGTTTGATTAATTTATCGTAACCAATGTAATCAATGTTTTAAATAGAAACTATATGTTGTTGCTTCAATATGTCAAATCCATACTTGAAAACAAACCTACAAAAAAAGCGTTTTTTTTTGTTTTGTTTTGTTTTAATGTTACAGGAAACAAAAAGTATGTTTACTGCAATATCAACATATTTTTTTGTATTTTTTTTGTTTGTTAAATAACATGATTTTTTATTGGTAGAGAATTGATAAACTTATCAAGATTGTCGAGAGATTAACAGTTAATTTATCCAAACATTTTATGGTTTTACTCTTTGGGCCGAATAAACTTATTTTTGTTTGAAAAGTTAAAGACAATCTTCACAGCAACATGTTGTTGCCTTTTTATTCACTTATGCAATATTGAATTCAATTACTAGACCCAATGTAACTTCGGTCAGTCATACCATGATTGCAAGAAATTTATACAGACTGCAAATACATGCAAAAATGATGTCTATAACTCTAATGCATCGTATGGCACTATAAAATGTGATCACAAAATTATCATCATCAACATGCACGTGTTTTTGACTTTTTATTACTTCCCCAAGGTGGCGCCATACATTTCATGGTTGAGTAGTTTTGACTAGCGATTTTAGTGCAAAGTAACCAAAATTCAAATCTTACCAATTTTCATAATTTTCGGTCACACAGTCAAAAAATTTTCGCTTTTCATGTTTTTATGCGTTTCTTTTTCCTTTCAGTATATATAGCTTTACTTTGTACAGATATACATGCGACCTTTATTGGTCATTTTCAATTTGATCAAAATGCCGTTAATTTAGAAATATGACATCATAAAGTTAACGTTTTCCCGCAATTTTAGCACATCTTGTATAAAACTGCTTATTTTCAAGCAGTTTTTCTTCCAGAAAATGTTGAGCGCAGGCTAGAACATACTTTAGATTTTTACCAAATATGTATCTATTCAATACTAATTACTGACAGAAAAATCATGCATGTTCTACACTGCGCTCTATGTTTCCCATAAGAAAGAAACATCAAGAAAAAGACATATTTTGGCTTTTTTCGATAGATTTAAAAAAAAAAACAGTATTTCTGTTGTCATTTACAGCCAGTGAGTGTATGTAAATGTGAAATATATTTTGGAAATATATCTAATGCAATCTCCTCTACAAAATAATTAGCAATTTAACATATCTAAATATCATTTTAAAATGTAGATTTTTAGGGGGCCAAAATTGGCTCTTACAATATATAGTACTTTAATGTAGTGGATTCCTGATTCTGGGTCCTTCCTCTAGTAAATCTTTCGATTTTTTTGCAAACAATTTGCTTTCTAGACTCCTCCAGAAATTAAACTGTCTCCCTGAATACGAATTTGAACATCAATACCACTAATATTTAAGAAGATTGTACATAAATCTGTCTTTGTGCTCTTGCAATTCTTTGCTCTCGCCAGACCTTCGCTGTTTTTGTCAAGTATATCTTATGGTAAATTTTGTTTTGAGGATTTTAAGCAACAGATTCAAGTTTCATTATCTGTTTGAATATAAAAAAAAAAAAACGTGGATAACTTTAATTACTGATATTTTTCAAAGAATTGTTAAGACATTCGTACACGCTGTCGTTTTCACTCATTTTTCAAAATATAGGGTGACCTTTGAGTACTAAGCTTTTTTGCAGTTAAACGTTTCTTTAAAAAAGTGTAAACTACCCCCGATGTGATGTCTATCAAATTTGCTATGTGTCTTAAGTCAATCCTACATCATCAAGTATTATTTGTTGAAATTTGGCAGACAGTACATAAGTTGTTATAATTTCTGTTGACAAGGACGGTACCCATTTTTGATACCCATTATATAATTTTTTATCATTGAATTCCACTTGCTTATTTGTCTATAAATCAGGCATTGGTTGATGTAAATGTCACGTTTCAGTGAATATTTCTTTGGGATTTTTAACAAGTTTTACAGCAGCTTTAATGAAGCTTTTATTTTCACTCTAGTTTACCATACATGTTAACTCTCCCGATTTAGGCGGGAGTCTACCGCTTTTTCATTCCATCTCCCGCCTGAAAGCATTTAATGAAAATCATACCGCTTTTCACAAAAGCTTTTTAAAGTATTTTTGCCTGACTGGGTATCCATTTTTGCAAGCCACTCTGATAAAATCTCGCTAGATATCGCGTGATTTGTGGAATCATACAAACGCTTTTTTTATATTTAATTTCAAGCACGGATTTGACATTGACAACAACACTTGACTACCAGTGATTACATTGGTTACGATAAATTAATCAACATCCCTGCCATGAAAAAGGAGATACAGCTTTTAAGAATTAGATGAAAACATTTGACATCGTCTTTAAAAGCACAGAAGCTCACAACTTTATCAATAAAGTAATTAGAAATCATCGATTGACCAAGCCATGTTGCACATCCACTTTATATAACATGTTGAAATTATTTATATAACTGAAATTTGCTGTTTTTTTTAAATTTCTAGATTAAACCATTTTATCATTTGTTTTGTTTAAAAACTGAATGAATATTTTGAATTATTGCTTCTAGGCTAAATCAGCAAAGATCACTCTTCACAAGGCTAAGTAAAGTAGCCAATCCAAGCAAAATGATGAGCATGAAAAATATTTGAATTTGTACAATTTATGTCAAACTTAAGGTGTTTCTGTCTTCTTTTTTGCTGTTGATATTTAAGATTAATTAGTGTAGTTGATTTCACTTAAGGCTTATAATATACAAATATATTACATGAAAGATATCGCTCTCTCAAGCGTTAAACCCCACGCGCGCAATGCTACCGCTTTTGAGGTCTGAATCTCCCTCTTTTTCATCACAATAGGTTAACATGTATGAGTTTACCGATTCTTTACCATTCATTTATAATGTAGTGTCTCTAATAGCCCTTGTTTCCCAGCTTCTCACGATGAAACCATGTGATGAAAAGTGGTCACATAAACTGTTATAAATTCACAAGTAACAGCTTTTTAAAAAGCAGATCCTGCTTTAAATCAATCAATAAAATTGTTGATTTAAACATTTTGACTAGTAATACTTTTGTGAGTTTAAAACATACCTTAACTTTATATTTAATTTGAGAACCTTGTGTTATTGAAATCTTGATTTTAAAATTTAATTTTAAGATTATTGTGCTTTTTCTACACATGCACACCAAAGAGTTGTTTAATATTGATTCGCCAGCGATATGGGGGGGGAATATTTTTATTTAAATTGTTAACTCAGAAACGCACAACGATCTAAAATTTCAAGCTCCATTGTAACACCTACATATATGTATATTATAAAATCTGTTATCAAATCATGCATTGTAAACATTTTAAAAGATGGACAATCACATAATTAAATACACATTTTGTTGGAGTGTATTTTCTCCTCTGAAGTAAACAGTAGTAATGTGTGTTCATTATTTTTTTTTAAAAAGGGGGGGGGGGGGTAGTGACACTATCATATATTTAGAATGAAATAAGTAAATTCAATACTTAAACCTTTGTTGAAAGAATATTCCAAGATTTTTCACAGCTTTCATATTTACTGTGTGTATCTGAATAGAGACATATAAGTTGAACTGCGTTGTTTATTATTATCGGACTAGTCCATTTATGGAATAAACCAACCGCGGAATCAGGAAACAAATTAGAAAAATCACTTCTTTATGTATACGACATGTTGTTTTAAAGAATGATATAAAACTTGTAGATAGAATTTCTGAGGCATTAGAATGAGGTTTTCATGGAAGTTAGCACACCCATTCATACAATAGAACAATCCAAAAAAGCGCGAATTAGAAGATAGCTTGCTAGTGACCTTTGGCGCGAAAAGAGCGATTCACCCCTTTCGTGGAATATAAATGGACTGATCCAGTAGTAGCAATGCCCAATGATTTTTAAAGAGTCAAAAAATTGTTAGTTTTTTATGTCCATTGTGTAAAGTATGAAACACTGATATTTTATCAAAAATCATTTCTGTAAATCGGGTGAAAACTGTTTCTTTTAAAATGCAGTTTAAAAAATGCAAATCAGCTTGCACAAAATCTAGCTCTTTCCGAGGAAAATGATTGCAAAGTTACATCAGCAAATATAAATCCAGATACAGCCTGACGCCGTGACGTCAAAACAATTAAAGAATAAGAGCCATTCACTTTGTTGAAATTTTATATAAAATTTCATAATTTTCTCGTGCAAACTCTCTATGATAAAAGAAATTGATACCCTAAACTGAAATGCAAAAATTGGTTCCTATGTTTTATACTTTATACAGGGGGAAAATAACTTATGTGTAAATATTCGCTATATTCACTGTGTTGTCATTTAAAGAAATAAAATTTTCAATAAAAATCAAAGTTTTATTTGATTTATAAATGAAGTTTTCATTTGACTTTCACTGTTTTCTTTACCAATGTAAGTCAACTTGAAATTCAATTATTTTACTTTAGCACGCTTTACATTAATTAAAGTCAACAGATAATAACCTGTATTTGTTAAAAGGAATTTCATTATTAAAATGCTTACATGTTTCAAAAACAAGAATATAACATTGTATCAGCTTGACAATGCACGGTGTAAACATTACCATCATTACGTTCATATTACGTTTTGTACATTTTGATTTTAACAAACCTGTTGGCTATCGAACTTACTGAAGATTCCGAATTTGCTCCAGTAGGCCTACAGAAAATTCGTGTGGCGAACAAGTGGTTTACTTGCCTGTAAGTGATATGCATTTGTAGTGGTATATCAGAAGAAAGTTATTTTTGACGTTTATGACAAGGGCTTTTGATAACTGCTCCTGTTTTGAAAATTCAGATTTTAAATTTTTCTAACTATTTTATAAACCTACCCTGTTATTCATGTTGCCATAAATAAAACATAACAATGATGAATGTCGTTTATATGTAGCTATGGATTAAACGGATATAGAAAGGGATCAAAACGTTTGAAAACATAGGGAAATTCCGTGTATTAAGCCGTACTTTTTAAGCTCTTTTTTGATACGGAGAGAAAACCGTGAAAATTACAACCCGTGAAATTAATCCCCTTGCTTTACCATGGCTAACATGTCTTAAAGTTCAGAAAAATGGCATTTTTTACACGAGACATTGTTGAACATTTGCGGCAAAGCAAATAATTGGCAATGACTGTTTCAAAAAGTTGAATAACCATTCCGTCTGCATGATAAACATGTTTGGTAAATCAACTATTACATACGTTACTATGGTAACAAAGTATTCAAAAGTAAAAAAAAAAAAAAATCATTGAATTCTATAAAGTCATACACGTAAAAATAAAAAACTTTATAGGATGAAATGTGACCAAATAATAGAAAAAACAGCCTTGAAACATATACCAAGAACAAAATATGATATTTCAATTTGGTTGGCAATGGTTGCCAAGGTTTTTATACCACACAGAGCCTTTTGCAACAACTTTCCAGTAACACTTGTATGTTTAAATCGGATTCCTTTCTTTTAAAAAAGCACATTTCCTATAACAATGATCAATTTTTAAAGATGTTGGTGTGCTCCAGTTTTCCAATTTGAAAAAATTCAGAGCAGATTCTTAAAATAGAGCGTTGCTATGGAAATAAGCAGAAAATATATGCTTAAAAACCTGAAAAATATTTTCTTTCCTTATCAAAAAATGTAGAGCAAAACTTTTATGATTGATATTTAATAGGGCCCCGCAAGGATTTGTACCCCTGTAATCACTTGGCCGTCCACACACTGACAAATTTTGAAAAGGAGCAGATTTCAAACAAATTTTCTGTTTTTTTCTAATAACTTTTTTTATGGTTGCCCAATCAAGTTCAAATTTGGTATGGTAGTTCAGTGACCAGAAAACACATTTTGAAATGCAAGTTTGGTGATCTATGTCTTCTGGTTTGGAGCTGGGGTGGTGGGGTAGATTCCTTTACTATGCATAAGAATGAAAAATTTTTTTATGGTTGCCCAATCAAGTACAAATTTTTTTCACTGACAGAAATACATATTTTGATGCTAAGTTTGGTTCTCTATGAACCCATGGTTTGGAGCTGGGGTGGTAAATTTCTTAACTTTATATAAGAATGCATTGGCAAAGAGAGATAACTGCTGAAGATGTTCCCCTTGTAAAGTGAATGCTGCTTAGGAGTCCCTTGGGATTAATTAGCTTTCCTCCTGAAGAAAATCCAAGCATTATCTTTATCTGTCACATTGAGATTAATTACCATCTATATAATGCAAATGAAGTTTGTTTTGAAGTTAAATCAATTTGGAATGCTATGAACACTCTGAAATGTGGATTTAAATATAAATTTTTATTATTTTTGTTTGATAGTTATGATTTCATTGAATTCTAAAAAAAGAAATAGATTAAAGAAGATTTTTTGATTTACTTTTTTTCACTTTTTTCACTTTTTTGAAATGTATTAATTCAAGAATATTATTAATTTTTAATGTAGTTTATCATTCTATCATTAATACTGAAAAAGTTCTTATTGTAAATTTAGAAGAAAATGATGAGAGAGGTAAAATTAATTTTGGGATTAATTTCTTGCCTCATCAGAAAATTTATAGGCTTTAATTTATCTGTCACTTTAAGGTTAATGAAAACCTTTGAGCAACTGCTGTTTCAAAGAATTCATGTCAATTTTCATATATTTGCATTCATTGAAGGCTGGCATTTTATATAACACAAGCTTCATAATTGTTTAAATATACATTCAATGTTAAGTTATTCTTTACTGCCTAATGTAAATACAAGGATATTATTTTCAGGTTTTTGAATATTCAGGAATTAGAAATTTTAAGAATACAGTTGCTGTTGCTTATTCTTCGTACATTTATTAATCATTCTGTAAGCTGCACCCTTTTAATTCTACCCCATGGCGGGGCCCTTGCTGACTGGTCAGTTTTCTAGTCACAGCTAACCTGACTTTTAATTTTGACTATCATCCAATCTCTAAGTGGATGCAAGAAGTTGGCATACAGGGTTTAATATTGATATCAAGTTCACAAAATCGAACATTTTCCCTTCTTGGTAACCATAGCAACAGTGTTGTTTTCTTCATCAAATTTTATAATATATGATATTCAACTTCAGTTCTAACAGATAAGTACTATTCAAGCTGAGTCCTTTAATTTGTTTCTTGATTATATGGCAATTTAATTATTAATGCAGCGAAAAATAATTCACTTTTAAGCACTGGTACTTTGTTTCCATGGTAACACTGCAAAGTAGTAATTAAACCCAATTTTTCTTATGGTTTTAGTGTTGCAAGGTCCTAAGGATGCATATTTGCCAGTCTTGAATTTTCATGTTTTTCCTCAAGACAGCAGCATTAACCCAATCTTAGTTACTGGTTTTGCATGGTTACACTGTGTTACCATGGCAACCATAAAAGTTATTTATAGAATAATATTGCTTATACTTATATACTTAAGGTCAAACATTTTCATTGTTTTTCTTAAGTCATTGATTGAGTTTGAGCATGTATCACCCCGAATTAGTAAATATGGAGTGTTTTTCAGCATATTTCAGCATTTTAAATGTATTCCAAACGTACCCTTGGTTACCACTTACTTAGAGATATATTCTAAACAGTTTCTTTACAGTATAAGTGACATCAAGGTGTCATGTTTTTGTGAGAATAGTTTGTTTGCTTTTTCTAGTTTTTATTAAGACACAGTCAAGATTTAAAGTGGCTGAAAATCTCGATTTTTCAAACTTTTCCGGCTGTTGCCATAGCAACCGAGACACTTAGCAACGAAATTTTGTTTGATATTTGTTTCTGGTGTCAAGTACTAAGCATGGGTGAAGTTTCATAAAAATCGGTGACCATGCGTGGCAATGAAGTTTAAGTGGTTACAGAGAATGGCTATTAAATAATGAGAGAAAGTCAAGCTTAGGCCACACCAATTTCTAACATAGTTCTTCGGATTTTCAAAAGTAAAAAGTGAGGCGAGCGAGCGAAAATATTTTACAAATATTATTTTTCATTTCGGGTTTCAAAATTATGAGGCGAGCGAATATAATTAATTTTAGTGGCAAAAATTTCTATTAAGCTCTTCTCTTTTTTGTCAAACATCTCGGATCCTCTGATTCCATTTCTATTGCTATGTATGGAACTACTTTGTACCCAATGTTTATAACTACAGTACAAAGAGGTATGCAATTGAAAAGAAATCAAGTACTTTCCCACGGGCTAGTGGCAGCTTTCAAGTTACTAGCCCCAAGTAAAAAGTTACTAGCCCACATAGAGGGACAAAAATTAAAATAAATACTACATGTAATGTTGAGAAAAAATTAATTCTTAAAAATGTCAGGGTACTGAGGTCATTCTTTTTAAAATTACAGTTAAAAGTTCTCAATATTAATCATGCATAAATTATTATGAAAGAAAATTAAAATTAATTTAAATAAATTATCTTCCCTTTTTCTGATCATTGCACTAGTAGCTCATTTTGATTTCATCTTATATCATTAAATACACTGGAAATATATTTTATGTAAGTCACAAAAACCTTATCTTTCAGTTGATTGGGTGATCGTAAATAATATAATGAGATATCTGCATGTATTTACCGTGAATGGAAGAATAGAGGAAATTCGGATTAGGAAAAACGATCGTTTTTGGAAGTAAATAAGTCAGCTAGAACTGCAAAACAGATAAGATTCTGGAGATTTATTGACAGTAGGAGCATGTTTTCTGGAAAATTTTAACTGCTTGGGAATTTTATAGCAAAAACCGAGTAAAAATACTGATTGTATTTGTACTTGTCATGTATTGTGTGTGTAGTTATGTTTTTTACTAGCTCGACGGGCTACCTCCTTGCAGAAAACAACTAGCCTGACCCCCCAAAATGGTAGCCCCTATGCTAATGGCTCACCCCTGGAATAATCTGTAAAAAAAGTAATATATTTCACAGGCATCTTGCAAAACTTCACAGGACTGCTACAAAGTACAAACAAAGTAATATCATTCTGTTTTCTGAAAATTTCTTTTAAAATGCAGGAAAAAAATTATATTAAATATTTTTGCACGCGCGCGCTCTTTTATAATATTATCGCACATTTGGATTTGTTGAAAATATACAGCCTGACGCCGTGACGTCAGACTATATACAAATGAGAGAATGGCCTTAATGTCATATGATATCTGTATTGTATGTCATGCAGTTCAGGACATTATTTATTGAACAGCCCTCGTTCAAGTTAACAAGCTGAACATGAATATTGATCATGTCCTATCAATATTCTCTCAAAGGTCCAATATTCACTAACTATGTTTTAATATGATAGTAGTTTACAGTCATATCCAGTATAGTATGCAGTGAGTCTAAACTATAATTTATTGTAATAAAATATACTACATGTAGTTTTATGCTTTATAAAACGAATACACTGTAGTTGTATACATTCATGTAAAAACAACCAGATATCATTTCACTGTGGCTTGCAGATGACAAAATGGCGACAAATTAACTAGGATTTTCAACTTTCCATATTAAAAAGGGATAATTCAAACTATGCATTTCTCAAAATTATACATTCTGAATTCCTCTTCACCAACGTTTGTGGACAAATTTGTCAATTATCACACAAAAAGATAACCTGGTATTTAAATGAGATTTATTAAGGAATAGACACTATCAGGCTATTAGCATCACAATCAAGTTTCTCTCCACTGCATGTCCTTTAATAACATGTGTTTCCTCTTCATCTTGAGCCAGGAGGGTTTTCCCCGGACCTCGTCGTTGTAGTGGAGGAATGGGTATTTCGGGGGAGGTGTGGGAGGCTTGAATGGATGTACAGATTTTAACTTCTCCCGTAAAACCTCTTCATCGATATCTTTAATGTCTCTGTATCGATCTAAATATCTGAAATTTACATCAAAACAAATGTTTAAGTAAAAAATTCCTTCAGTGAGGCCCTCAGAGCTGTCAGTTGGCTCATGCCTTGCACACAAACCTCGGAGATGAATGGTGTTCTATCATTTGCTAATACAATAGTGATCCAACCCAAAATAGTCCAAATATCATTCCTTTAATAAAATCTGAGTTACTTTTGGGCATGCCCAAAGCCATACTTCTGCTTTCAAAGACTATTAACAAAGTTATAATCAAAACAGTAGACAAGGATGAATTTGACAAGTAATAAAACATTTTTTATGAACGTTATATATACAAATTATGAAATAAGTTAAAAGGCAGTTCCAGTGGATAAATGCATCAATTTGAAGCATACATGTATTCCTCCACCAACCACATTCAAGGTTTGTATGGAGTATAGCAGGATCAGTTGTGGATTGTCGATTGTTAATGAGAGATAAAGTAAAAAACTATAACTTCAATGTACTCACAAATCAAATGGCTGTTTATGTGGAAACTTCTTCTGCTTTGGGTGATAAGAGGCTGGGAATACAAACTCAAAACATGGCTCTTTCATACCTACAATAAAGTACAAGTTAATACCATTTTCTTCCAATTTATATATGATCTGTTATGTGTAAATTACACCTTTTCAGGATGAATCTATTCTTATTAAGAGATATTCCAGGAAGCAATACTATAGCCTATTTCTGTTACACAGTTAAAGTGACTTACCAAGCTTGTTCCAGAAAACTTCTCGAACACTCTCATCATGCTCACACTGGAAGAAACTAATCCCAGCTGGTGTGATATGATCCTGGTGTTTTTCATAGAAGTCAAATGTTTTGAATGTCCTTTCCCTTAGAGAGCACCTGTTAAAAGTGACAAACATCTGCTTTATTATGAAATAGTCCTTTTTATATCTATTGTTAAACAAGAGGACCAGAAACCACACTGTTCACCTGAGCACTTTGGCTAGAAAAAACAGAAAATCAGTTCAGTATTGCAAAGTATAAACACGACCAATCACAGCTTTCTGTTTAAAGATAGTTTCTACGTATTTCTAATAATAGTATGTAGAACTTTAATTGCCCCATTATGGCCCCACCCTACCACCGTGGGCCATGATTTGAACAAACTTGAATCTACACTACACTACGATTTTTTGAAACATAAGAAAAAAACAATTATGGCTTTGCAATTCTTGAGAAGAAGATTTTAAAAGAATTTTCCTATATATTTCTATGTAAAACTTTGATCGGCCATTTTTGCCCCGCCCTAAGCTCAGGGGTCATGATTTGAACAAATTTGAATCTACACCATCTGAGGATGCTTCCATATAAATATGATCAATTATGGCTTTGCTATTTATGAGAAGAAGATTTTTAAAGAATTTTCCTATATATATTTCTATGTAAAATTTGATCGGCCATTTTTGCCCCGCCCTAAGCCCAGGGGTCATGATTTGAACAAACTTGAATCTACACTACCTGAGGATGCTTTTAATCTTGAACGACAATTTATTAGTTCAACCAAATAAGCAAGTATTCATGGTCTTTAATAGCCATGATTAAATCAAAACATGGGCAATCTATTGGGGAAATATAATGAAACATATTGAAAGCCAAATGCATGCTGTATTCACCATGAAAAAATATATATGCATCAACGTCAAAGACATCAGAAAAATTTTTTTTTCCTCCGTATAGATTTTAAAATTTTGAAATCTGTAAACCAATTTAAAAAAAAAAATATTGGCCTATATATTACCAAACATGACTATGCTGTTCTTGAGAAGATTCTGAAAGATATTTTCTATATATTCTTATGTAAAACTTTGATTACCCATTGTTGCCCCACCAATGTGAGTCATTATTTGAACAAATTGAATTTACATTATATCTAGAAGGTTTCAAATAATTTGAATTTTTCTAACCCACTGGTTAATGAGAAGAAGATTTTATACACCCACCCAATTCACACTATTTCTTAGTTATCTCCCCTTG
Organism: Saccostrea cuccullata; assembly: GCF_032062105.1. NCBI lineage: Eukaryota > Metazoa > Mollusca > Bivalvia > Ostreida > Ostreidae > Saccostrea > Saccostrea cuccullata. Next base: position 429,407 of record NW_026933175.1, read on the forward strand.
GAAGAGGGTATGGCCCTTCATTTGAACAAACTTGAATCCTCTTTATCCAAGATGCTGTAGATTCCTAAATATAAGCGTGGAATTAATTATCACGTAACTTGGCGTGAAGTGTCGCATGTGAAATAAAGTTACTCGCCTTTTTTTCTATGGTGCTGGAATCTATGAAAAATATCTTGATCAACCGTCCATTCGCGAATTATTATTATCGTGATTGAAGAGCCAATTACCGATAATAAGTATTCGCAAAAAATAAGGAATCTACAGTACTCTGGTTGATATTGGCCCAGATGTTCTTGAGAAGATGAAAATGTGACAATTTTACAACAACAATACAGACAATGGACAAATTCTGATCAGAAAAGCTCACTTGAGCTAGGTGAACTAATAAGAGAATCAAAATTTCTAACGGACTGACTACAGTACCCCTTTGCAACAAGTTAACTGTCTTACTAGATAGAACGTTCTATCGTTAAATTGATATTGTTATTCTAACTACTGTCTCACGTGTTTGGTGTTAAACTGTCCCTGCTGAAGTCAATTTTCTGCTCTTGTTTAAACAGGACAAATACACAGCGATGGAATCCAGTTCCTTTCACCGGGAACACCTGCAGATAATCACAGAGTACTTCCCCTTTGCTGACATCATTTCCAGGTATATTTCCCCTGTAATTAAACAAAGATAAATAAATAAATCTATACCATCTTTAGAATTATGTTTGCAACCCTCTTCTGACTTAGGTTTAAAAATATATGGTAGGGGTAGGAATTTTTTTCTGAATTAATGGATTGGATCACATGAAAATATTAACAGATAGACAGACAGAGCAAAAACTATATACACGTACCCCCGAATCCTTGATTAAGGGGCATAAAAATATCTTTAAACTAGAGCAAAGCTCGTTGCAAGGCAACAAGTAGGTCTTCCGTCCTGTTTGACCGGAAGTAACTTTCATTTTAAAAAAATGACTAAATACAAGCAAAAACTGTTTAAATCCTCCAAATCTATGTTAACTAATGCAAAAATAAGCCATTTTTCCTATTTCCGGTTTGACCGGAAGTGACGACAACGGACGTAAAATTGAATTTTATGCTCCCAGTGACAGATGTTACCCAAAAACTTGTCAAGAACGGCAAAAATACGCGTTTCCCGACTACTTCCGGTTTGGCCGGAAGTGACGACGCCGGACGTATTTTGACGACTTGAATAGATTAAGCTTGACATTTTAAACAACTTTGCTTCTTTAACGTATTACAAATTCTCGCTACTTTTTGAGATATAAAGGAAAAACTTTTGGCCCCTCTAGACCCTTAATTTTAAGGGCCAGCCCTTTTTCTGACATATCATTTGAAAGATCTTCTAATTCTGCACAAAATATATTCTATATATTTTAACAAAATATTTCTAGTTTAAGAGATAAAAAGCAAAATATGAGTAATTTTTGGTTCTTTTAAGCGTTCTAATTTTTTACCCCTATATAGCGCCATTTTGAATAGAGAAATCGAAAAACAAAAACCGATGTACACAACTTCAATTCCTCTATTATCTAAAATCAGTAGAATTTCTGCTCCAGCTTTAGCCGTCTCTGAGCCTTTGTCTGGAAACAAAAGCCTATAAATTTTCGTTTAAAGGGAAAAAACTCAAAACCAGAAGTGACTTTTTGAAATTTTAGACAGCATTCTGATAGAGTTTATTAATGTCTATAACCTCTGAAAATTTGAGCGAAATCCGTTGAGAAATGAGTGAGATATGAGGCCTCAAAGTTGCGGTCTAGGAAGTAGAAGAAAAAAAAAGAATAATAATCTTTACCAACAAAATTAGAAGAAGGTCTTCCGTTGGAAACGGAAGACCTTAATGAAGGATAAAAATTGCTTGATTTAATACTAGAGAAGTGATTAGTCTTTAAGAAGTAAAAGCAATAGCCAGTGGTGATTCTCTCTACCAATAAACTAGAACTGTTCAAACGGGACAAAATACCCCCTGCTGGGTTTTTCAGAAGTAAATTTTTCCATAAGAAAGATATGGACCGGAATTATGAAATTTTTCTTCCAGTGACCTTGAACTTCCCCAAATGACCTTGGGTCAAGGTCATGACACACCCTTGGGTCATGGGCAATCTTTGTGTGGAATGACAACCTACCAAGTTTATCCATAGGAAAGATATGGACTGGACACGAATTATGAATTTTTTCTTCCAGTGACCTTGAACTTCCCCAAATGACCTTGGGTCAAGGTCAGGACCCTCGGGTCATGGGAAATCTCTGTGTGAAATGAGAACCTACCAAGTTTATCCATAAGAAAGATATGGACCGGACACAAATTATGAAATTTTTCTTCCAGTGACCTTGAATTTCCCCAAATGACCTTGGGTCAAGGTCATGACACACCCTTGGGTCATGGGCTATCTTTGTGTGAAATGAGAACCTACCAAGTTTATTCATAAGAAAGATATGGACCGTACACAAATTATGAAATTTTTCTTCCAGTGACCTTGAACTTCTCCAAATGACCTTGGGTCAAGGTCATGACACACCCTTGGGTCATGGGCAATCTTTGTGTGAAATGAGAACCTACCAAGTTTATTCATAAGAAAGATATGGACCATACACAAATTATGAAATTTTTCTTCCAGTGACCTTGAATTTCCCCAAATGACCTTGGGTCAAGGTCATGACACACCCTTGGGTCATGGGCAATCTTTGTGTGAAATGACAACCTACTAAGTTTATCCAGAAGAAAGATATGGACCAGACACAAATTATGAAATTTTTCTTCCAGTGACCTTGAACTTCCCCAAATGACCTTGGGTCAAGGTCATGACACACCCTTGGGTCATGGGCAATCTTTGTGTGAAATGACAACCTACTAAGTTTATCCATAAGAAAGATATGGACCGGACACAAATTATGAAATTTTTCTTCCAGTGACCTTGAACTTCCCCAAATGACCTTGGGTCAAGGTCAGGACACACCCTTGGGTCATTGGCAATCTTTGTGTGAAATGAGAACCTACCAAGTTTATTCATAAGAAAGATATGGACTGGACACGAATTATGAAATTTTTCTTCCAGTGACCTTGAACTTCCCCAAATGACCTTGGGTCAAGATCATGACACACCCTTAGGTCATGGGCAATCTTTGTGTGGAGTAGTAGATTCTAATGTCTCTCCGTAAGAAAGAATTGGACCGGACACGATTGCACAGACAGACGGACAGACAAACAGACGGACAGAAGACAGACGGACAAGGTGATTCCTATATACCCCCCAAACTTCGTTTGCGGGGGGTATAATGATGGTCCTCTTCATTTTACTTACATTAGCCATTGAAGGTACTCTGTTATATTACGAAGTCCTCTACTTTTTACTTACACTAGCTAGTGGAGGTACTGTGTTATATTAAGAAGTCCTCTACTTTTTACTTACACTAGCCAGTGGACTGAGTGGAGGTACTGTGTTATATTAAGAAGTCCTCTACTTTTTACTTACACTAGCCAGTGGAGGTACTCTGTTATATTAGGATGTCCTACTTTCTACTTATACTACCAGTGGAGGTACTCTGTTCGGTGGTCCTCTACTTTTACTTACACTAGCCAGTGGTGGTACTCTGTTAAATTAGGATGTCCTACTTCTTACTTACACTAGCCAGTGGAGGTACTCTGTTCGGTGGTCCTCTACTTTTTACTTACACTAGCCAGTGGAGGTACTCTGCATCATTATCCTGAAGGTGACTGTCAGGGGCGGTCATTAACAATGTCCATAACGTGTCTGGCTCTGTCTCGTAGAACACATTTGGAGGACTGCCAGTCTACAAAGTAATAGTAACATCATCACATAATGACATTAAAAATTAAAATAAACCAACTGTGGTAGTGTGCATCCTTAGATGAATAATCCATGTAAGTTTAAGGCCAAGGTTTTCAACCAGTCCGTTTTCCTCAGGTATGTTTAGGGTGGAGCCATAGGGCTTATACCGGTAGTAACTTAAGAATGATACCTGCACCAAAATCTTTAACCAAGTATAGTAAAACATGCTGGATGAATCAATCATGCAACTCAAATCAACTTCAAGCTGGTTATATTCATCCAGAAAATGAAGGTCAGATCCAGCATCCACAGCAAATATGGTGGCATTTATCTCTATATTCATCATCCATGCAAGTTCGGTCACCTGAAAATTACTTCGAAATAGTCCTGCTCCAAAAACTTTAACCTAAACGCCAATGCTGATCATGAGTTTTTAAGGTGAGCTAAAAATTAATTTAGTTTTCAAATTATTTTCTGAAAAACAAATGCAGGCAGGGTATTCTCACATTAAAGCCGCTTCATCCGAAACAGGCACATATTATCTCAAACAATAAAAGTACGTCATTACATAGATAATATATAAAATAAATTATAAGACTGATTTAATAGTTTATTACAACAATCTTTACATGGAAAACATAGTAAGTAATCCTTAGTGAATCCTTACATAGATCAAAACCTTTATTGACAAACAGAAGTTCCTGACGGGAAGTGAAGATCTGTTGTGAAGTCACCTTTGAAAAAAATAAATTTATCGTTTATATCTAATTATGAAGAGAATTCAAACCCGAGTATTTTTTTTCCATTAGTAGAAGCCTCAGTCATGATATATCTTTTAAAAATTAAAGAAACTAATTGAATATAATACATAGTAATTTTTATATTAATATGCATATTTTAAGGATAAAGGAGAATCAGATATTTTTAAAGAGTTTTTTACAAGGAAGTTTAGTAACAACGGCTAATACATTGCCTTTGTTGTGAAAAAAAAATGCTCGGGTTTGTTCTTCATGAGTTATACATATAAGCGATAAATTTAATTTTTTGAAGGTGATTTCATGCAATATCAACAAAGGATTATTTTTTGTGTGACCTAACAAAAATTATTTTTTTTACTTTTGAATTTTGATATCTTTTAAAAGAAAAAGACTTTGGGGATATAATTTGACAAAAGTTGAAACAATTTATAGACAATTACTTTTCAAGAAGAAAAGCGAATATATTTTTTAGCGATTAGAATCGGACTGAGCGGCTTTAAGGAACTTGTACATGTACCCGATTCCTAGATCGATACTTTTAAGAAAAAATCCAGATCATACAAAAATCAGATTTGGAGGCATATCTACTGCAGGGTTTATTTTTATTTGTTCCATCATATTCTATATCAATCTTATTCAATCTTTATGACTTACCTGAGAGGGTTCAATCCTGTTCCCATGATACACAGGCAATTCACAGTCATCAGGAAGCTCATAGCTTACATCCAAGTTGACATGTGGGAAAAAATAGGCCCCTCTGAACAAATCCCGAAATAACCCATAATGCTCGGCAAGTCTGTGTAGCTGTTCCTGTTTGTTCGTCTTCCAAGATTCTTCTTCCACCTCGTGCAGGTCAATTTTTACTGAAAAACAATCCATAATGGAACATTAGATTAACAAATAATTATGTTTAACAATTATTTTACATATAAACTAATGTACATACCAAATAAGAGGTGAGCAAAAAATCAAAAAAGAAATGAAAAGAAAAAAAATTCACAAATACCGTATAAGTAGAAATTTTAGCAAGACACAAATTTATCGATTTGTCCTTAAAAATGGGTGTTTATTTTTAGTGAGATGCAAATTTAGCAATTTTAAAATGTTCACTAAAGAAGTTTTACAAATAAAACGCAATTAATTTTTAGCGATATGAAATTTTAGCGAAATCAGCACCCTCGCTAATAATGCCAAAATTTAATCCTCGCTAAAAATTCTACTTATACAGTAATATACCCTGGTATATTCATTTCTAGAAGCCTTAAGGAAATTTCCCTTTTTTTTATACAAAATATATTCAAATGTTCAAAAATAACATTGCCAAAGCTTAGGATTAACCTTACAGAGCAGTTCAGTGAACAAGTTTTACAGCAAAAGACATACATTTTCCCATTTAACATACATGAACAATCACAACAAAAGACATACATTTTCCCTCTTGAGCTACGGCCAGTAACTGTCTTCTCTTCTTCTTTATCACAGCTCTAGTTTGTGCTTCTATCAAACTATTTTTTGTTATTGGAAAACCGATGTTGATGTTTGGAGGTTTGGCTTGTTTTGTCAATTTCATATCTGCAACATAAATTCAGATAAAAATGTACATTCAAATAAAATTATTGTATATATATATAATTTTAATCATTTATGTTATATTATATAATTCAGGTTGCTCCACACAATATGTGTGCAGATGTCAGTGGGTAGAGGCAGGTGGATCAACCATAATCTACGAGAAAAACAAGTGATAGATTTCTCTATTTTCATATGTTTTAAAAAATGAAAAAGTAATCACAATCTTGACTTTGTATTTTGTAACAATATAGTTTATGCATGGTATAAAGGTTTGAAACATGGAGAGTCACCAGCACTACCTCCAACAAACAACAAACCTTCACAAATAGTAGCCTGCGTCACATACTAAACATCAGGTGGCCATAAAATATAAACAACAAGAACCCGTGGAAAGCAACAAACCAAGACCCAATCACTGACAGCAAGTGGCCTGAAGAAAGTGGCAGTGGTCTGTGGATTAGGCATACCCTGTGAAAACCATCAGGAGACATTACAGGTCATATGCTCAAATTGAACCCCAAAGACAAACATCGGGTAGGACATCCCAGGACAACTTGGCGAAGGTCATGTGAAGAGGAAATCAGACAGTGTGGATATAGCTGGGAACAATGGAAAAAGGCTGCTCAAAACAGAGTGTGATGGAGGACTGTTGCAGAGGTCCTATGTTCCAACAGGAACAAAAATCAACCATGATGGTACAAAGGAATTTTTTAGTACTGCTCATTGAAGAATTCCATCCAGTGGTAGATTTATGCTTTTTGAGTGATCTGCCCTTTCAGACGTAGCTATCAACTTGCCAAACAGTAGCTGCAACAAGATTTCCTGTGCACTTTTTGGGAGAATTTCATCACTTTTCACTGTTCGTCAATCAACTACCTTTCATTTTCTACTTCTAGACACATTTTTAAATCAATCTCTGTATTTTATCCATTTCCCAAAACCTTTAAAATGTCTCTATGGACCAAAAAGCCATCCGAGAAAAAAATTAAAACAAGCTAGTTTATTGATCTGTAGACATGACTATAAAGGGTTGGGAGGTGGATAAAATATACAGGTTGGTTAAAGAATGTGTCTAGAAATAGAAAGGTAGTTGATTACAAATGCCTTTTGCATTCAAGGCTCTCACACCACTTTTTGGGAATGGGTCCCTGTCCATCAAAATTGGGAAAAATAGCGACATTTTGGGAAATTTGGGGATAACCATTATTCTTTATAAACATGATATACTAGGTTTCTGATCTTTGTTATCAACCAAATTATTGCTTTACAATACAGAGGAATGTGAAAAACAAATTTAATTATTGCATATAACCAACTGTATTTTCTTTAAGGCCTAGAAAAAAAATGTTTGTTTCCGCTTTCCCGACCGACCCTAATTTATAGCGCTGACCCTAAATATTTTTTTAATGCTTTTGTCCCATGATGTGCAAGATTTCAACCAGGGAATTATAGCCTCCAACTTTGCAAGTTTTTCAAGACAGAAAGAAGTTTGGGTCACCTTTCTATTATAAGTTAAGTCACAGTAATGCTTGAAAACACCATTTCTTTTGTCATTAATAATACTTCTGTACACGTTTTGATTAAAGAAGCAAAAAAAAATTCCCCCCCCCCCCCCCCCAAAAAAAAAAAAAATTGCCTACCTACCTACCCTATATTTTTTTCAGCCTGAAAGCGGAAACAAACATATTTTTTTTCTAGGCCTAATTTTGGGGAGAAATAACTTTTGGGAAAATTAATATATTCAACTGGGAAAAAAGGTACCCTTTTTGAATTGGGAATGGGGCCTATAAATGGCCTCATGCAATTATACAGAATTGAGAGCCCTGCGGCCATTTATTATTATATTATTATTAAATTATCATGCAAGCCACTCAATTGATCACATCATGAAACTAAAAACTTGGACAGTTATCCTTAAATCAAGGACCCTGAAATGCATTTCATCATATATAAATGCACAATTTCACATTATAAATATGTGTTGTTGTTTTTTTTTTACAGTTAGTGACATCATATATGATTTCCCAATTATACATTTTATAACCATGATGAACCTGTTCAGTTGTAAGCTAATTCACAGTCGCTACATTGTGTTGGATTTTTTTAAAGCAGATATCCAATAATTACAAGGTTGTTTCTGAGGAAATTCGAAACGATAGAAAAAACTTTAAATTCACCTGCTAATCTCTGCTCAAATGTCCTTGCAACTCCTGGCGGTTTTCCACTTCTTTTTGATCGTAGACCTGTTGCATACCTTACATTTGTAAATTGATGCGAACCTTCACTGTTTAAGAGGGATTTTATCAAGCTGCCTTTCATTCCCTTTCCTATGGTCGCAGCCATTTTCACACTCGGAGCATCTCGGATGGCTTCCCATAAAATAATTTGAGGTCTTCAGCGCATGCGCATTAACAAGATTTATAATCTGTCAACTCAGCTCCCAAAAAGGAAAGTCACATCTTTATAAGGTGAAAGAAAATGGCAGATACTGGTAAAGACTACATCACAAATAGTGCTGATCCTAAGAACATTCAGGATTTAACGCAATTTGTAAGTGAACCATGTTTTTATCATTATCAGATCACTAATCTTGCACACAAAGATCAGTGTTGATCAATACAAGTTCAGACTTGAAGTCTTGAACATTTGATGATATAAAAAATAATTAAATACTTGAAATGTTGGATTATGCTATCTCTTTTGGTCCCTTCTTTTTTTTTTTTGTATTCTGCTTTATATTTTATGTTTTAATGTCCTTAATTTAAAAGGCCTATTTCAATAAATAAACTAAACTAATGATTTTCAACTATCCTGTTGTCACATTTCCTAAATTGTGTTTTTTTGGATCAGAACTGTAGGAATAAACTTGGTTTTGAGTTCTTTTAAATTGATACAGATATACATACAATTTTATAACTTGAATTCTAGGTTTCTGAATACAGTCAAACCTTGTTGATTTAGGCATTAATTAATCTAAACGCAAATTGGATGGATTAATGAAGCCTCCAAATTACTGTTATTTTACAATTGTTAATAATAAGTGTAAAATCCTGTTCCCCAAAAATGTGGGAAGTTGAAGCTTCCGTATTAATACTCTGCTCCACTGTAAACACCGTGGATCACACTGTTGCATCATTACCATGGTTTCTGAGCCATCTATATCGGTATATATATGTACTAAAATTTTGGGGTTATCTGTAAATTCATATGTAGATGTAGATTTAGGCTTTTTAAAGCACCCAAGAGTAAAGATCAAAGTTACTTACTGGTATTACAAATTTACAATTAATTGTAAATTTATCTTGGTATTAATATTGACTCTAGGAAATTGATCAATTAAGGGCCCTGAATAAAACATTAAAGCAGACTTTTAAAGTGAACTCAACAATACAGAAACTAAATTGCTTTGAAGATGGAAACGTTTCTACTTTACCATTCTGAATATTTAAACATGTTATTTGAAACAGTTTAATAAATGGACAGCTATTACATTTTTGATAAGCTCTGCGATAAGGGAGGATTTAAATGCACCCTGGAGTTTACAATCTCCGGCATTGTCTTTAAAGCTTTTCACCATTATAATGGTTTAGTGTTTACTACACTTGTCCACACTTGCACTTTTTGATAGCACTTTTTATACCTAAAAAGGAACGGTTAAATCCTTTGTGATTTGTAATTTAAAAGTATTGTTATGAATGCCTTGTTTCTGAATTATTTAAACAAGATGTTAATCCCCCCCTTATTTTTGGTGTTAATTACTGATACTTACATTTCTAAGTGTTTGATAAACATATAATTAATTCATATGTCTTAACAGTGTCTCCATGGAGGCAGCAATGATATGGAGTGATTTTCTACAATAAACAAACAAGTGGATAGAATGAATTCTGAATAACTTATGAGCCGTTATTGATCAGACAGAGATTTCAGGACTGTGTCTATATCTTCTTTGTTGATTTACAGATTATTTTTACATTGTCTTTGTCAAGATATCATCGCAGTCAGAATATAGATGCAAAAAGATTATTTCATAACTAGCACAGTTTTTTTTTTTTATTTATTATTTTAAAAAGATAACTGTGACAGTAACAACACATGTACCTCTGACCTGAAAACTGACATTTTTCTTCTTACAAATGAATTTTAAGCATCCAAATTTGATCAAATTCATGAAATTAAATATAAAGAAATGTTAAATCTATCCCAGGACTTTAACTTTTACTGCTTTATTTTTATTGGCAGGTCCAGAACCTCCTACAACAGATGCAGGATAAATTCCAGGGAATGTCGGACCAGATTATCAATAGGAATATCCTTTACCAAACAATTTGTACAAAAAAGTTTCAAGTTTCATCAAAACAAATGTAAAACAGATCTCTTTTTTCCATACAGCTTATTCCATGTTCTTATATTTCTCTTGAATAGTGGAATGTTATTCTCATTCACTGTAAAACATCTAGATCTACATGTAATTGAAAAGAGAAATGCATATCTTAAATAAAAGGGGTATTTCAAACATGTTCAATGCCATAAATTTATTAAATTCATTTAGAAACCTAAGTCATTTTTCCGTAATATGCATTTTACCCCTAATATCTCAAAACCTGGTTATTATGAAGTTTTCTTACTGTCCCATCAAGCTGAGAGATAATAAGGTTTAATATATTCATTATATGTATATAATTTTATATAAACGTATTTTGATGAATGTCATTTAGTTTTCCTTAACACATTTACTTGATGAAATGGGGAATCGCATTGATGATTTGGAGAAAAACATTGCCGACCTAATGACGCAGGCGGGAGTGGAAGATCGCGCGTAATATCCCAACATTCCATATTTCGTGTGTGGTTTTAGATGTGTGCCTTAGTGATCAGTGTTTCTGCACCCACCATTAGTTCATCTCGCTGAACAACTGGAACCAAAAATCATGAATGCACTAATTTATGTTTTGAAAATAAGAACATTTTACATTATAGGGATTTGGTATACATGTCAGCATAATTTCCACAACCATCAAGCTTAATTGCATTACATGTTCAGTGAGAGCTATACAATATGAACAATGATGTAAAATTTATCTGACCTGTTCAGACCATTGTGATAAGTGTAATATTATTTATTCTATTTTGTGTTTTATTCATGTAAAAACATTACAAATATATTATAGTTTTTTACACAGATTTCTTATTTTTATATTTGTTGGAATTTTAGATGATCAGACCAAGGTATATTTGGCAGTCTAAGCCAATTATTATATGATGCATCCTTGACTTATTTAAGTGAATATTGATTAAACTTACTTACATAATACTGGTAATTTTTCAAAGTGTCACAGCTTCTGCAGTGAAATTCATATTATAGCTCTTTATGGCCTCTAGAATACCCCAATTGATTTCAAGGTCAAGGCCATAAATTCTTACAATGCAAAAGCAAAAGCACAAGTAATCAAAGATTAGGTACTCACCACAATGAATGTTATCATTAAATAAAGAAAATCTTTTATTATTTCAAGTCTGTGTACATCCCAAAATCAATATTCATGCAAGTTTGGACTATGTAAAACTTGTACCGGTAGTTACTAGAAAATGGACCTGCTCCAAAAACTTAAACCTCAAGAACATGTCAGTCAGTTCCAAGATCAAAAGCAAAATCTTGAAGTGTCCATTCTTAGAAGCATCATCAAATCTAGTATATTCATAACAGGCCATAAGTATGATTAGAAGTCACTTATTTGAAAAATGTATTTCAGGTCTAGCATCTGAAGCAAGTTGGGTAGAGTACATCCGTAGATGCATCATCTATGCAAGTTTAGTCAGGATAGGGCTCATAGTTTGTTTAAGTCCCTCTCTAGAATTTTTCACTCAAATGGAGACACCACCACTTGCCCATGGAGAGCTGCAAATTTTGTCCTATACTTGGCAATTACAGGCAATAAGCAAGGAGGGATCTTTTTCATGCCAGCATGTACTGGGATGCAGGACTTCCGACTTCTGAAGGACTGGTCTCCATGTCTCACAGTGGGTTTGAACCTGCGATGTAAGGATCAACTCCGTGACTCTAGAGCAGATGCTCTAACCACTGGACCACATGGGTAACTTGGGGCTTACAGTTACTCGGGAATGGACCTGATCCAAAAACTCTTGAAAATGTAGGTCTGATTCAACATCTGTAGCAAGTCTGATATTGTCCTTCCCTAGATGCATCATCAACTCATTAACAAGTTTGGATAAATATGGATAAAATTCTCTTGTTTTGAAAATGTAGTTCAAATCCAGCTTCCAAGTATCATCCATGTTAATTGACTTACCTCATAAATTCTTGGAAATGAATCTGCTCCAAAAACTTAAACCTGGCCACTCATTTTGAAAATTGAGATCAGATCCAGCATAATAGCAAGTCATGTGCCCATCCCTAGATGCATCATCCGAGTGTTAAGTTTAATCCAGGAAGCACATGGCACTTGTTTTGTATATGGGGCCCCCTACTTATAAGTAGGAGTGCCCCATATAAGAAACAAATGTCTGTGCTAGGAAGAGCTTATTATGCCCCTGTAATCGAAGACTCGGGGTATGTACGTCTAGTAGTTTTTACCCTGTCTTTTTGCAATCTTTAAAAATCTTATTTACACCTGGACATCAAGCAGTCAAAATGTTGGTGTGATTGTAATAAGTATCGAGTCTTCTACCAAAATTGTGAAATTCATGGCCTCAGGGTCCTACTCTGCCTATAGGTATTAAGTAGGAGAACTAAGCATGTTAAGTTTATTGCTATGATGAGCAATGGTACCTCTTTCAAAAATTTTGAATGTCATGGTCTCTGGTTTAAAACATGAACCAAATCCAATTGTTGGAAAGTTGTTACATGTTGTTCAGGTGACTTATAAATTCCATGGGCCTATTGTCTTATAATTTTATTGCAATATTACTTGGCACACAAATAGACTACACTAAGATACATAATTCTTTTTATCGGTTTTTGATTTGATGAACAATGTTGCAATGGTTACTAAAGAAAGAGGACCACAGGTGCCTGAGAACCATGTAACAACTTTCCAACCATTCAGTTTGGTTCTTGTTTTGAACCAAAGGCCATGAAATTCTTTTTATCATCATAACTTTTTGCAATTTTACAGAGTGAGAGATGAAAAAAATGGATTTCCACTACTCAGTATATCAATGTATTGCCCTGTGACCCAACAAGAACCCCTGACCTTGGAGCAAAATGTATTTCACAATTTTGGAAAAGGTGCCTTTGATGATCATAAATGTTTGATTACTATCAAAGTGCAGATTTCAAAGCATTAATTCATTTTCAGTATAATTACTATATTGTATTGGCCTTAAAAACCATTCAGTTTGGTTCTTGTTTTGAACCTGATCCTAAGGCCTTGAAATTCATAATTTTGGAAGAGCCATCCTTCCTCATCATAACTTTGTACATAATTAATCAGTTTAACCATGAAATTCACACAATTATTTTCCTGGCTGTAACTTTGAAAAAGGCACTATTTCCTGAGGGTGTTGCTCATCATAACTATAGCACTATGTAACAACTTTCAATTATACCAGAGGCCATGGGAGAGCAACTCAGTTTACTTAATACCCAGGGGTAGATCAGAGCAACAAAGAGAAAATGCATTTCCATTTTCGTGTAATTACAAATTTTACATAAAATGGTTGATTAATACCAAAGAGCAGATTTCAAAGTGCTCTCTGACCGGGGGGGGGGGGGGGGGGGCATAAAAAAAAACTTTGCTAGATGCACCTTTCTTCATCATAAATATATATATACTTGGATCATTGGCATAAAATTCCAAAGGAAAATATTAAGATTATATAGATAATTAAACACAATTCGTGAAAATTTTGTACTTAGTTAGTTTATTTAATACACGCTCAAAGAATAAATGCATTTTCACTAGTCAATGACTAACTCTGCTAGGGCCATAAAATCACAAAGGTGTAACTATGTACTTAGTTAGTTTAAATTTAGCATTTTCACTATATAATGATCTACAGTAAACATTGATTGAAGCTGGCTGACCCTGGGGCCATAAAATTCACAATTTTGTAGGAGGCACTCTTGCTCTTCCTATGGTCACAGAAAAGGATACAATTATTTTCCTGGCTGTAACTTTGTAATGAAAATTTTTGGAAGCTCACACTTGGTATAAAGATTGTTTATGTATGTCCATGAGTAAAGAAGAAGATTTTTAAAGATTGCAATAATTATAGTGGTGTGCCATGACCTTGACCAGGTTAGCAAGTTCAAGGTCACTGGTAACACACAACACATGACGCACGACACACAACGCACGGATAGCAATAGGTCACCTGAGTTACTCAGGTGACCTAAAAAAGGTTTACAATTTTCTAGAGGAACACAAGCTCTTCACACATAAAAAACCCAAGTTGTGTTGTCACATTGAGCTCATACAACACTACAACTGTGGCTAAGGGAATACAACTCTTAAAATATAAATGACAAGAAGTTTGTGGATTTGCACATTTATTAATAGCAACCTAATCAGCTGTTTCAAAATCTTAATATGCAATACTTAATGAAAGTTAATAGAACTTTCACAGCTAAAACATGACAAAGTGATGAAAAGAAGCAGCTGTTCACTACAGTATCTGTGATACCTGTTCTACACACGCACTACAGAGGCCAGGCCTGATTTATCACTAATATTGTCAGAGCTGCTGCTTTCATCTACGGACATCTTCCACCCCAATTTTCTTTTCAATTGGCCTAGTCTTTCCAGTGAATTATCTTTATTTGACAGTAATTTGTAAACATTCTTTTTTACATATGACATCAAGAATCTTAACATACTTTTAGGAAAATTTAGAAACAATTGATTAGAAATTTTTCTAAAAAGATGTTAAAAGGTAAAGTTGCCCTGGTCAGATAGTAATAAAACAAGTTGACTCTCTGTAGTGGTGACAAAATGAGGGTGAACATCAGTCTGAGATGATGACATTATAATTCTTATTCTCCTCTTAGAAGTACAAGCACTGTGATATGCTAAATTAACAACCTAAAAATAGCTTCGTAATACTACACCAACCAATTAAAAAAAATAAAAGAAAATGCCTCCGTTAATCTGTCTAATGATTCTCAAAGTTGACTAACAAATATGGTCTTTCTGTGATCGCCATATTAAGAGGCAGATTTCATAACTTGATCACGTTTGATAAGAAAATGAAGCCAAATCATAAAATGTACCCCATAGTAAGATACAAATTTGTAAATAATAATCCCAAAGAAGAATATTTATAGTATACAAAAAGATGTAAAATCACAGACTTCAAAATACAAATATTGTCTGATAATGAGATGTATAATCAAAACAAAGCTTAAACAGCCTAAATATGGTCTTTTCTAATACCTAGACTTGCCAAATTCTTATTCAAAATAATGAGGTGGCCCTTTGCTGCAGTTTCATGATGATGATGAATGGTGGTATATGTATATCATGTTTAAAGTTTGTACTGTATGATTTCTGTTGAAAAAAAATTATCTACTTAAATTTAAGTAAAAAGACATTTCTAAAGAAGTTTTAATTTCTCTTTTTGGTGAATTTCCTTTAATCTTTAAGAGTAAGTATGTCCATGGGATGTAGGTGTTTCGGATTTGTCAAAACATTTCCTTGGAATTTCATCAAAATTCAGAATTTTTTCCAGGTAGTCTTCCTTTAGTTTTAGTTTAAAACCCAATGTATCAAATTAAACTTCAGTCTTGGCCAATCAATCAAACTTGAATTGTTTATTTTAGGTTGAAAAAGGTTTGTGAGTAAAATATTCATAAATGAATAAAAGTAATAATTGTCCAACATGTAGCCACTATTGCACACAGATGTTTGCTAAATATAATAATGGGTAAATAACAGCACCTTAGTACTCAGAATAGAAGATATTGCACACCAGCATAAATACAGATTATAATCATAATAGAGAGTCTAAAGCACTGAGACCCTGTTTTTGACCCAGGGGTCAAAACATCTTACTGTTAGTAACATTTGCATACAAAAAAAAAACAACTGAAAAACTTCTGACAACATGAAGTAAAAACAAAAGTATATAGTAACGCTAGGAATAAAGCTAAGTTTATATAACAAATGCTTCAATGACACTTCTAGGCCTGAAGCTGTGATCTTCCCGACAAATCATACTACCGTCATTACAACCATAAGTTAACATAGTCCATCACAATGTTTCACATTACATTGAACTACAGTTTTTCCATACACATCAAGAAAAAAAGCTTAAAAGTACAAATATATTTTTCGTTTAAAATGAAATACATAACAAATTCATGTGTAAAATAATATTTTAGATCAAAATGGTTTGCTTTGTGTAAAAGTCTGATAAAATTAAGCATCATGTGCTCAAGTGTTTATTTTCCTTTCCCCAGTTTTTATAGTCTTTAATATAAAATTTTTGCATACAAATACAAATAGGCAATGCCTATTGTCCAATTCATTCATCCATTTTATTTTTTTTTTAATAAATATCGTCTACAAATTTAAGCCCCCCCCCTCCAAAATTATCCCTGTCCAATTCCTTCTTCAAGTTTTGTTTCACACACAACACATACGAAACTACGAAAGATTTTTTTCAATAATGATTAAGATTTGATAATACTAGTACAAGTATATTGATTTGTAATAATTTACTATAATCATGAGAAAGATATATAAAAAAAGTTTTTTTTTCTTGGGCATTTTGGGTATACTGTATTAAATTATACGAAAATAGATGTAGTCTCATATGTGCCAAATCACACATAAATCTGTCTTGACTATGTCTCAAAACTACCTCACAGATTCTGACAACCATTTGTATACAGAGTTTACAAAAGCAAAGAAAAATTAAATGCAAAACACGTACTGTGCTTCAGTGTACAAAGTGAAAAACTTCTTTTGCCATTTGGAATAATAATTGTATTAATTGCTTGCAATAACTAAATCATCAAAACAAAATGTAATGCCAGACTGTGTGTACCCTTTATCAAAGCAAATGAGTGATGAATGATATACCAATTTTACTCGTTGTAGTCTAACAGTCATAAATATACATGCACAGCATAGAAAATTAACTGCTCTAAATACTTTTTTTCAAAAAATCAGATCATTATCAAGTCAACATTAAGAAAATATTATGCTTAAATAAGCAGATATTAAAATGAAAATGAAATTTGCCAGTCATCCAAATGCAGAAATTGTGTTCAAAATGAATTTGACAAATTCACTATCGATCACAAGGAAAATAAAACAAAGGTAGAAAACTGATGATACTCAATATATAATGAAATGTACAAGATAATAAATATTAAAAGGCAAATATTGAGCCGTTCTTTATAGGAGGAGGTAATTCCATAAAAGTTAAAACACAGTATATTTACAAACCTCAGACAATTCAACATTTTGCTAACATATATGAGAACCGGGAAATTCTTAATTTGTTTTCAAAACAACAAATTTAATCAATAAACATATGAATGTATACATATACATGTATCTGGCACCTTTTCTAGTACTGATTTTCTTCGATCCACCCTTTTATTTTCTTTGGAAGAGGAAGCTGCTGAATATGGTCATAGCGAGTGTACTGGCGAATAACAAAACGACATAAATACTGTAGAGAACGCACTTGAGTAAATCGTGAAACAGGTTTTGTCAGCCGCACAGGGAATGATGGAGCACCAGGGGACCTTGATCGTGAATAACAGAAAATGCCCGTTTGAGAGTCATTCATTGAATGTTCTATCAAGTCCACTATAGAGGGGTACCCCTCTGTTTCTGGCTGAGCATAAAAGCTAAACATTCCATTGCAATGTTCGATGCGTGTGTGCCATGTCCGGCCATAAGATCTAAAACTTAAACTTAGAAGGTATCGTTCATCTGAACTGTCCCGAACAAGGAAAGCACCGTTTTGTTGATTGGCAAGTTTATCCTCTGCCTCCACTCGTGTTATAGGGCCCCAGTACCATCCAAACTTTGACAGTCTAAATAGTTCCTGTGTCAAGTTCCAGACTTTCGGTGCCTCTCGTTCCTCATCACAATCAGTAAAAGTTGGGGCTCTTGTCACCTCAGTTCTGGTTTCCAGATATGGGAAAGGCATTTTCTCTGGACAAACATTACTCTCTTTCAAACTACCATTTTTTACGACACATTCCTTCGGTAGCTGATCATTCTTACATTTTTCTGTCACTTGAAATCGAGCCATATCTTTAGTCTTGCAGCTTGCTTTGTCTTTTTTCACATTCACATCATACGCATCAGTATTGTTCTGTATGTCACACAGTTTTTGGAAACTGTTTGAGGTAATATTCAGGTCTAGGCTATCACAACTATGAGACGACGAGTTGGACTTGGAAGAGTGGTCAGGAGGCTTCCATTTATTCTTGCGTTTTTTCGTGTCACGCTTTGAAGGCACAGTCATGTAATGGTCCTCAATGTGATCACTCTCGTGGCCGTCATCACTTTTACGGCGGAGGTTCGTCGTCAGACGGCGTTTGAAACTCTTTAGCAGCCCTATCTTCTCTTTTTTCCTCACCTCGTGACTGGATTCTGGGGGTGCTGAAGTGTTGGTTTCAGATGTTGCATCTCCATCCACCATTCCAGTTCCATCTTCGGGCGAACTTCGTCGGTGACGGTGTAACGAAAGCTTTACACTTTTAAACGTTATACGCTTCATCATCTGTGAGTCAAATGTGGTGTCATGGTTACTGAAAAATCCAAAATATTTGTAAAATTACGTCAATACTGACTTTCTCTGGGTGATACCCAAGTTGTGAGCAATTCGCGCATGCGTAGTACGGATTTCCGTTGGCACGTCGATTTACCCAAATGGACCCAAAAGGCCAAGATAGAATTTATGACAAATTCAGAATACATTTTTAATGAAGAAATTCTTCAAAATTATATGTCAGTTTTGAATATTTTAATATTACAAACAACCAAAATGAGAGGAGTTTGAACTACCACATCTATATTGGATTCCGAAAGTTTAAAAAAAAATCCAGGCTTTTTGATGTTGCTAATTGTGCTATACGAGTTATTTTCCTTTGATTGATTGATTTTTTTTAACACGCACTATGTTTGAGTATGCGCAAGGCGACTTGTGATCATTTCACTGGATCTTTGCACCCAGAAAACTTAACAGATTGTACTCAAAGTACTCTGAAATTGACATCAAAAGATGCTCGAGTTTTTGATTGACAATATCTATGTGGTTTTTAGGAGTCTTCAAACAATCTATTAGAATTCCCATGGGTATCGGTTGCGCCCCGTTAGTAACATACCTATTTTTGTATTCATATGAAGCAGAATTCGTCCAAAATCAGGCTCATGCGTGAAAAGAAGAAAACACTTGCCGTGGTCTTCAACTAGACATTTTATGGTGGCATATTTCTGCCCCTTGTGTGCAAGTTATTTTTCTATTGAATATGTCGACATGCAAGATAGATATGTTGACATGCAAGATAGTTATGTCAACATGCAACATAAATATGTTGACATGCAAGAAAATTGCAATCAAATGAATATTATAAAACAATCTTCAAAAATCTCAAATATTGCCCACATGTGACATCCAACATACTAAATGCTACTTATTTATGTTAACATGCAAGATAAATATGTTGACATGTAACTTAGATATGTTAACATGCAACTTATTTATGTTGACATGCAACTTATTTATGTCGACATGCAACTTAGATATGTTAACATGCAACTTATTTATGTCGACATGCAACTTGGTTATGTTGACATGCGAGATAAATATGTTGACATGCAACTTATAAGTTGCATGTTGACATAAATATGTCGCATGTTGACATAAATAAGTTGCACGTCAACATATTTATCTTGCATGTCAACATAACTAAGTTGCATGTTAACATAAATAAGTTGCATGTCAACATAAATAAGTTGCATGTCGACATAAATAAGTTGCATGTCGACATAAATAAGTTGCATGTCAACATATTTATCTTGCACGCTAAAAAGCATCTGGCATGTTGGATGTCTCATGTGGGCGATATTTGAGATTTTTCATAATATTTATTTGATTGCATTTTTCTTGCATGTCAACATATTTATGTTGCATGTTGACATAACTATCTTGCATGTCAACATATTTATCTTGCATGTCGACATATTTGATAGAAAAATAACTTGCACACAAGGGGCAGAAATATGCCACCATAACATTTAGATACATCGACGACATATTGTCAATATTACAGTTATTTCCATTATTATGTCGATACGATATATCCCGGTGAGCTTGAGATAAAAGATACCACAGAATCTGACACATCTATTTCATATTTGGATATTCTACCACAGGCACCTGAAGTATGGATAATACCCCCCCCCCCCTTTTGTTAATAAAAAAATGTAAGAGTGTAAAATATCTCAAATATGTAAAATTTCCCCATCAAACAAAATCTATATGTCGTTATATGCAAGCAGATTGTACTTTTTCCCACGTTTAAAGAATGGCCCTACTTTTATTATACCGAATAGGGCCATTCTTTAAACGTGAGAAAAGGTACAATCTGCTTGCATATAACGACATATAGATGTAATTGTGTTTGAGCCTTTAAAGTATTTGTATTATTATAAAATAAACGAAACAAATCGGAGGGAGCTTCAAAAAAATTATATCTATAATATTTTTTTTAGTTGTTAATTAATGTCATTGATAATTGCAAATGGAGATAAAACATTCTATCAGATATTTTTAGCATTTCATATAGTTCATTTGAAGAATTTTATTTCGTGGGAACTATTTAAATTTCATGCCATGATGGGAACGATTCTTTTTTTTTTATTTCGTGAGAAGGAATTTTTATTTTGTGGGAAAGAATTTAATTTCGTTGGAACGAAATTTGTTTACGATGGAACGAATTGAATTTCATGGGAACGAATATGTCCTATAGCAGCCACAGTATTTGTCTATACTAGATGATGAATCAAGAAACTGTGCTTGAAAAACAGTATACCTAAATCAGATAAACTGTGCATACAAAAGCCAAATGAGCTCATTTTTGTCGGTAAATAATATTTTCCGTGTTATAACGCAAAATTTTCGCGAATAAATAACGCCTCTAAATTTTCGAGCTATATATACATGTACTTTATACCGGAAAAGTTTTGCAGTTATTAGCGAAAAAGAACAGTTAGAATTAATTTACTTTTTCTTGTGAAAGTCTTGCGTTTTTTATTACTCACGAAAATAGCTCAATGGGCTTTCGTATGTGTAATAAAATAAATGATATTGTATTTTCTCAATTACAAATATAATATATCCCCATCACTCACATCCATATATGCTATTCTTTAAACAAGCGGAATGGATTTTTTTCACATTTAATTTGTACATGTACATGTACGGTATAATGAAATACTAAACTTAAATAGGAAAGTACAATCTGTTTGAATAAAGCGAATTATGGATTTGGTTGTCGTGGAAATCTGATATTCTTAATATTTGTTTTTATTATACACACTTAGTAATAAATACAGGTTTTTTGCATATGCGATATGGCTGACGTCACAATAGCCGTATCAGCCCTGCAGGGCTGATAACCTATATCAGCCCCGCAAATCCACATCAGCCCTGCAGGGCTGATACGGCTATTGTGACGTCAAATATCACACCCTTGGTAAATTAATCCACAAAAACAGTACTTGTGATCATACACAATTTTTGGTGGGTTCATATTCTCTTAATTTTAACTTTTTGAAAATAAGGTTAATCTTAATTTACAAATACTTGTAATAGATTAATGTCAAATTACGGATCTAGTGCATTGAAATAGAAGTAGAAACAAACCCAAATCGTATGAGACAATAGACCATGTACATGTATGTAAGAAGTCCATGCATGATTATTTACTTATTTTCTTCTCAACTTAATGTATGCTGTATTTTATTACTAAGTATGTAATAAACATATTAATACATACCCTTTTCCACATCACATCCTGTATCAGCCCTCGACCAATATCAACCCTCGGGCCTTCGGCCCTCTGGCTGATATTGGTGTCTCGGGCTGATAAAGGATGTGATATGGAAAAGGGTATGTATTATTCTCTATGTATTGAGATGGAAGGCGTCCGTGGGGTATCCACTCTTCAGGTGCCTGCATTGTGCCTTTAGTCGCATAATACTCCTTTTTGAAAGGGGGCAGTCAGAGAAAAAACAACTTAATTTTAATATTCTGAGCCCTCAAATTGTCGTGTTTTGTGCTGTATATCATTATGACAAGTACATAATCCTATTGATTCTGCCAATGAATTACGGTGACAGATTTGTCCTTATGCTCAAACACAGTTTTGGTCTGTTATGGCCTAGAACTACTTACTACACTTTTATTACTTACCCCACCCATTACATCTTATTCCATCTCAAGAGTACCAAAATTTACCCAAGGATGTTTGAGAAAGGAAAAAAAAATCTCTGTTGAAATTTAGCTTAAAACCATTTTTGATTTGACAACCCACTCAAACCCAATTCCAACCAAACCATATTAATCATTGTGGGATACATAGGGTACATATAATAAATACTAGTATAAGAAAAGAGGTCTTAGGGCCCTCTCTCAGTAAAAAAGAAACAAATTGGCATTCCCTGGATTTTGATTTTAATTAGTTAAACAAAGATATATACACCGGATATGAAGGGCTATTAAACTGACAATACCTGCCTTTGAAAACATTTACATATTTATTCTATTACATTAAATATTATACATGTAATAACATCTTTACAAGCTTTCAAAAAACAAGCTCTGCATAAATACAGTCAAACCTTCTATAAATCTCAAAATCATCACAACATCTCAAACACTAACATTTCAAATACTGTGGAAATGTCAAAGTGATTTTGAAAATCCCAACCACTGATTTTTGAAGTATTTTAACCCCCCCCCCCTTCCTCTCTTGGATAAGTCAAAATTTTCTTGACCCCACTGAGTTCCTGATACTCCAACTCCAACAGTGTATAAATGCATAACTTAATCTAATACATGTAAGGAAGGTCTTCAATTATCAAGTCATACCCCAAAGCGTACTTGAAAAACATGAAAATACAGTAGATTACTGTCCAGAAATTAGACTAGCTATAGTGACAGATTATGGCAAAAAATCATACTAAATTATAAGCAGATTATTTGCGAAGAATATGAAAAAAATAAAAAACAACTGATAAGAGGACAATTTATAGGCAAGCATACCACGGTATTACGTTGCATGGTTAGACATGAGAATGAACCAAAGTAGGTTAAACAAAACAAAGTATGAAAGTAAATGAAAGTCAACTTAGAAGAAAAACTGCTTGTGATTATACATATGTGCGTAGATTTGTAAACATTGCATTTTTTTTTTAATTCTTACATGTATAATGCAAAGGTAAACAAATAAAGATATGATCTCTTTTTGTATTAACAAATAGGGCTTTTAAAATGGACCCTCCCATTTATTGCATAAATGAAAATATTAAAAGCAGCAAAACTCCAAACCATAAAGTTATAACAATTGGCAGATAGCTACCACAAAACAATACAATATATTATAACTGCAAACCATAAAGTTATAACACTGAAAGATAGCTACCTAAAAACAATACAGTATAACTGCAAACCAGGTAGTTACAACATTGGAAGATAGCTACCTA
The DNA here is from genome assembly GCF_032062105.1 of Saccostrea cuccullata. Classification (NCBI taxonomy): domain Eukaryota; kingdom Metazoa; phylum Mollusca; class Bivalvia; order Ostreida; family Ostreidae; genus Saccostrea; species Saccostrea cuccullata. The sequence goes on from NW_026933175.1 coordinate 453,236, forward strand.
AAAACAATACAATAGAACTGCAAACCAGAAAGTTATAACAATGGCACTGTATCAGTTCAGAATTAGTGACTTCATGGCAAGGTATGAATGTACAATTGTAATAAGCAGTAAAACTGCACACAACAAGAGATGACTGAATACAAATTCACTTCTCAGCAAGGCATAAATCACACAACATATATTTAGTCTTTACTACCTGCTATAGTCTCTTAAGTAAAATCATTACAAATAGCCAATATTATCAATTACTTTTCTTATATATGTGATTAAACTTAAATATGACATATAGTAATGAACTGCTAAGCAAAATTAGGCTTAAAAAACTTTTTCTATACATGTAACAATGAATGCGAATAAATAACAAAATAATGAATCTTACTTTACAGTAAGTTTGCTTAGAGATTTTTATAATTTGCTAAAATGATGATATGAAACAAAGTTTTTTTATGACTCTCTATAAATAAGTATCCATATTTGATCAAGTTTGTATACATACCGGTATAATATATATAAATACTTATCCACATTTGATCTGAAAAGTCTGTATACATATATATGTACACATATCCAAATGCAGACTGTTTTTAAACAGTGAATGATGAAAACATGACAACAGTCCCTCTCCCCTTTTAAAAGTATATAAGCACATATTTAATTTCTACAATAAATATGACTGCTTAGTACCTTTAAAATACTGATAATACAAAAGACAAAAAATTTTAACAGATCCGAATCCAAATACAGACACAAACAAAATGAGCTCACAAAATGATACTGCTCACTCCATACTTGTATGATGTCTAAAAACTTTGGAAAAATTACAGATAAAAATCAGTTTACTGATGGACACAACTGTTCACAATCAAGAAGATAAATTCTTTCCTTTTTGTGATTTAACCTCTACGCTGAACCATGTTTTTTTAACAGTGAACTTTGCATCTGTGATTGCTTCAGAAAGTTCTCCACCAGGAAGTTGAATTCTCTATGGTAACGAATGTGAAGGTTATGTTTCCCCTCCGGTAGCATGTACAGTCTACAAAAATACATCTACAATACAGTATAAGTATCAGAATGGAAGTACACTGTAGGTAAAAAAAAATTCAGACAAAATTATTTAAAGATTAACATGTGTGCAACTGATGTATGTGCTATTCTGACATTAATAGAGGGCAGCGGTGGGCTGGGGTGGATTATCAAGAGAAATTCTTCTAACCTACCTACTTTGATCCTTTGATGAAAGTAATATGGTCATTCTTTCTACCTACTTTGATCCTTTGATGTTATGATGAAATCTACCTACTTGGATCCTTTGATGTTATGTCTACGTACCTTGATCCTTTGATGTTATGATGAAGTCTATGTACCTTGATCCTTTGATGTTATGATGAAGTCTACGTACCTTGATCCTTTGATGTTATGATGAAATCTACCTACCTGGATCCTTTGATGTTATGATGAAGTCTACGTACCTTGATCCTTTGATGTTATGATGAAGGTAGTCAGGGTGTTCTAATGGTACAAGAGGGTCTTTGATTCCGTGTATAATGAGTGTTCTTGCTCTTATTTTCTTTAAATCATCTTTGCATATATCTCCTGGTAAAATAACAATACTAGTTTAGAAAATATAATAAACAATTAAAACATTTTTGTCCTAAGAAGTTTGTAAAGGCTCCACAAATTCAGCTTCTCACCATTTCTCTTGTCATAATAAGCCTGGTAGGCATCCACCCAATTGGACCATTGCTCACGGAAATATTTCTCTCCATAAAGAGCCATAAACGGAGTTCGCATGCCTTCACTCCAGGTATTAATGTCCCGAATACCTGAAAATCACTCACAGTTAAAGTCACAATAGCAAGGAGGAGCATCATAATTGTAAAAGAACAGCACTGGTCTAATATGCTCCAACTGACACAGGCATATACTCAGTAAATGAGCGCTGTCAAACAGCACCCAGGTAACTAGTTAACTTAAAAAATATACAAACCCTCCAATTAACAAAGTCAGAAAAAATTTCTTATTTTTACTCAGTAAACATATTCCTTATTTCACCTTTGAAAATGTAATAAAAGTTTTTATTTCTTTACGTATACACATGTAACGCAATGTTCTTTTTTCTGTGTTAAATTAACCACACATAAATGCAGTCTTCTCCTTTCGTTGTTTTCAGGATTAGATGACAAGAGTATGAACACTGATAAGTTCTTTATAATAACAAATGACTTAACTGTTAAAGATCAGCATGTCCTGCTCCGTGACATAAGCGTTGGCCCCCCAGATGATGAGGTTTTTTACGAGGGAGGTATTCTGGGCGGCCAGAATCATCCCCGTGATTCCCCCATCACTCCAGCCCATCACTGACACTGACTTCAGTCCTAGTTTCTACAACAGCAATGCATTTAGAAACTCATGAATGTATAAATATATGTTGTTTACCTGGTACTGTAAACATACTTTTCTTCTTATTAAACAAGAGGCCCATGGGCCTTATAGGTCACCTGAGCATTATGCAACAACTTTACTGCGATTTAATTTGATTAATGTTTTAAGCAAGATGCTATGGCTTTCACAATTTTGAAAGAGGCACCATTTGATCATCATAACAATACACTTAACAGTTGCTTAGTTTGTTTACTTAATACCCATAGGCAGGGTGTGGGAACCAAAAATGCATTTCAAGTAATTAGTAATATTCAGCAATAATCAGTAATGCCCCTATCACACATGAACCTCTGACCCTTAGGCCTAGATCCACACATTGCACAATTTTTGAAAAGGCACCCTTGCTTTTCAAAAATATTCGATTAATACCAAGGAGCAGATCTCGAACATTTCAGCCAGTTTCAGTATATAAGTTCAACCCCCCCCCCTATGGTACCCCTGACCCTGGGGCCTTGAAATTCACAATTCTGGAAGATAAGGGTCCTTGCTCATCATAACTACATAGGTAGTTTATCTGCTTAATACCCAAGAGCAGAGAAGAAAATTTTCAAATATTTAATGTATTTTCACTATATAATCAATAGAGCCCCACCCTATCACTAGAACCCCTGACCCTAGGGCTATAAAATCAAAATTTTGGAAGAGGTTTTCTTGCTCATCATAACTATGTACTTAGTTTAATTCCTAGGAGCAGAAAAGAAAGAATTCATGTATTTCCATTATATAATCAATAGAGCCCCACCCTAACACTAGAACCCCTGACCCTGGGGCCATTAATTTCACATTTTTGGTAGAGGCACTATTGCATATCATATCTATGCACTTAGTTAGTTTATTTAATACCCAGGAGCAGAGAAGAAGATTTTCAAAGAATTGATGAATTTTCACTATATAATCTATAGAGCCCCGCCCTAACACTAGAACCCCTGACCCTAGGGCCATAAAATTCACAATTTTGGTAGAGGCACTCTTGCTCATCATAACTATGCACTTAGTTAGTTTATTTAATACCCAGGAGCAGAGAAGAAGATTTTCAAAGAAATAATGCATTTTCACTATATAATCTATAGAGCCCCGCCCTAACACTAGAACCCCTGACCCTAGACCCATAAAATTCACAATTTTGGTAGAGGCACTCTTGCTCATCATAACTATGTACTTAGTTAGTTTATTTAATACCCAGGAGCAGAGAAGAAGATTTTCAAAGAAATAATGCATTTTCACTATATAATCTATAGAGCCCCGCCCTAACACTAGAACCCCTGACCCTAGGGCCATAAAATTCACAATTTTGGTAGAGGCACTCTTGCTCATCATAACTATGCACTTAGTTAGTTTATCTAATACCCAGGAGCAGAGAAGAAGATTTTCAAAGAATTAATGAATTTTCACTATATAATCTATAGAGCCCCGCCCTAACACTAGAACCCCTGACCCTAGGGCCATAAATTTCACAATTTTGGTAGAGGCACTCTTGCTCATCATAACTATGCACTTAGTTAGTTTATTTAATACTCAGGAGCAGAGAAGAAGATTTTCAAAGAAATAATGCATTTTCACTATATAATCTATAGAGCCCCGCCCTAACACTAGAACCCCTGACCCTGGGGCCATAAAATTCACAATTTTGGTAGAGGCACTCTTGCTCATCATAACTATGCACTTAGTTAGTTTATGTAATACCCAGGAGCAGAGAAGAAGATTTTCAAAGAATTAATGCATTTTCACTATATACTTATTTAGCCCCACCCTAGCACTAGAACCCCTGACCCCGGGGCCATAAATTTCACAATTTTGGTAGAGGACTCAATGCTGATTACAATCATGCAAACAGTTTAACTGCTTGATGTCCAGGAGTAAAGAAGAAGATTTTTAAAGATTTCATTAATTTTAGTGGTTTTTGCCCCACCCCCCAGGCCCCAGGGGGGCAGGGACCATGAAATTCACAATTTTTGTTCCCCTTCACCCATAGATGCTTTGTGCCAAATTTGGTTGAAATTGGTTCAGTGGTTGCAGAGAAGAAGCTGAAAATGTTCAAATGTTAACGGACGACGCACGACGCACGACGACGGACGAAAACAGATGGCAATAGGTCACCTGAGTTTACTCAGGTGACCTAAAAATTGATTGATTCACAAATTTAGTCGAATCCACATGTATAAAATTATGCAAATGTCTTTGATTGCATTAGTATAAACTTTAAGTATGCATACATAGTGTAAATTAATACCAGGCAGAAAAAAGTACTTCCACAGTAATGTAATAATAAGTTCTCTTAAAACCCCTTCCATGGCAAAGATTTTAAGCATTTCTAGACAGATTGATATTAAGATTTCAATGCATTTTTTTAGTATTTCTTGCAATTTTTGTATATACCAATGTATATATATTCAAAAAGCAGGTATTGTGTAGTTTCTGAAAATGATTATAAAAATATCATTTCAGTTTCCATGGCAACGAAATACACCATGATCATACTGGAATTTCCATTTATTCAAGAATGAATTTCATTCATTCTTTTTTTTTTTTTGTTAAATGTATTAAAAAATATTTTATTGATGTGTTGAAAATTATGAGCATGTTGTACATTTTTTTTTACTAACCAACTTTAAGTATTTTGGTGGATTGGGTTGGGGTTGGGAGGTAATCACCAGAATTCAGCATTTTTACATAGAACGTGCTACACCTGCATTGATTTCGATAATGGCAAAATCGCATAAATTGTGCGCAAAGTTTAACCAAAGCTAACAAAAGACTGGTACAACCAATAAAAAAACATTCTGCATAATATTTTATCGTAATTATTTTCTCTTTCCAACGGGGTAAGATTTATTCTGATATTTGCAGAATTAAGGTAGTTATGAATGTTTTTTCACACTACTCTCGTTTTTCAAGTCAGAGGCGTAGAAAGGCGTATATGCCATGTAAGGGGTTAAAGTCTTCACCCCCCCCCTCCCTTTTTAATCATTGAGGACTGCTACAGGATTAACTGCACACAGTTTGAAAACCCTTCAGTAATATATTCTTTTCTATTCAGGTGAACTTTACCATACACAGCCCATTGGCATCATCAGCGTCCCGCTGTAAGAACTCCAGGGGCCAGGTACGCTGAGGAGGGATACTTTTACCGTACCCCCGGGGGTCAAAGGCTATCAGCGTGTAGTCCTTCTTGTTAAAGTCTGTCAGCTGCTTAGAAAAGTCTGTCCTGGTAGATCCTGAAATAGGTCAACTCAATATAAATTTATTTCAGATAAATGTATTTAATACTTTTATATAAAGATTTAATTCTGGATTGAGATCTAAAAGAAAACTATTAGCAATGAATCAAGAGTTGTCTTTCTTATCATGCTAACAAAAGCAACAAAATATGCTGTCTGTCAACTATTCTGAAATTGGACCAAAACACTGAGAGTAGTAGGACTTTAAAAATTTGCTTACAGACAGACAAACAAACAGTAGGACATACAGATGGACAATTGATGGACGCAGTCATGCTGTTGCATAAGCTCTTTTGGTCTCTGACCAGCACAGCTCGAAATTCTAGGTCTCAAGCTAAATGCCACATACAAGACTCCCTTAAACTTACCGAGAGCTCCTGGTAACAAAAGGATAGTGTGAGGTCCACTTCCACTTGTTTCAAAATGAATTCGTGCACCATTCACTGTAATTTTGTGTGATAAAATCCCACTAAATATATAAAGCAGATCAATTAAATGTCAAAATATAGTTACCTACAATAACAAAGATACTGAGTAAGGCTTAAAAGAAAACAGCTCAATATTCATATAAAAATCATAATCTGTTACACAGAATACAATTTTTTTTTTATTCTGAAATCTCAAAATTAGAGCCAGATTTGAGAATCTTTCTCCTTAGAAAATACGACTCCTGTTTTAAAAATCATATTCTTCATTGCTTCAGAAAAAAATTACAGAATAAAAGAATGAGAACTTTTCTATAACTCAGTTCTATGAGTTAATTCTACATCGATCAATAATCTTACCTTCGCCTCTGTTCATCAAAGAACATTGTGTTCCCTTGTCGAATAAGTGAATAAATCCTGTCAAAATAAAAACATTTACCATTAAAATAAAATTTCATATACATGTAATTATATGTAGATGCTTAAAGTTATACTTACTTCATTGGTTTACATAAATCAAACTACTAAATAACAATTAAAATTTACTATATTATGTATTGTGGAAAACTCTCTGCCAGTCCAGAGTAAACAGATACATGCATAGTGAGTGTGAGGGAAATATCAAATCAATAATTTTACAAAAAAAGCTTACAAGAGGTGCTCCCCAGAATGGGATTGTATAATGTAAAAAAAACTAGAGGTACTGTGAGCAATGAGCTCACTAAATGATACCCCCCGCCTCCCATAATGTCCATGTGTTGCTATATATTGTTTTACAGTAATGTGTAAAGAGGAATAACTCGTCCTATCAAATGTTATCCAGAAGCTTCTATATGTGACGTCATAGGTAAACATATAATGGAATTGTCCATGTTTTGCTATTGGAAACCTAAAATATGTGTCGAATAAAAAAGTAAAATAGGAGGTGCACAATGGCAATATGTAATAAAGATTCTGTGAAAGTTTCATTAAATTTCACTCAGTAGTATAAGAGGAGTTGCAGATAAGAGATAAAGCGTAACAGACGGACGGACGGACAGACGGATGGACGTACAGACAGAAATCCCGATTACTATATACCCTCCCACTTTTCAAGCGGGTGGTATAAAAAGCAACTTGACATGATACCAAGTTTCTGGAAAATTACTGGGTTTGAGTATTTATTAAAATTGCAGAAATATTGCTACTTATTTTGTATTGAATATGCTACAAGTGTAAAAGACAAAATGACTGTATGTGGAATGTTTGCAGACAATTTGCTGCTCTGCATCAAAATATTATCTTGTTTTACAAATTTAATATAGAGTAATAGTCAGTGAAAGCACAAAAAGTCTATGGACCATAATGCTCACCTGAGTAACTATAGCCCTTTGTGTTCATGATTTGAACAAACTGAATCTACACTATCTTATAATGCTTCTGAGAAAATATAATTGATCATATTTTTACTGTACCTGAGAAAATATTTTTTTTATGTACATGTATTCTTATGTAAAAATTTGGTTTGTTGTCCCCACCACCTACCCCTGGGGTCACAGTTTGAACAAACCTGAATATATACTACATGTACTGTGGAAGTTTCCTTTTAAATATGACTGATCATAGCTTTTTATACCCCCCGCTTGAAAAGCGGGAGGGTATATAGTAATCGTTAATTCCGTCTGTCCGTCTGTCTGTCCGTCCGTCTGTACGTCCGTCCGTCCGTCCGTCTGTTACGCTTTAGGGTACCCATCTCTTATCCGCAACTCCTCTTAAACCATTGAGTGAAATTTAATGAAACTTTCACAGAATCTTTATTACATATTGCCATTGTGCACCTCCTATTTTACTTTTTGATCCGACACATATTTTGGGTTTCCCGACCACAGTAAAACATGGACTTTGTCATCAGTTATAACCATATGGGAGGCGGGGGGTATCATTTAGTGAGCTCATTGCTCACAGTACCTCTAGTCTGTTCTTGAGAAGGAGATTTTTACATATCTTTCCTATTTATCATGTTTATTTCTATGTAAATTACTTTAATTGCCCCACCCTTCTCCCAGAAGTCATGATTTAACAAACTTGAATCTAACTATCTGTGGAATCTGATGTTAAGACTTATAAATATGATTGATCATGATTTGCTGTTCTTCATCAGAACATTTTCATTAAATTTCTCCTCTGTTTTATTTAGGAAAACTTTGACCTCATTGTAGCTCCACCACAACCTCAGATGATTTAGATTTGAGCAAATTTGAATCTCAACTTTTTAAGAATAGTTCTATGTACCGGTAAATAAGATTAATCATAGCTCAGCTATTCTTGAGAAAAATATTTTGTTAAGGTTCTTTGTAATATCCAAGTAAAACTTTGCTCATTCATAAAAGCTCAACCCTCTTCGGGGTCTATTTGTACAAATTTAAATCTACAAATCTGAGGATGCTTCCACATCCGTATGACTGGTCATGCCTTTGCTATTCTAAAAAAGAAGATTTTTAAAAGACTTTTACAAGTTTATACAAATGTAAAACCTTGATTACCAATAGTGGCTCCATCCTATCTTGAGGGGTCGGGATATGAAGAAAATCAAATTTGTTAGGAAGCTTTCACATAAATTTCAATTTTTTTTTGGTCAAATGGTTCTTAAGAAGATATATTTCAAATGACCCCGTCCAATTTTTTTTAACTTTATCTTTAATTATCTCCCCTTAGAAGAGGATGTGGTCCTTCATTTGAACAAATCCCAAGGATACCCTGTGCCAAGTTTGATTGACATTGACCCAGTGGTTCTGGAAAAAAAGATAAAAATGTAAATAAGCTAACAAAGGTAACCGCAACAACAACGACAGACAAATTTTTATCAGAAAAGCTCACTCCCTCCTCTCAGCCTCAGGTGAGCTAATAAAACATGCAAAATCATGAAAATGACCGTATTTTTGAGGAGCTAATTCCAATATAATATGTAAACTATTTACTCTAAATCAGGGATTATTCTTTGCTGAAATAACATATTTATAGCAACATACACCAATGTACAATGAAATAAAACATTCTTCACGGGTTCATCAACAGGTTTAATGGGACCAATCTGACCGAACATACGAGATGTACTAACCTAGGATCTCCGGCATCCGAATGCATGTGCTTTGTCTGTTGTTGTAGATGATTTTTGCAGTTAAAACATACTCTGCGGAGTAAGGATCTACAGTAAAATGTACCAGACATATTTGTTTTCTTCTAGAAAACACTTAAACAGTTAACGAGTTACCAAATCTGACCAACTTCACGAAATGTAATCCCGAACCCGATGTTTTTAACATTTTGGCTCACCTTTCATGTTACTGCGTCAAAATGTGAAATTTATACGACAAAATTTTGTTTGATTCACAGTTAATTATGACCCGTAATCGAAGATTCAGGGGCATTTAGTTTTGCCTTGTCCGTCTGTCTGTCTAGCCGCTTGTCTGTCTGCAAAAACTTAAACATTAATACGGTGCTTTTAGTGCATGGACACAAATTTGAAGTTAATGTTTTCACAAAATTTCAGTATATCTATCAGAAATCAAATCAAGCATTTATTGTGGCACGCCAAATTCACAAAAATGAGCAAAACATAGTTTCACAGTCGATAAACTAGGTTTATCGCTTGAAAACTATAGTTTACGGACTGTAAACTACAGTTAACAACGTTAATCTATATTTTACATCTGTAAACCATAGTTAAGGCGATAATCTATGTTTCACAACCGTAAACTATACTTAACACCGAAAACAATCATTTTCGATTGCAAAACATAGATTATCTGATAAATACAGTTTCACGATTGTAAACTATGGTTTACAACTCTTAACTATAGTTAACGATCGTAAATTATAGTTTACAGATGTGAATCTATATTTAACAACAAAATCTATTGTTAACGTTTTATTACAGACAGATAAACTTAGATTAGCATTCGTAAACTATAGTTAACAACCGTTAAATATAGTTTTACAGATGAAAACTATACTTAACGAATCGTTAGCTATAGTTTACGGTTTGTAAACTATAGTTTACAGTCGATAAACCTAGTTTATCATTTGTGAAACTATGTTTAGCTCAGTTTTGTGAGTTTGGCGTGCCATAATTTATTGTTTAAATATTTTGCCTGAATTCTTGATGGGATCTATAGCACTAGGAACTGACAAGGCTACATAAGGTCCTTGTATGTACAAAAGCTAGACGTAGACATAATTAAGGCTTCGATAATATAATCGACAGTCGTTAATTTGTATTCTTGAGAAGTTATAAGGAGGGTTAAAGTTTATGACAGAACAAACTGATAGTGACAATAAATCTCTGACAGAAAGATAGATTTTGAGAGAGGATAAAAACATTGATTAACAACATCCCCTCCCCCGATCTTCAATATCGCAGTTATATTATCATGAAGGAAACAAGCAGCATTTTTATTTCTAGAATGAAATATTTTCTGCCTGTGACCTAAACTTTTCTGATATTCATTAACCAAGACTGAAATTTTTCAAATATAAGCCAAATCTAAAAGTTAAGGTCAAGAGATAAAAAAAAGGTACCCAAGGAAATGTCTTTCACAAGGAACATCTTGAAATTGAAAGCTAGCCTACTGACTGGTAACTTTAAAAAAATATGTCCAAAGTTAAAGATTTCTAAAAAATATGTCAAAGCTAGTTCAAGGTAAGTAGGTTAATAGATGTGAAATTCGAAAACCCTCACATCCTAATTAAGAAGTAATGATCAGTGTTAAATATTTCAAAAGTAGGTCAAAGTCCCAAAAAGGCAACAAAAAGAAATGTTTGTACCAAACCAAAGGTCTTGGTATACGGATATGCATGTGTTCGTTAAACATTACTTTGAAAAAAATGTAATGATTAGAATGCATAACTTAAGGTCTGCAAGATAACATAGAAACATTTAAGATTTTTTTCTTGCTACGGGTATTGAACATAAAATTTCAGGGAAGTACCATAATGCTTAGGTAACCCTCAGTTATTTTTTTTTTCATTACACAGAAGTATATCTGACATAAATTACTTTATTGATTTCAACGACCCGAAGGCGGAAACACACCAAACCTCCTCGGATTCTTTATCCGGATTCTCCGCGGTTTCTTTATCTGTTACACACATTAATAATGATTCACTTTTCGACTTTCGGCCTATCTGTCTGACAAGTAATTCCCGGAATTAAATTTTGAACTTTAAAGAAAGTCTTGTAGCAGATATACTTAATTTGAAAGAAGCCGTTTAAGCATGAAGGAAATGATAATTTCGTAAAAGTTCATTTTCTTCTCGGAGATTTGTCTGTTATATGGCGCATTGGATAATGAGTTTTAGCGCCAGTGGATTAGCGGTTTATCCGTGGGGGAATTGGGCCTTGTCGGGGATCACTAAAAGATCCCGCCTTCTCTGACGTATACCACAATGATGAAAGCTTAGTCTAGCGCTGTGTTTATTAAACTAGAGTAAATTTTATACAGAGAAAGAAATTATTTCCTTCACTAATTGTTTTGTAATTCTCTTGTTATGCAAAAATATAAACACGCCAAGAACAAATGGAGTTTTTCTGATCTGTTACTGAGACAAGATTGTCAAAACCATAAAACGGAAGCCCGTTCCTCACCTTCTCAAGAGGACAGGGTTTTTCGGTTCGTAGGTGACACAAAAAGTGCAAACTACGTGTTAATGCAGTTGTGACAATAGATGTAACCTGTCGTCTGCGTGTTACGCCGTGCCGTCACCGGCATGTCTGACAACTACTCACATCTCAGGTCTTACAACTACTCACACCTGTCCAAATGCACTTTTAATGATTTTTGGTTTGGCCCACCATCAATGATTATAAAAAGGCAAGAAATATCGGTGAGATTAAGCAAAAGGTGTAAAAACGTAGCAAACAAAGGTATATGGAATGGCATTAATTTATCAATATAGGCTGGCCAGTAAGTTAAACCAAACACAGCGCCCGAACGGCGCTTCAAACACGCACGCGCAAAGTATCGAGTTTTGCGAAACAAAATATTTGAATTTTAATTTCAGTTAAATTAATTAAGTTTGTCTTTTGTTAAATAATCTCATGATTATTGATAAAGATACATGTAGTAAAGATTGATTTCCTTCAATGAAAATTCAGTCCATTTATAAGACAATGGATTCTGTAGTGGGATATCCATTTCTGCGTGTATTATACATTATACACAAATAAATAAATAAATAAAATATAAATTTCATGGGGCTGGTATTATCCATATATCCATGTCGCTTAATTCTGTCAATGATGAGCCCGCGAAACTTTTCAGAAGGTAACAAAATAAGGACAAATAAATGGTAACACTTTGTCAATTGTTATGTTAAGTAAAAATAGTTTTCTTGAACTGAAAACTTTCAATGCTTCCCTCAGCTTCTTGCATTAGTATATCGGGTAATCTACGATAGATGGATCACCGAACCTCGCCTTGTCTACGATATATGTTGGGTGCGTTTGTTTTGCTGCTGTTGTGTTGACGATATGCAATGGGCAGCATTATTTATGATTAAGTTGGCCGGAATATGCGCCTGCATGCACAGTTCAGTCTGGGTCAGCAATCACCATCACTGTATTGTTTGTAATATAACAGGGTTTAATGAACTTGGAAATAGATGAAGAGATTGGGAGAACTTTGTATCTCTTGTCTATCGCACTGTAAACACCCTTTTTAGAATAACAAACGACGGCCAGTAACCAGGGCTGGGAAACCTTGGGGTATTAATTACATATCAAACAAAAACCAAAGACTCTTCTCACTTTTGCTTTGACCAGGGCCTTCAATATAGAGATATATTTACATACAACACGCGTGAATTCTAATCCATACATACACGGGGGCATGAACTTAGATAATATCGACGTCAGAGGGGTGGTGGGTTATACTGCTTACCCCCTCAGTAGGTTTTATCCGAATTTTTTTTTCCATAATACTTTAAAGTCTGCACATAGCATAATTCTGTGAACCTATGGTATATACTATGTACAAATTATTATGTAATTCTTTTTTACCTATATCTATTCAAGCAGAATTTATCAGGTTACGTTTTAAGGATTCTTTTTATGTCATTCATAGAAATAAAATTATCACAGAGAATCAACTGCCATGTAATTCAGTATTGCTGTCCGTTTGTCTATTCATCAACTCTTAAGCTTAGGACCATATGTTCAAGGTATAGATTGACACTGGTAATCTTTGGGATATTTGGTCAAATTAATGACATCCAATTTTTTAACGTACAGAGATGAATTTTTTCTGAACACATTTGGACATTGATTGGAGAAAGTCGTCATGTAATACAGAGGGGCACTCGGTCTACGATCGATCAGTAAAAAAGATATTAAAATGCATTGTGTCATCTCTGCCTTATGATAATTTTATGTGGGTACTTACTGGAGGAATATGATTTTAGAAATCGGCGTATTTTGGTTGAAGATTAAGGTCAGAAATAGGCAGTACAATTCTTAGTTAACCTTGGACTTCCAGTAAGGCGTGTTATTCTCGACGTCACCTAATTAGCGTCTGAAATTTACACAGCCTTTTATTCACTGTTGAAATATACATTTGGGCGAATGTCAACGAGTGTAGCAATGACCCAATGATAGCGTTTCGTGCGGTAAAGAGGTGGGGCTTAAGTTGTCTCATCGTTGTCAACACCAATTTAAAGTTGTTGATGTTATTAATTTCTTAACCAATGAGAATCTATTCACCATTTGAGAGACGCTAATTACACAGTGTCTAGAAAGTCACGCCCTACTGAAAGTCCACGGTTTACGGAGAATTGTACTTATAATGTCTTTTAGCCCACATGCATACTGTTTTTCTCATTTACTATAAATGCGGGGCGTTGCTATGGGAAAGCATCGAAAGACCTCGGGATAAATCAGTCAAAGAAGACTTTAATTTTATTAAACTTACTGCCAGGCCTTGGATGACTTTTTTAAGTTCCACCAAGGTAATGAGTAATCTGATAACCATATGCTCACTATTGTTTTCTGTCTTTCATTGAATTCTAATCGAACACTCTTGACAAAACATCGATAAGTGTAAGCGGAGAAAAGGTAGCAGAAATATTTAAAAATTCTTCGCAATGTTGCTATTTGAACAGATATTGACGATTCCTCGTATAAATACTTGTAATCATAGCTGAAGGGATTGTCGATTTCGTCAGTATAAACGAGCTAAGTTCTGTTTATTTCTTGTACGGTGCTGCTTCTCCCGGTTCCTCAACATCGCCGAGATCCTAAGAAAACCAGCCTCATTTATGCGGGCAATAACTGCTTATATCATTCCTGTAATTAAACGATTGATCGGGTCCACCACACGATGTCATTTAATAAATAGAAGATTGGTAAAGTGCAGCAGACGGTGTAATGACGTCCTAATTTGATATAGCCGAGTGGTCATTTGCAACTCACCATATACCAAACGTATATTCTTCCTTTTAATTAAAACTTAGCCATCCTCGATCAATTACAGATCTGCAAAACTTGACAAAGGCCACGCAATGGAAATGTCGTCCTTGCAGATTTGATTTTGTGCAAAAATGTAATTCGGTTATTGTGCAATAGAACATTTCGAGGACATATAGGGGACCTGGTAGCGACACAGATTTATCTCCCTTGTGTGTCAGAGGCGCACTAGTCCGTATATCCTCAAGTCAAAACAATGATTAGCCTTACAATAAATTTTATTGAAATTTGAGATACAGGAGCGTCCTGATATGGAGTCTGTGATTTTATTGAATGCCTGCTACAAGGAAGTAACATTGATTTCCTTTCAAATATCGAGTATTGGAATTTAATGCATGCAATAACAGAATTAATCTTATATAACGGAGCAGATATTCCTCCTGCTTCGCTGTAGTTGCGTTTACTGTACTTCTGCTTGCAAAATTTCACACCACCAGATTTGAGGGAGATGTAATCCTTTTATCTGGCGGTAGCTTTGTGAGTTCATCTTGTTTCGCACATTAATTTAATCCCGTTGATAGTCGTAGAGTTATGACCCTACTGCGTCGAATCACAGCATGGCTTTCATTATCCAAGAATTTTCGTCGAATAGAATTTGTCGCGGACGTATTTTAAAGTCATAAACAATATTTAAAGATAATTCATGGCCAAGGTTGCCAACGTCTAACGGAACTGCTCTGTCATATTCCCCATCATATATAATTATCCCCCCATCCATAACAAACCATTTATGTTAAATATGTTCAGTATATATTAAATATTGCCCACGTCTTTTCTTTGTCTTGGTTATGAAGCAGTATCTCAAAGTGTTTTTTCTTCAAGTTCCAAGCAAATCCAAAAACACGTTCTAATAATTACTTTTATTAAGTATATGGAGTCTTTAAGTAGCTCATATACTAACCGTATTTATGTAAGTTGCAATTGTTATTGTTGTAATTAAACTTCCTGTTTAATATTTTTTTGTCAATAGTAATATATTTCGTAGATAAAAACAACTATGCGATGAAGCTGAAAACTAAAATAAAATATGGAGATAACGAACAGAATTCAAACTCAGAGTCATACAAATCCAGAGCAGAGCAAACACTGACCTCCAAAACATACGGTGGGATCAGGTGCCATGGAGGAGTAAGTATCGTTTGTCGCCCGGTCACATCCGCCGTGTGCTTCTGGTCATGATCGGGAAATGACGGAAAAATCCGTAGTAAATCCAGTGTGTTAATAATGGCCTAGAACAATTAGTATGAAAAACATAATTAAGCACTTGAACTCATTATGATAGATTTAATTTGCTGATATTTAAGGTCATTGTAGTTATTATAGAACTTGCAAAATGATGACTTTAAAGGAGACTGTTGATATCCTTGTTTCATCAAGTTGTTGGTCAATAGCTTTCCTTAATGAAAAAAAAATGATTGTACGTTGAGCACCCTCTTGCATAGATAAAAACAGTCTACAGTAAACTACAAAAAAAGATAAGGTGGTAAAGTTTACTATTTTGACAAATTAACGATTTTGGTAGAGAACATACTGTAGAGAACAAGACTTCAAGTACAATACCAGTGGAGTCAGGTGTTCCTCAGGGATCAGTACTGGGACCAAGTTTATTTCTTTACTATATCAACGACATGCCTGAGAAAAGACCAGACTATTTGCAGATGATACAATTGTATATTTGACAATAACATCAGACATCGATGCAACCCATCTTCAACAAGACCTTGACCAACTTGCAGCATGGAAGGAGACCTGGAAAATGAACTTCCATCCAGAAAAATGCAATGTTCTCTCTATATCCAGGAAAAGGAACCCCATCATGAAGAATTAGATCCTTCACGGTCACCAGCTTGAACATGTAACAGCAGCAAAATATCTAGGTGTATCAATTACATCAGATATGAAATGGAATCAACATATATCCACTATCTGCAAGAAAGCTAATAATACCACCAGCTTTCTAAAACGTAAGAACATAAGAAATGTAAATATCAAAGAAAAAGCCTACAAGTCACTCGTAAGACCCACCCTAGAATATGCTTGCACTACCTGGGACCCATATCTGAAAGAGGATATATATAAAATTGAGATGGTCCACTCCAACGCAGAGCAGCTAGGTTCGTTACCAACCGATATCATAACACCTCGTCGGTCACGGATATGCTGCACACCCTGCATTAGGAAACACTGGAGGAGCGCAGAAAGAGGGCCAGATTAATTCTTCTACACAAAATCCAAAATGGACTTGTGGGATTAGAAACATCAGACAAATTAGTACCACCATCAGGACTAAGCCAAAACATGGGAAGGCATTCCTTGCAGATACCATCCAGTAACACACAAGTTCGCAAGGAATCATTCTACCCTAGGACCATCAGGGATTGGAATGTTCTGCCCACTGACAGCCACATCAAAAAGCCTTGATGTTTTCAAGGCCCGCCTACTTGATTAAATTAATCAAGTTACTTTTTACTTGCACTTTTGAACTGTAAAGCACCATTTTTACTCTTTTAAAATTGGCATGCGCACCGACGTGGCAGCGTCATCAGCGATTGATGGTGGCTGCAGTGTGGTAGAAGTAGAAGAAAACGAGTTTCTTTGGGGAAAATTCACATAAGTTCCAGTTCAGTTCACTTCAGTTTATATCACCCAGACCAACCTATTGGTACATGTTCCAACATATCTATCGAGATATCAAACAATACACAACAAGATCAAAGAGTTAGTTCGTGATTTTTTTTATTGAAAACCCTCAAAATAATAAATATGTAACGTAATAAAGATTGGGTAAAACGTGGTGAATGACCATGTGTTTGTGACTTGTAAATCGTGTTTAAATTTTATTGATACCGAATTTATTGATGTAACAGTGTTCCTTCTATGTTTATTGTTATTGTATATGTAGCAACCGCTTTTTGTAACAGTAAAAAAGATACCCCTAGCCCTCTTCTTCCCCAAGAAAAAAATATCGACAATAAATCTTGTTTCAAACTGATAAAAACCCTTTCAAACGGGGTCCTTCATTTTCTGGCAAAATCAAAAGGATTTCTGAAAGAATGAATGTGAAATATCAATTTATTCAAATCAATTTAGAGTATGTATTTCTTGCTAATGAAGTAAGTAATAACGTTTTTGTCCGTCTCTGGATGACGGTATCAGACCAGGGTTTGTGGCGCTGCTGCGAATTCGTCTGAATGCTCGGTGCGTAATATGACGCTCGTGTGGCATAACACAATAAAGTCAAATTATTTTTCTTTTAAGTAGATAAGAAAAAGAAAAGCAAAAAAATCAATTGGCAGTGTTTCTTTAAAAATACACAAATTAATCATGTGCATCTTCATAATTTGTTTTTAGAATCTAATCTTTTCCTAATATTTGTTCTGCAGCGCAACTAATTAATGTAAATATAACAGCATAGTGCATGAACCTACAAAAAAACCTTGGTGCGCATCTTTTATCCCTATTTCCTTTTTGGAAATCAGATATAAACTTATGTCATACCACACATAATGTTTATGGGATTATATTTTGTTTTGTTATCGATAAAGATCGAACGAAGGAGCGAAAATAAGACTAATACAAACGCAGATGTCCAGAGTGCTTGGCCAGTCGTAACAATATTGTGTAAACTAAACTGATCCAATTGGTACTTGCGCCTTTCATTGGACAAATAATCAGGATATTTCAAGTTTAAGAAATAGTTTACAGGAACTAAAAGTAACCTTGATTCACGCTCCAAAATTTCTTACAGTTTAATAAATAACTTCATGTTCAAGGAAACTGTATTTGTTTCTGATTTTCATTAAAAAATAATAAAAAAAACAAGATGTGTTTGTGAAACACTGATGCCCCCGTATGGCAGCTTACGGCGAGGGTTGACGTCTTTCAGTCGCAAGACACAATGTCCAAGGTCAAAGTCAAATGGTCAAAATTGATATCAAAAGGAAGGTCTTGTCAAAAGGAATACGCCTTTGAAATATGAAAGCACTAGTACTGACGGTTCAAAAGTTATTATCAAGGTTACAGTAAAAAAAACTCAAATTCTAAGGTCAAGATGAAAAGGTAAAAAAAATCTTACACCCATTAAAAGGTCTTGTCACAGTGAATTCATATGTGAAGTATGAAAACCCTAGCACTAGCTACTAGTATTCAAAAGTTATGACCAAGCTAAAAATCGGAAAATTTTGGTAAAAGTGGGTCAAACTCCAAGGTAAAGGTCACAAGGTCAAATTTGGTGGTACCCGAAGAAAGGTCTTTTCACAAAGAAAAACATAGTCCCATCAATGCACTCAAAAGTAATGTCCAAGGTTCGTTTTTGCGGACAAACAGACAGACAAACAACCAGACAGACGGACGGACATGGCAAAAAACTATATACACCCGAATCTTCGATTACGGGGTTATAAAAAGAAGACACGATTTCTACTCATGTATCTTATTTGTTGACCTTGACCTTAACATGAAAGCTTGAACCAGTCTAACTCGTAGGAACCTTTGTTCCATGCTTGTGCTTCTAAAGCAATTCTTTAACGGAATGAGGTAGATAACATGCATGTGAACATGGTCACGGGATTTAAGAATCGGTCATCAATTAAAGAGTTTGTCTCGATCCAAAAACTTTCCTTAAATTTTAAGAGAAAATTGAATTAAAATCTGATAAACAGTATATATCTCCATCTTACGGTACCAAAGAATAAAAAAATAAATAAATAAATAACCATTCAGCATTTTGTATATCGCATATAAACAAGTACTTTTATGCTTTAACCATGCTTTCTTAAAGTCATATCATGTACATACGTGCTTCAATCATCACCTGCATGGGTTGAACGTTTTCTAAGATTGTGAACTTTTTCTTTACTTCAAATGAATAAGCTGAAAAAAGGTATAATAAAGCCAAATTATAACAGGTCAGCTGAAAATAATTTTTATTCACGATAACTTTTTCTCGCATAATAACTAGACACTGTCTGCTCACGAACATTTCTTTCTCGCGAATATTTTTATAAGCATAAAATAAAATTATATACACTATAATAACCAGGATCGCGATATTTTTTTTTCTTTCGCTTATAAATAGCAAATAGTCGTCTCGCGAAAACACTGATCTATACGGTAGTAAAAATAAATAAAAAACAAGATTTTATCTTAATTTTCTGAGATACCGCGGGCAAATTGTTTACGAGACAATAACTTCAAAATAAAAAAAAAAAAATCTTATGCGTATGCGTTTATAATGAAATCGCGTAAATGTATTCAGTGTACATAGGTTTGATTTCACCATTACTCTTGAACTTCTTGCCAAAAAAGTGCATGAATATGATAATTAATACTGTATAAAGTGATTATCAACCTGTCTTGTTTTACATCAGTATAAGGTTGTACTTCGGGTTGGGACCAAAGTGGTCCATCTTTGGAAACTCATGAAACTCAGATGCCCGCCAAGGCACTTTGACTTCTTGATTTCGTTTATCAAATATTCATTCCTTCCCCGTTTTCTGGGTTTAATGAACTAATAATTTATTATGATTTTATTATTCCTTGTTTTGTAGGAATATTATGTTAGAATTATTTGCCTCCGTGAATACAAGATGTCTGATCTTTGAGAGGTCTCCCGGGTAGTCGTGAAGTGTTTACTATTTATGACAACCTTAATATTACACAGTCTATTCCCTGCGAAATAAACAAGCGTTTACTATCAATGTCAACATATCTGTAATATGAACAAATCAAATTAAAGACACTAAAGTACTGTAAGTAAATTGAGGTTTTGAAATATTTTTACAAGATGCTTGCAGTAGAAATATTTGTCTATATTCTCCCATAAGCTAAGTTTTGTACAATATCGATGAATACAATACAATAATTTCTATATTCCTAAAAATCTTTAAATGTAATCAAATACCCCTTACTGACTGAAGGATTTCTTTTTAATTCACTCTTATGTACTATTAGGCAAGTTAAACAGTATAAATCATTTCATTTCTTTTTAATTTAAATACGGAGAAAAAAATGATTTAATATATAATTCTCTTTAAAAATCTTTTTTATTTCAGAAATCACGAAATGATTCTATTTTCTAACGGCTTGAATCGTTGGCTCTGAAAAGGAGCACCGTGGTATTTAGCGGCAAATAACGACGGCGATTGGTTATTGAACACTTTATAGCGGGCCAGCGAAGGTCGAGCTCAAACACCACACTGATAGTGTTTCATTTTTGGTGGATACACTTTTTTCATTCATGTCTGAATGATGTAGACTTTCATTAGATTTTGTTCGGCGTTTACTCGTTCTCCAATTTCTTGTTTTTGATTTAAAAACTCGTACAGAATTAACATATTCTTTGAAGTTTTCCTTCTATCGATGGATATTTAACGAGATTCCGAGGGACGAAAAAGCAATATATACTTTAATCTTTATTCATCCTGGATTTAAAAAGTAAGTCGCATGTTATTTTTTTTGACAGAGCAGAAAAAAATAACAATTATCTTTTGTATCAAAATTTAATTTTTGAAATCTTTTTATAGTTTATGTAATTTCACTTATAAAAGGATATTTGTTATAGATTTTTTTCTTAGATTAACAATGAATAAGAAATGTTCTTGTTTCATATTTAGCCAAAGAAACCCAGTAGTGTTTACTTGCTCTAATGTTATCCCCCATGCCATATCGGCGTCCATTATCTTGAACTTATCTGATCGTACGGGCACCTGGGAACTCCCGGGGCCATTAACTAAAAATATCAAAAGGTGCATCTCCATTTTTCTCTCTTCAGAATCCCTGCAATGACTAACTTCTCCGTGGACAAAGTTCTAGTTGAGGACAGTGAGCGCGAAGGCGCCATGAACAACCAGACAGTTCTACAGAGCATGTTTCTGGATTCCTTTAGTATTTCCGGATCTAATGAGACCCCGCTGGCTTATTACCAGCCCTACATACTCGTACCGTTTCCAAAAGACTTGGCTTTCCCTGTTTATGGTATTTTGGTCCCAATCATAACCATTCTAACGTTGGTTTCTAATGTGCTCGTCATCTGCGTTTTTCTGAAGAAGAAGATGCGTTCGGTGACCACGCTGTTCTTGGCCGGTTTGGCGTGCTCGGATACGCTTTCTGTTATTTTATGGTGTGTGGGACATCTTTATTTTTACGGAATTAAAAGTGACTACACGATCCCGGTGCAGTATCCTCTGTGCGTTTTTCACGACTATGCTTTGTATTTGGCTGTGATGTTCCATGCGACTTCTGTGTGGCTCACAACGACGCTTGGCCTTCAGCGTTGTATCATTGTCGTTAAACCGTTCTGGGGACCCAGACTATGGACAATGAAGAAGTCCGCATTCATGACTGTCTTAGCTTATCTTTTGTCCCTGTTTTTCGTTCCTTTGTTTTTCATGAACAATTACACGGAGATTGAAATCACTGAAAACAATACTACTTCTTTGGTTTGTGGTGTTAAATTGGATCCCTTCTTCTATGAAAGACTCTACGAATATTCCATCATTAACTACTCCTTTCGGGGTATATTTGTGCAGTTCCTACCCTGTACTTTGATGCTGATCACCACTTTTGTCCTTGCTTACAAACTGAAGCATGGTAAGA
Source organism: Saccostrea cuccullata (assembly GCF_032062105.1). NCBI lineage: Eukaryota > Metazoa > Mollusca > Bivalvia > Ostreida > Ostreidae > Saccostrea > Saccostrea cuccullata. The sequence continues at coordinate 475,414 of NW_026933175.1, forward strand.
TCCTTCAGCGCTGTATCTCCTCGGCAGCCGAGGGACCAAAACGAGACTTCCAACACCGGCAGCGCACCACCTTAATGGTGGTCATCATCATGGTCATATTCCTCGTGGTGGAGATCCCGAATGGAGTCGTGTTCGGAATCAAGGTGTACGAGGATCTGACGAATCATTTAATCATTGACAATGAAACAGACTATTCCATAGCCATCTTACAGAACTTTCTTCTTTTGTTGAGTTATCACTGTAACTTTTGGATTTATGTTGCTTTAAGTGCAAGATTTAGAGAAACCTTGAAAGCCTTAATTTGTCGATTTAAGGTGAAATATACATTTGAGAGAATGATGACAGTGAGTAGTTTTTCTCCCGCCAATTCGTTAAAGCGGAAGAGAGGGATCAGATATGGCGCTAACGGATGTGAAATCAGGTGCGACTTTGAGTCAAAGACGTATTTCTCGAACTTGAATGGCAGTAGCGAATAAATATCAATGGACGGCAAATAAGCTTTTAAATTTCAATACAAAGTTGAGTTATTAAAAAATTGTATTTTTAATTTTATTGGGAAAAAAGACACGACAGGCATTTTTAACACAGTTGCGTATACAATTTTATGGTACATGAACGTATAAGTTCTTTTGAAAAGTTTACATGGTAAACTTATTTCATTCATTTAGTGATATTATACATTTAAGTCACGTTGTACTTATTTCATTCATAATATATTAGAAGGGAATCTCAAAATATGAATAAAAAGGTTACACTTTTGACCTTGTTTATGTCTTTAACACTTTCAGCGCTTGCATCCTTCAAAAAGTGACCTGTTAATTAATATACAGTAAATATTGACAGATTTTGCTATATACACTATTCAATCACCTGCCAATGTATGTAATCTCTAAAGATTCGATGACTGCCATGTGCGAAAAAACAACCTGTTATTTCAAGTAGGTCGATATGGTCAAAAAGGCACTAAAAAGTTTTATATCCAGTGCTTCAATCTGTTTTCAACGTAAAAAGAGTTTGAAGAGTATATATTTGTATTTGCGAATAGACATTTTGTTTTACATCATAAATAGTAGTCAAAAGATCAATTTTTCTCATTATTTTTGATTTAAAAAAAAATCATGGATTTATAAAATGTATGTATGTCTTTTGTTTAATACTTTTGACTGTTTACGAATGCTAAGAACTTTTTTTTTAGGAAGAATACGCTTCTTTTGATGAATTTGATTCTTTCGTTCGTTTGATTGGTTCGACAAATATTCAGTTATAAATTTTATGCATTTTGTATAAAATTGTTTGGCTTTATAAAGTTTAGGAACATAAGTCCAGTCGCTCAGTTTATACGAACTTTATTCAAATCGCTGCAAGGTGAATATTTGCTATTAAATTGATAAAAAGATTGTGGAAATAAACACAGAAGGATGGGAGACCAGATTCCCTGCTTCTAATTGAGAGAATTGTAAACGAATCACATCTAATATACGATGTAAAAATAAACGAGCCGACCTTTAGTATCAATAAGCTCAGCCGTTTACTCTTAGACTAGCGAAAAGAAATTCTAAGGCAACAATCCTGTAAATTAATTAAGCTAATTGAAAGTGCATTTAACAGGTTTGGCATTTTCTTAGAGGGCAACAATGAACAAAGTTGATATAGGAATGAAAGCTCTGAAATCTTATTCGAATGAGGCGATGTTAATGGAATAATTCATTTGAAGGTTTTAGTGAAAGAATATTTCCTGTGTCGTAATCAAGCTAGAAAAAAGGAACAAATCCAGAAAAGTTCCTGGTTTCAAGAAAGAAGTTCTGCAAAGTCTGTATCAGATGCATATTAATGGGATACACCAGTCCTCGGTCGTAACACTAGAGGAATAAAACGGCGGGGGTGAGTCTGCATTCTGTAACACTCCAGGCATCTTCCCAGGAAAATCGGAAACAAGAGAAATATCAAAACACTTCCCCTCTTCACTGTTTATGAATTTGTCAAATTGCCGAAGGGGGAGAATGAAGGGAGGAAATACTTGATAAATGAGCTTGATAAGCCAACTCGTTTTACATCCCTCATTATCCAAAAATCTATACGATCCGCACCTTTGCTAGATCAACCATTAAATTATAGTTATACCACCTCAGCGAGTAAACAACTAAAAAATAAGATTGTTTTAGAACAGGTGCGTGAGTTGTTATATTACGGTATGTTGGCAGTCCTTTAATATGTGTGTGTGTATTAAGGAGATCTGATAACGTCAAACTATCCAGAGAGGTGTCAGTAGGGATTGATCCAGCAATGTAGCATGACCCCACTCCGCGAACCATTAACAAGGCACGAACAATGATTCGCCTCAGAAAACCCGCACCACCGACATCAGAAAATCAAAGCCCATTCTGATTAATGATTCGCTCTCGTGTTTTATACATAGTTTGTTTGTCCAATAAGCCACAAACTTCACTAACTTTATTCTGTCTGCTTCTTATAGTTCAGCGTTAAAAAGAACTTTTTTAATAGCAGTAACAGTAAAGTTTAGAAAAGAAATATTATGTCCCCGACATTTTACTACAGAACAAATACGTGATTATTATTTAAAACATAATAGTTTAATGAGCTGAGAGAAAACCGAAAATTATAAACGGGCTTTCTTGAAAGCCCTTTGAATCTAAATAACCAAATTCAAACCTGTGTACAAACATGTACATGTATATTATAATACCGGTATGAATTTAGTGTTACGAACTACTCCAGAGTCGCGGAGTAATTTGAGGAGTTGATCCTTATATCGCGGGCCACTGTAGGACGTAGAGATTGGTCCTTCGGTTTAGACCTATAAACCGAAGTCTCGTGTCGCAGTAGGTGCTGGCACGAAAAAGATCCCTTCCTGCTCAATGGCTCATAAGTGTCGCCCGCGTGGCGCTGTCGTTAGAGCGTCTGCTCTAGAGTCGCGAAGCCTTACGTCGCGGGTTCGAATCCCACTATGGAGCCCGGTCCTTCGGATGAGACCTATAAGCAGAGGTACCGTGTCGCAGTAGTGTTGGCACGAAAAAGATCCCCCCTGTTCAATGGTCCTAAGTACCGTGTATCGGACAATATTGTCTGAGAAAATTCATACTCAAAAAATTAAGTTAAAAACTGTGCATAAGGCGACCATACGTAACTTTCGTTAAGCAAGCAGACTATATGTATTTGATTGACAACTTGAGTTTGCCATTTTTACACAGATTAAGGATGGGGTTTTGTCATCATTCTATCGAAAACAGTTGATGTCTGTCAAGAAAATTTTCCTTAAACCTTTGATTGGAATTGGTTCAAACTTAATGTATCGCTGCCAATGTCCTACAAGTAAAGATCTTTCGAAGATCAAGTTCATTGCGTAACTGATAAAAGGTTATGAAATGATGTTTGGTTAATAACCTTTGACTGTTTATTAGAATGGTTTTTCAAACTTTAAGTTTTACAATTGTCGATGACCGAAAAGGACATCTCACGATACTGAATCAAATACGTAGTTTATGCAATCTGATGAAAATCAGATCCTTTGATCCGCTCACATAGATCGCTACACAAGGATCTGACTTTGTATGGCGATCTATGTGAGTTTATGAAAAAAAAAAAATAATTTGACCATAATTGACCATAACCGTGAATTATTTCCAGTTTGATTTTGTTATTGATAATTGGCGGGTCATGAATTTGACTCAAAACCAAATTGAAGTTCATATAGCCGTAATAGTCAAGGTCGATTTGAGAACAATCAAATTTTCTGTTTTTATGAAAAGTAGGAAAAGCTTTAAGCCAAAAAAAGTCGTCAATAATCGCCGGTCTTGTACAGACAAAGAAATGACAGCATAACTCTGCATTATCTCATTCGAAAGCTGTTACCAAATTTAAGACTTGAAAAGGAGGTCAAACTTCAAAGTCATGAGGACAAAAACCAGAAATGACTAGTTTTTATACGACTTGATGTCATATTATAGTTTTTATATTTACTACCACCTATAGTAAATTCAAAAATTGCAATATGACATTGGCGAAAAGGACCGAGTGATGTTACGATTGGTTGAATGAAATATCCGGTGTAGCCATTTTCTCTTATTCATAAGTCATATACTATATTAATGATCTTCTCTCATTTATGATTGATTAATTGATTTTATGCTGTTTAACGTCCCTCTCGAGAATTTTTCACTCATATGGAGACGGCACCTCTTGCCGGTGGAGAGCTGCAAAATCTTGTCCTATACTCGGCACTCAGGGCCATTGAGCTGGGAGGGATCTTTATCGTGCCAGCACCTACTGCGACACGGGAACTCGGTTTATACGGTCTCATCCGAGGGACCGGTCTCCACATCACACAGTGGGATTCGAACCCGCGACGTAAGGATCAACTCCTTACTTTGCGACTCTAGAGCAGATGCTTTAACCACTGCACCACGCAGGCGACTTCTCTCATTTGAAAGTATAATAAAAAGTTCAAGGTTTTGTGTCAGACTGACAGAGGAGTAGCTAGACGGAGTGACAGACATTTTGGGGGGATTCGTTGTCCTCATGTTTTCGGGAAAACGGGGACTACCATTCCCTACTTCGACACTTATGATTTAATGATAATGAACTTTGAATTTGATGATTTTCCAGATAATCAGATTGAAACATATTTTCACTTTCTTTCGAAAAATACATCGACCTTGCTGTGTATGCCAAAGATTGTTTGAATAAAGTGCACGTGTGCCATTGCACCAAAACTTTTAATTTATGTAAATTGAGAGGGGCTTTTTATCTCATAAAAGAAGGCGTTTGTCTTTTTCAAAAAACATTATACATAAATTGTGTTCGAGGGAAACAGGAGTTTTATCCGCCCCAAGAATCTTACATCAGCTAAATCCTTATTTATATTCATCACATATGAGGTCAACATGGTGAAATAAGGACCTGATACCTGGCGACAAAGTCTCGGGTCCTTTTTCACCACGTTGGCCCCAAAATGTTTAATTGTATAATATAGTCTCATAGGTTGACTGGAAATGTTTTGTTTGTTTTTTTTAAGCATAGATGAAGATAGGAAACAATTTTAAAGGGTAAAACACTTATTTGTGCAGTATCGGCTATTAACAGGTGCTATGCCGAAAATATTGGTAGAGGGTTTATAACGTCATCCATGATGTTTACTACGTATTAATTTTCCACAGATGACAAGAAATTAATCTTGACCCCACATAATCCCCTATGTTTCGATAGTGTGTCTAATTAATGTCACATATTAAATAATCCAATCAATTACATGTATATTTAATTACACTGTATCTATTAATCAATAAAAGTCAGTTTCAAATCAATGTCGTTTGCAATTAATTTTTTTGAAATTATCATGATCCCACATAATCCTCCCAAGTTTCTATAGTGTGTCTATTTAATGTCACATATCAAAAAATCCAATCAATTACATGTATAGCTATTAATATTTCCATTTCTATTTGTTTTCTCAGTGATGACTTTTTAAAACGTCGGTTTGTTGATTTCTTGATAATTCTACCGGAATGTAAATTTCGCCAAGCGAAAGGTCAGATGCTAAAAAGGCCCAATATGGATTTAGAGCTCGTGCGTATGTCTTTGTTTCTGGCGTTAGTGAGCGGGAACTATTGAAATTGACATGGAAAGCCTCGTGTAATTTAAATCTATCAAACAACATTATTTAAATAAGGGATCCCTGTCTAGTTAGTAGAGTATGCCAGGGCATCAACGCTTGTTGGAAACGTGGGGTAATTTATGCATAACTGACAGGGGAAGCTCACTCCTCCATGGCACCTGATCCCACCTCTGATGTTTTTGAGGTCCGTGTTTGCTCTGCTCATGTTTTGTATTGTTTTATGGACTTTTGATCTTGAATACTTTTCGTTATCACCATATGTTTCAATCATATTTAATGTGAACACATGCACCAGTGATAATCCCTGACCCAAAAGAAAAATTCTCAATCCTTTAAATACTACAGAAGGATATGAAACTGATTTGTCCCTGTATAGAAAGGTAGAAAAGAAAGTCAACGACGGCTATATACTAAGAGATATGTGAATATGTTCTGTTGTATTTTAATCTGAATTTTTCAATCTGAAATTTGTTACTTTGTATACGTATGTATTTGATCTGTGTTTAGTTTCCTGTAATTAAGTTCAGTTCATGCTGAATGCCGACATGGTAAATGTCAATAAAGTTTAATTGACTTGAATTAACAATCAAAATTCTGCATGTAATTACGAAAAAAGTTCACTGTAATCGAAGCCTCGAAAGACGTCAGTCAATATAAATATTACAAAACCCATTCCAGAAATAATAAAAATCAAATCTGTTCCGTTTTTTATATATATAAATCCTCACAAATAATTTACATTCTCTGGAAAATTACAAAGCTTACAGAAATCTCCCCGGTATGAAAGAATTCGAGACATCTGCGATGGGCAAATCAAAAATCATCATGTCGGATTTCATCTGAAAAGATGCAAAAAGGTTGGAATGGATCCCAAAATTGACATCCATTCTATATCAACACCTGGAGAGCTCAAGCCGTATCCACGTGTCATTTTCAGGATTTCTTTCTTAACTTTTGAGCAGACAGAAGCTTATGGAAGATTATCTCAGTGAGAAGTGATTAATTAACGTCATTCTTATACCTACATCCTACAGTGTCACAGCATACACAAAGCACTCAAAGGCAGTCAACCGAAAATGGAAAAATGTACAAGCTTTACAACAGATCTGAAATTTTTAAAGTTAAAAAAAGATAAATGAACATAGATTAATACGAAATTGTCAGCTTATTTATTGTCTGCAAAGTACTCGTCTTTAAAACAGCAAATTCGGGTAACGGTGGAATTGTTTCTCGAGGCCCAAAATTTTAAGCCTCTGAATAACAATTAGCACATATATATATCCAAAGAACACTGTGGAAAATAAAAAAAAACCTATTTAAACGCATTAATTAAATATATAAGATGAATTAATTATTAGAGCAGTTAGTGAGAGGATGTGGTCTAATCAAATGACATGCAAATATGTATAGGAGTACTATTTTCAAGCGTTTGTGTGAACGGGGACTGCCGTTATTTTAAAGTCGTATGATACACAAAGTGCGGAGAAATTGGGATATTTATAAAAACTTCAATTTTCCATGCTATTTTATTAAGTTCAGATTAATTTATTACACGGTAAACCATTTTAAAATAAGGTTAAAATTAATTAATTTCATGCTGGGGAATTATATTTCTTCCTCATGTTTTTGTCTTGAATATCAGTGAAGATGTTAAATGAAAAATAAAACCCAACACCCCTCCCTCCTTTCCAATTGACCACTCGATCGTCATTTACACAACAAAATACAATTTCTCCTTGGTACGTATATAAACAATCTAAGGTAAGAATATTTAGGATTTCTAGTTCAGATCATATCGTAAAAATATTCATTTTTAGAACATGGTTAGCCATTGTTATGCAATTTAAAAAAAGGCAATTTTAGGCAGCTTGAAATGAGGAACAACTACTAAGTTATAATTTGAAAAGCAGTCATAACTAAGAAATAAAATTATGACATTGCACAATCTTTAATTGGATTATTTCATTTATATAGACCCCTGGGGTGCATTATCTTTGCTCTGTAAAGCCTTGACTGCAGAAATGAATTAAACTTGATCTGTATTAATTACACATGTCTACAGTAAGTAAATGTCCCACTACGAAATGTCGCGGAGAAAGGAAATGGCCAAAGACAGTCGCTGCCAGAATAAAATTGTACAGAAAATTCTAACAGATAACTGAGAAACTGAGGGTAGATCAGATTAATGCGATTTTAGATCAAAGTTTGGTTTTCACTGAACAGATTAGACATGTTCAATTTAAATCCTTCTGTCATCTTCTTTGTATATTGGATATCTTATCAAGCCACATTAAACAAAGGGACTTGAGATTATACATAGTGACTCAGTCAAGCAGAATACTGCACACTGCGCCACACGAGCACACGTTATAGGCCTTGGAGACACAGTCCCACATAACACCAACATGGACAGAGCGACCAGCAAGATGTCTATCCGGACCACCGTGTCCACCTCTAGTCGTCTGTCACGTGGGACGTACCGCGCGGAAGTGACCCACCTCAAGAACTGTTACGTCCACCACGATGAAGACCTGATTCTAATGTGTAAGAGCTGCATCAAACCTATCTGTCTGGTCTGCTCTAACACCGACCATCACCAGCACGAAATCGAGGCTCTGCCCAAATATATCAGGCATCAGAGGAGCGTGTTACAGTCCAAGTGTCGCGTTATCAGAGAGTCCCAGCTTCCGAAGATCCGAGAGGCCATCTCCTCTATTAACGAGGCCACAACGAGGCGAATCCAGAACATCAAGGATCAAGAACACAAACTTATCATGGCGGTCACCCAGGTAGCACAGAAATTGTTGTCAAAGTGCAGACACATCGCCAAACTACAGAAGACAAGGATACTGGAACTGAAGGCTCATGCCTCTGATCTAAAAGAATTTACAGACTCAGTTGAGAAAAACACCGGGGATTTCACCGACTCTGAACTAGTGAGTATGGTTCAAAAGTACAACGCTTTACTCGGCAAAACCAAGCAGCTGGACTCTCCAGACGAAGCAAGCTTAATGAAGTTCCAGAAAGGTGACTTACAGATGGATAAGCTGGAGTCGATGTTTGGATATATCGACACCAGTGAGTACGACAAGAAAGTGCTCATGAGGTACAGAGTTGAAGAACCGGAAAACAAGTTCCATGTGAAGGAGATCGGAATCTTCACAAACGGCGCGGAGGCCATCACTTCTTTGTACCCGGTATCCCCCACTAACGCCTGGCTCTACAGCGACAATTCCCGCCACAACAAGGAAGTGACGTTTAACGGCGAACTTAAACACATGATGGAGCTAGGAGCATACTCACGCGATTTTTTCATAGGGGATGAAGGTAACCACGTGTATGCATGTACGGACAAAACTGTGAGAACAGCGTCGGCCGAGAAGGTAGATATTCTTTTTAGTACCAAGCCATTACTTCCTTTATCGCTGTGTAAGTCTGGTCCCGGGGAGATTTTACTTTCGTTGGTGGACAATCTATCGAACTCTCGTTCTCGTACCAGTACCCGTGTTGTGCAAAGAATGACACTCTCGGGTCAAGTGAACGCTACATATCAGTATGAACATGATGGAAAAACGCCACTCTTTACAAAGCCGTACCGGATAGCGCTATCTAGTCATAAAGATGTCATCGTGGCCGACCAGACCGGCTCTCATTCTGGCAGACTCTGTGTTCTCGATGTGGATGGACGTGTTCGATTCTTTTACGGGGGGAAAGGCGGGAAAAGAGATTTTAAACCCAGCGGTGTGTGCTGTGACGTAGAGAATAACGTGATTGTGGCGGACAGCGCTAATCATAACATTCACATCCTTAACCAAGATGGCGAGTTTCTGCGTTACCTACTAACAAAGAAAGAGGGACTTGTTTATCCGTTCTCCGTCGCCATGTTTAGGGACGTACTGTGGATCGGAGGGTATTACGGCCTTGTCAAAGTCTTCAAGGTCAAACACATTAAATGATACTTGTTACTGTTAATAGTCTTCTACTTTCAAAAATCAAAATACGTTTGTAAAAGTCTGCAAGGTCAAAATTGTTACTATTAATAGACTGACTAATCAAATCAATATACTTCTGTGAAGGTTAGGATTCTCACAAAATTCTCATACAAGGTTAACAAATCAGCACAATAGCCTATTAACAAAACATCATTCCTCTGTTCCACGTTGCCAATGTTAATCATGTGTTGCATTTATGTTAATAAAAAACAAACAAGTAAATCTCAATTTTTATTTTCAACAAGACAAAACAAAAAGGGCATTGGAGATTCATTCAACAAACAAAATCTGTCAACAAATGGTCTCCGTACATTTGACCTTAAGCTGCACCAAACCATGAAAAGTGGTAATCTGTCTACCATCAGGGCCCAATACTGTACAAGGGTCATATCATACAAACCTACTGGGAAATGTACTACATAACAGTATCTTAAACACGTATAAAATAGCTCCCATATGATACTAATTGAAAGTTAACCTCTGAGATTACACTCCAACATGAAAATTAACGGTTCCATCATATGTACAATCATATTATAATATATACAGTGGTTAAAATACACAACCAGAAGTCTCTGTCGAGACTGAAGCTCTACTGGTTTGTACTTATAGCAAAGGAAGAGAAAAGTACTTAAGCAGTTGGAAATTGAAACTTTTCAACAGCAATAAATAGAATAATGATCCTTGATTAAGTCTCTTTATGTTTTTAGTGCAGTCTACTTGCATGCCACATTTATATTATAATCAGACTAAAATTGTATTTGGAGTAGCATTTTGAAAGAATTTCACAGAAATTTCTATTTTTAGTAACCACGGCAACACCGTTCATCGAAATCAAAAACCGATACACAGAATTATGTACCTTATTGTAGTCTACTTGTGTGCCAAGTTATATTAGAATCAGACTAAAACTGTAGAAGGAGTAGCATTTTGAAAGAATTTCACAGAAATTTCTATTTTTAGTAACCACGGCAACACCGTTCATCGGAATCAAAAACTGAGACACAGAATTGTGTATCTTAGTGTAGTCTACTTGTGTGCCAAGTTATATTGAAATCAGACTAAAAATGTAGAAGGAGTAGCATTTTGAAAGAATTTCACAGAAATTTCTATTTTTAGTAACCACGGAAACACCGTTCATCGAAATCAAAAACCGATACACAGAATTATGTATCTTAGTGTAGTCTACTTGTGTGCCAAGTTATATTGAAATCAGACTAAAACTGTAGAAGGAGTAGCATTTTGAAAGAATTTCACAGAAATTTCTATTTTTAGTAACCACGGAAACACCGTTCATCGAAATCAAAAACCGATACACAGAATTATGTATCTTAGTGTAGTCTACTTGTGTGCCAAGTTATATTGAAATCAGACTAAAACTGTAGGAGGAGTAGCATTTTGAAAGAATTTCACAAATTTCTATTTTTAGTAACCACGGAAACACCGTTCATCGAAATCAAAAACCGATATACAGCATTATGTATCTTAGTGTAGTCTACTTGTGTGCCAAGTTATATTGAAATCAGACTAAAACTGTAGGAGGAGTAGCATTTTGAAAGAATTTCACAGAAATTTCTATTTTTAGTAACCACGGCAACACCGTTCATCGAAATCAAAAACCGATACACAGAATTATGTATCTTAGTGTAGTCTACTTGTGTGCCAAGTTATATTGAAATCAGACCAAAACTGTAGGAGGAGTAGCATTTTGAAAAATTGTTTACAGACAGACAGACAGACGGACAGACAGACAGACAGACAGACAGACGGACGGACGACGGACGCATTACTATCGCATAAGCTCTTCTGGTCTCTGACCAGTAGAGCTAAAAACATGAATTTTCAAAGGGATATAATCCTTGCTAACATTTTATAATGACATAGATGTTCAAACAATAAAAGAAATAATAATCAGATAACAATATTGTTGGAAACATGCAAAAAAATACATTCAAGCAAATTTTTAATTTGGTCATATACATGCAAAGAATATAAATATTTAAATAATTTACAAACTGTATTATATTGTAGTCATTTAAATACAAAGGGAAGATCACTTGAAGTGAAAAAATACCATGGAATTGTAACTCTTCAGTGTACAATGTTTAGAGAAGGTCCAAAACAAGAATGGAGTATATCATAAAGCATAAAAAAATATTTAAATTTAAAATTATTCTATATTATATTTAAAGCTTTCATATGCACCAACACGGAGAGTTAACTTATACATACACATAGTCATGTGTAGATGTATAACACGTTAACACTTCAGAGTAAAAACAAGAGATGTTGGTAAAACACTTATGCCCCCCCCTCCCCCCAAATTGAAATTTTTCCAAGTCCAAAAGGCCATAGCTCTGTCAAAAATGGCACGATTGTACATGTACCCAAAACAGAACTTGACCAAGATAGTCATCTGATAAAGCTGTAAACCAAATTTTATTTTAGTATGTGCAACCTCTGCAAAGAAAATGAAAGGAAACTGCAAAGAACTGGAATTTTTCTAAGTCCAAGGGGCATAACTCTGTCAAAAATGGTGCAATGGTACCCAAAACAGAATTTAATCAAGATATTCATTTGATAAATCTGTATACTAAATTTCATCTCAGTATGTGCAACGGTTGTGAAGAAAATCAATGGAAACTTCAAATAATTGAATATTTTCTCAGTTCAAGGGGCATAACTCTATTAAAAATGGTGCGATTGTACCCAAAATAATCTTGGCCTAGATATTCATGTGATATATCTGTATACCAAATTTCATTTCAGTATGTACAACGGTTGAGAAGAAAATGAACAGAAACTGCAAATAATTGGAATTTTTCTATGTCCAAGGGGCATAACTCTCTCAAAAATGGTGTGATCGTACCCATAACAAAACCTGACCTAGATATTTATGTGATGTATCTGTATAACAAATTTCATTTCAGTATGTGCAACGGTTGCGAAGAAAATGAACGGAAACTAACTGGACCGACAGACCGACAGACAGCAGCAAAGCAATATGCCCTCCCTTCTTCGAAGGGGGGGCATAATAATTGTTCCTAATTCTTCCTGTTCCCTTGTATGTCATTTCAGATTTTTTCTTTTAGAAAAGGAAGAAGAAAACAAAATAATTATTAACAAATATCTGCAATACAGTTACACAGAAAAAATAATAATTAAAAAAACAAACTTATAAAAATTCTTTAAAAACACTAAAAAAGAAACCCATTTTGTTACAAACTTGCATTAGTTACTGATTACCATAGACAAATTACTGATTATCATAATGTTGTATAATACATGTACACTCCTGTACTAAAATATGTATTGATTATATACAAGGGATAATTTTTATATACAGCTATATATACAAAGAAAATTCTTTCAACAGATCTATCAAAACAAAATATATAGGGTAAAAAGAAAACAGAAAAACAAAAATATACAACTTGTGAACTGCAAGAATACATGTATATCAAACTAAACACTAGAGACTAAAATCAAGTTTATGTCAACAAAAATTTTGTAAACATTGCATCAATAATTTTATAATTCAGTATTTGGCACAAATGAGTAAATATTCTAAACTGCGATACACTGACTTGTTTCTTAGTTGAGGGGTAATTTTATAGACAAAATGTTTTATTTAAAACATAAGCTTTGAAAGTAAATCTGAACTTTTCAGAAGATCTGTAAGGCTCTTGATTGAATTATTGGTTCTCTTATGAGTATCTATAACATGGTCCCTTAGACCTTAAACAGGGTACAATGTCATCTAAAAAATGGTCATGGGTCAGTCTAATTAGTCTATTTACAAGAACTGCCATTGATCAGGGTCGGTCTATTTACAGGCACTGCCATTAGTCATGGTTCTGTCGTGGACATTTTTTGGGCTGTAATGTTCTCTACAGAATTCCTCGATTCTATCACAGGCCACAGACACTTTAGCTTTGGGAATGGTTAATACTATCCGGAAAAAGTTAGGAAACTGGAAACACTGTAAAATATAGAGATAATAACCGTAATTCTCAAAAGCAATTGTAAATGGTTACATCAGTGACTGTACCGAGACATATTGTTATGGAGACCTACCTTAGCGGGGAGACAAAAAACACTTTGTTCTTTGACCATGTTCTCAGTGAATTCCACATCATCTTTAATTCCCGGGAAATGCTCTGTATCAATGCCAATCTGTAAAATGAAGACTTACAATAAGTCATGTTATAAAATAACATCAATAGTATTCATACAGTGAAATCTATTTAACTGACATTCACTGATAGACAAACTTTATGACAGAAAAGAAAGAATGTATTGCACAGTGCAATGAACATGGAAAGAAAATATAGGTCAGATTTCACAGTGATACAAATTGCATTGGTGATAGACACTTTTCAATGTACAACCATACCAGAAGTACCACTGTACAAACCCACCAGAGTATCACTATAACTTGAACAGATAACTGTACACTACTACAACTCACCATCATATACATGGCACCCTGAGGCTCCACTGGCTTTAGGCCTGGAATCTTAGAAATCCTGTCATAGAAGTTCCTAGCATTCTCCTCCACATACTTTAAAGTATCCTCAAAGAAATGCTCTGGGGTGCCTGACAAGATATCTGGAAGAGCGGCTTGTACGATGGAATTAGGACCAAGGAGTCGCTGAGTCAGTCTGACTAGTCCAGGCCGTACGTCCTTAAAGGCGTCATGGCGATCGTGGATAACGATCCAACCAAGCCTCCAGCCAGGGACTAGAAATCTACAATTACCCACAATTAAGTTTGATCACACTTGTTTTAGTGACTTGTTGCCAAAATGTGGCTGAAATATTGCCAACTTAGCATGAAATGATAAACATTCCTTAAATAACTTTTTTTTAATGATCTTATTACACAAATCTGATTAAAATATTTTACATGACTGGTAATTTGAAAGGATAATTTGATGAAACAATAGTAAATCAAAAGACTAAATGATTTGTCTAAGGTTATTGCTATGATTCTCACCTTTTAGTGAGTCCACTACAGGACAGTATGGGGACGTCATCGGACAGAGATCCCAGGGAGTGGTACTGATTACCAGAAAACACCTATAAATTGTGATTAAAACTGGTCAGTTGAAATATACATTACGCAGGAATATTCTTTAACAAAATTTAAACAGAACTTGCTATTTCTAGAAAAGTTTTAGAACATTTATAAAGATCTTGTATTATATTCATGTAAAATATGGAAGTCTCGTCTCGTCAGGTGCAAAACTTATGAACAAGCTTACAATATTTGAAAAGTAGGTCTACCTTCAAGGTCACTGGTAAAACAACTGATCATAAAATGTTATTGACACAGCTTATGCATATATTAAATTTAAAAACCCTCTTACTCTCATTCAAAATTTATGACAATTAACAGTTTACATTTTTGTGACATAGGTTGACAAAATTTTAATGAATGAGATTTAATGTCCTAATGCTTTTGTAGAATGGGGAAAAAATAATTATACATCACTGCCCAAGAGCTTGCTACAGATTCATATTTCACTATACTAGGCTAGAAATAAAATCTTCATATAACTGTACTGATGTCATTTTATTTGAAAACTTTAAATGGTGCTCTGTTGGCTGGAAACTTAATTTTGAGAATAAATTTATACTAAACTTACAAAATGTTCATAAATTTCATCAGCAATGATGGGAACTTTGTGTTTCTTGGCGAGTTCTAGGATTGCCAGCAGGTGGTTGCGGCTGAAGACAGATCCACACGGATTGGACGGATTATTGATGACGATGGTCGCTGTTTTGTCGTCTATCAGCGAATCCAGGTGATCCAGATCAACTTCCCAGTTCTTCTCTGGCTACAAATGCGAAAACAATCTATCATGAGGTTATCATAAGAAACATGAAGAAATACTGTACTGCAAATTCCAATGTATGTATTTCTATTCAACTTTTACTATTACGTACAGGTTTACCATCACTTTATAGTTATTACTTGTCATATAAACAAAATTTGAATGAAAAAAAAATTTCAATTTTCCGATTTGTTTTTATTTTTTATGTACCAGTAGGTTGTAGTGCTTGACGTTAATGCCGTGGGACTCGGCCAGAGTTTTATAGATAGAGAAGCCCGGCTGAGGTACGATGATATTCTGTCCTGGGTTAGCCAGCACACAGATACACAGATCCAGGGCCATAGAACACCCACCAGTCAAAATCACATCCTAATCAAAATAAAAAATATCACAATTGTTTAATAGTTGAATCATAGCATCATCATGTTATTTGATAAATGTGAAATGATGACAGATTTATTATATGTAAAAATATTTTCGAACTTGTTTACACGATTTCGTTCCACATATGGAATAATTACAAGCTCGCTCTCTCCAAAAACAATGCATTTATGCATACCAAGTTGTCATAATCTTATACAAATATAATGACAATTAAAATGTTTCATAGACTACATGTAACAAGTTAATGTACATACTTTTGAATGAAGTTGAAATTAACATTAAGATTCAGCGCCATAAGAAGACAGCAGCAATTTTATTACAAAACACATTTAGTAAATGGAAATGAAAGTGTCATATTTACTGTAGGTGAAATAAATTTTAGGATCAGGCCAGGATATAAACTCTACAAATCTGTATCTGAAACAAAATCAGGCAATAATAGCAAACCAACACAATGGACCATCCTTATCTTAAAATATTTGAAACACCTTACAAATTAGTCTCTATGATTTATATCTGAAATCAACATGATTATATTTATATGCTGTGGCTGAATATGTTCACCTTGACTCAATGACAACATCTCAAAATAAATTTTCATCCTCTCATAAAAATTTGTTTTTCCACATTAAAAATAAAAATATTTCAAAAGCAATATAATTTGAAAACAAAATATTTAAAAGGAAGATGCCTAGGCGCCACATTGCTCACCTAAACAGTGTGGCTAGGAAAAAAGAAAAAAATCAGTTTAATATTTAAAAGCTTAAATGCATAAGTGGTTCCGACCAACCCATAAAAGGGAGGGGTATGATTTGAACAAAATTGAATCTACTAAAGGATGCACATATTTTTTTTTACAAACTGCGACTTTTTTCCTACTAGTTTGAATTTTCATAGTGACCCCTCTCTTATTGTTGGGGGGTCATGATTTTAACAAACTTGAATCTACACCACCTGAGGATGATTCCATATAAATATGACCAATCATGGCTTTGTTGTCCTTGAGTAAGAATTTTTAAAGAAGATTGTTCCTATATATTCCCATGTAAAACTGATTGTCCATTGTGGTCCCACCCATTCCTAGGGAGACATAATTTGAATAAACAAGAATCTACACTTCCTGGGGATGCCTCTATATAAATATACTAGTAACTAATCATGGCTTTTGTTCTTGAGGAGGAGAATTTTAAAGATTTTTCTAATGTATTCCAATGTAAAATTTTGATTGCCCCCCTGTGGCCCCACCCTACCCTTTGGGGACAAGATTTGACAAATCTGAATCTACACTATAGCCATGCACGGGCTTTCACATAAATTTAATTTTTTCTGGAACAGCTCAGAAAAATGAAAATTTCATACAAAGAATTATGAGGCAGAAGAATTCTATTTGTGTGCTAAGTTAAATCAGACCAAAAACTGTAGGAATTTAAGGTAAGAATTTTACAATTACTTTTAACAGAAGTTTTTGTTTTTAATGTGTGCTAAGTTAAATCATGTATCCAACATGAATCAAATTTTTCTTTCAGTGACCTTGAACTTGCACAGATGACCTTGGGTGTCATGACACAATAGGTCATGAGGTATTTTTGTGAATTTTACAATTACTTTTCCAGTGACCTAGAACTTCCCCAAATGACCTTGGGTCAAGGTCAACATCTTTGTGTGAAGTACCAAGTATTTTTGTTTTTAATAATTTTTCTTCCAGTGACCTTGAACTTCCCCAAATGATGGCAACATCAATTAACAAAATCAAAAACTGATGCAGGGAACTTTGTATCAAAGTGTGAACTATTTGTGTGCCAAAGTACTGGTATACTGAAATGAGATCAAAACTGCAAGTGGAGTAGCATTTTGAAAAATATTTTTACAGACAGATAGATAGATAGATGACGGAACCTTACTATTTGCGAAAGCTCTTCCGGTCTCTTTCCAGGGGAGCTATAAACACTTACTATGATGTTATGACAATAATGAAATGTTGACTGAATAACATACTGAAATGGATAACACTAAATGCCCTGGCCATTTCATGGAGGGGACATTTGCACTTTGAGTTTGAAATTCATATAGATTATTTTTCTCTTTAAAGTGCAACAAATTCATGTTTTATTTGTTTTGTCAACCACCTAAAAATATGTAATGTAAGTGGCCTTGAATTAAGCTAGGATACATAACAGCTAGTTGTCAAAAGAGCACTAATTTACATAGCTAATAGGGATAACAACCAACCCCTGTCAGGCACATTAGTTTTTATGAAGTACATTTAAAAAAAAAAAGATGGAGAGAAAGAGGGAAATAGAGTAAATATTCTTTTACTTAAAGAATAAAAAAACCCCTGAAATCTCTGATGAGACTGTAGCTCTACTGGTTTGTACTTTATACAAAAGAGAAGAAAAGGGACACTCTGACTTGAAACTATGCAACAGCAATAAATAGTGATACTTTGTTTTGTTTCTTTTTATGGCAAACTTTATTGCAATCAGTCTAACACTGAAAAAGGAGCTAATTTAACATTTTTTTATTTAATTAATAGAAAGTTCCAAGATCATAATTAATACCGTATAAGTGGAAATTTTAGCGAGACGCAAATTTAGCGATTTGTCCTTAAAAACTGGTAATATTAATGTTATTTTATTTTAAAATGCCACATTAAAGAGGCTATTACAAATACAACGCAATTTATTTTTAATGATATTAGATTTTAGCGATCTCGGCACCCTCGCTAATAATGCCAAAATTAAATCCTCGCTAAAAATTCTACTTATACGGTATTAAATTATTCACTGATTACATCTAGCAAAATTTTATTATATCATTCCCATATATTGCGACATCAATGGAGGACATATCAATCTAAGGTATATTATATTCAATAACATGAAAATACGAATTCAAAATTATTTCCTGTGTGTGTACACTTTATGTCAACAACTTAACCTGGCCATATGCCTGCTGTCCAATTCGATTTTTCATAAATTATCCAGACAGAAATTTGCTTGATATTCAATTTTTAAATCTCTTTTTCATTAAAATGTCAGTATTCACCTTAGCTGTGAGTTTTCTGTTTGGGGTTGATGAATATTTGGCCACTGCTTCTCGGGACTCCTCATAACCTGCCATAAAAAAAAAACAAAACACAACAGTTTTACTAATGAGAGACAGAGATAAATGAATATGCTGAGAAGGCAAATAAATGTTCCAAAACAAAGTCTGCCTAGCAAAATTTATTCTCAGTTCATGCAAATAAGAATGGAGCAGCTGTGACTCTACTTTTTGTTGACCTAAATCGTCGGAGGTCGTACCTATGGAAGGGTTGTAGCCATTGTGTTTCTGACCATGGATCTTGTTCACGAGACAGGTGTTCACATGCTCCGGTATTGGCAGGTTGTTAAAAACAGTCGGGTCTCCTGTTTATGAGAAATACACATTAATATACTGACTACCTGTTAATTAATATATTGACTATTCTCCAACCTCTTATAACGTAATAATGTGGTTGTTGATCTAACCTTTTACATCTAAAGTTCAATGTTTTAAAGTATCAAGTGTTTTTTTTCCTTATATAACTGGTACCAATAATCGGCACCAAAAAGGTTAATTTTTCCCAATTTTGTGACCAAAAATTCCCAATTCAACTGTGAAGCAACAGACTATGACGACATCTTATTTCTTTTTAAATGAAACAATGTACAAGTTGAGTAATTGTTTAACTTCTGCTTAAATCGAAAGTAGAGAAAGTCATAATCTGGCAGGACCTTTGGTGTAAAAAGCGTAGTATCATACATTTTGACAAACTGAAAGCATGAAAATGTGGAAAACATGGGACATTGATTAAGAAAAAGCAATATTAAGTACTTGTTGCTTATTCTTTAAAACACGTAGTAATAGGTAATTAAGTTGGAATAAGTGCAAAATACGTTTTATTTGATTTAATGAGAGAAAATTCTCATTGTTCTTCTTTGATGTTATTTTTCCCAATTGAACCAGTACCAGACCCTTTCCCAATGGGTGGAAAAAAATCGCTGGTATCATTGTTCCAAATATTTACATAATCACCAAGTATGTTAAAATATGGAGAAAACTTGTCTCAAGATGAACTTAATTAAGATTGCATAACTTGAAAATTGTCATAAATAAATCTATATAACCATAGCTGGATTAATATCACAATGACCAAGCCTGGTAAGGCATGGCATTCACAGACCAAAACATAAAGTTGTTTATCAACATATAATATTATTCTTAGATTTTTTTTTAATCACCGACCAACAGATAGAGAAATATTTCATTTTTTTTACCAATCAATAGATAGCATATTTTTTCCCCATTTTACTTATAATAGATAAGAGCTATATATATATATATTTCTTCACTTTTTACTGACCAATAGATAGAGCTTTTTCTTCAATTTTTATTACTGACCACTAGATAGAGTTATTATATTTTTTCTTCAATTTTTCCTGACCAATAGATAGAGCTATATATTTTTCCTTCACTTTTTCCTGACCAATAGATAGAGCTATTATATTTTTTTCTTCAGTTTTTACTGACTAATAGATAGAGCTATCATATTTTTTTCTTCAATTTTTATTACTGACCAATAGATAGAGCTATAATTATATTTATTACTGACCAATAGATAGAGCTATCATTTCTTTATCCGGATTTGGAGTAAGCTGCATTGTGTCTACGATGTTACGGATTGGATTGAATGTCTGGTGGGACATCCGAGAAGCTGGCACTTCCCAGTTCATCCTCATCTTTTTACTTGGTGTAGACATTGTTAATCAATCTGTAAAGAATAATTAATATTATTAAGGAAATTTCTAAAAAATTGTTCTAGAAAATAATAAGCAGAACTGAAGGTTCCTATTTACAATTCCACTGGTAGTCTCTATGCAAGCATTTTTTTGGGGTCAATGTATCAAGATCCTACTGCTTCATCAAAAAGTTAACAGCATATATCATGCAAATAAGAATGGAGCAGCTGATTATAAAGCGTATTATAAAGCGGATTATATATCATGACGATAACGAGTCATTCCTTAAATCAATTGACTTTTAATTCATTATCAACTCTATTCAATTTTAAGTTAAATAATTTATTTGTAAGCGCCACAAAAGTTTAAGAGCTTGAAGAATTTAGAATTTTATATTGGGCAATAAGCATTTTCATTTAACATGTGCATCTCCATTAACCAAAAAATTTGTATATTGTACATTCTTAAAACTGCCTCACATATGTGCAAGTGAAATAATTTTGTTTTTGAAAATCTGTGAAGAAAATTGTTACTAGACAAGGTATCTGAAAGAAATATGGCGGAATACAGCTATAGTTGATATGAAACAAATCGCAGGTGAAAATGTCGCCTTTTTAAGAATTCATAAACTTATGCAATTTATCCTTATCCAAAAAGTTCATCTGAAAACAGTGGTCAGAGTTTTCAATGTCACAGTTTTTCTTTATCTTAAAGATCTACTTTGTCTATCTTAATTCCATTAACTCAAAATATTGACTTGACACAGACACCAAGAAAGTTAAATTTTCATCACTGCCAGTACTACATTTATCACCTGGGACATTAAAGTGTGATAATAACATAATCTCTAAAAGCTGATCTATTGGACATTTTCTCATTTTCCATGAAATAAGCAAGCTTTTGCAATAAAGATTTCAAAAATAAAAAATAAAGGGCACCAGAAAAATGTTACTATATAGTAAGTTTCTTCATCTTGATAATCTATTTTCTGGAATGCTGACTTTTTTATTAAAGTACAAAATTTCACTTGTCAGTGGGGACAACTTACAGATTTCCTGATCAATTTAACTTATCCAGGACATGAAGTGAACATATTTACAAGGTTACTTAAACAGATGAGTCAAAAGTACTGACAACTAAAATTGTCAGAATCTTTTATTTTAACAATTTTTAGGAGTATTTGAAGAAGATTCAGAATTTTTTTTTTTTTTTTTACATTTAACAATCTGAAATACAAGCTCCTATATGGTATAGTACTGGTTTTAAACTTTAAAAAAGCTTAATATCTCTAATTCTACATAACTTAGTGACATACTGTTGAAGTCTGTCTATAACCATCGTCGCAAACCACGGCCAACAATGCCCAACATGTACAATCCTTTCCCATTCTGGCCATGGTTGAACGAGGAGAGAATTCTTCGTAGCTCATTAAAATATTGACCAATGCGAGTAAAGCATAGTCGGATGATGAACTTTTGCGACCACATATCCAATCGCAGTATGCAAATATTTCTTGTAACGTTGATCACAGTTGTTGATTTCAAGTGCTATGGAAACAAAACTTGCCACTGACTGACTATGACATCACAATAGAGAGGCGTAATTATTTAAGGAATGACTCTAATTCTTGGCCAGATTATCGAGTATAATATGGTTTGGGTCAACACAGCGGATTAAAAAAACTTTATAATCCGGTGCATTTTGCAGTTATACTCGATAAGAGGTAGTCATTCCTTAATTTAATTTTAAAATAATTAAACAACTGGGGATGTAAAATTGTGTTGTTTTTATTAGTTCAAATTTAGCAATAATACAACCGTAGTAACGGAAGTGATGGGAAGCAAGGGGAGGTAAAAACTGATACATAGTTTTAGCAGCCATGATGCACATGAGGTAAATCGAGCAACTGTTTGAAGTTAAAGGTACATTTTAAATCTGGAATTTTTCATGAATCCGAAGGACTGGAAATGAGGGGATTGATGGATACAACAAATTAGCAGGGGGTGTTACCAAACCAGATTATACAAAATGTTATGCGTTCCTTTTTGGAAATCAACCAATGAGAGACAAGAATACAAACAGAATTAAATTATTCATTATTACAACACTTTTTGTGATCAAGCAGCCACGGGTAGGAGAGAGAGCTATAAATGCGGACTCCCGACCGTGGCTTGAGACGATGGTCTATAGCATTATATAAAATTTGTGATGACTTCAAGAAAATTTTTTTTTTGTAATTATTACCGGTATAATTTTCAAGTCATATTTCAGGGCACTAAACTAAGCTTGCTTGAATAAAAATATTGTTTTTTATTATATGGTCCCTGCAACCAGCTAGGTTCAAATTAATTAATTTTAATATAAGAAGTGCATGTAGGCCTTTCAATTTTTTTTGTCTCAATGAAGTTAAAACAGTTTACTCACTTCTACTACATGTATACTGGTCACTTCTGGAGATTGTGAAAATAATAACATATATACTGTATCATATATCGATATAAAAACATTTACCTATTGTAAATTTACTTCACAGTTATTTATTCACTAAGTTAAGCTGTTGTAATAATCTTCTATCGTGTAAACAAAATGCAAAGCGCAAAAATGCAGTTCTTTTATATATTCAGTCGAAAACAACCCACACACGTGGTTTTACGCAAGCAGTAAACAAGTTTTGATCGTGACGTAAACAACTTATTCATCATTCATGTTTCGTATAAAAACACAATGTTTAAGTCGATAAACATACATAAAACACTGTAATATACATATTCTAACAAATTATTACGAGAAAAACAACAATTTCTCAAAAAATACTCACTTTTAGAAGGAGAAATACTTGATTTTGTTCTCTCTAAAATTCTATGTCCTTGACTTCGGGAAAGGTTGCTGAAATTCTGAGATTTCATTGGTTTAAAAGGTGGGACGGGCAGGACAGATATCGCCATCTAGTGAGTAAGTAAACAACGGAACATTACTCGGCTTTTTCCGTCGCGATTTTTCTCTGATTTGACGGAAAAGGCCGAATGATTGTTCAAAGTACTGAAAGTAAGCATACTTCCATATGGAATATTAACACACTTTTTTTTGCCATCATCACTTACTTTTTATAACCCCCGCTTCAAGCAGAAAGTGATTTCCTGTTACGTAGTTGATTATATCACAGTTGTACAGAACAATATGTATTCGTGTTTATTAAAGTCTTATCAATGCAACAAAATGATAAAATGTCACTTGTAAAAAAAAAAAAAAATCAGTGAGCGGGTTTTTTTCCCCCCCCCCCCCCCCCCAAACCCCCCTGAATCCGCCACTGATATCACTGAATGAAATTTGATGAGACTTTCACAGAATCTTTATTACATATTGCCATTGTGACCTCCTATTTACTTTTATATACCCCCGCTTGGAAAGTGGGAGGGTATTATACCCCCCTCCCCCCGCTTGAAAAATGGGAGGGTATATAGTAATCGGTATGTCCGTCCGTCCGTCTGTTACGCTTTGGGGTACCCATCTCTTATCCGCAACTCCTCTTATACTACTGAGTGAAATTTAATGAAACATTCACAGAATCTTTATTACGTATTGCCATTGTGCGCTTCCTATTTTACTTTTTTATTCGGCACATATTTTATGTTTCCCATAGCAAAACATGGACATTGCCATTATATTCTTTCCTATGACGTCACATATGGCGGCTTCTGAATAACATTTGATATGACGAGTTATTCCTTTTTACACATTACCGTAAAACAATATAATTATAGCCAACTAGAGGCACTGTGAGCAGTGAGCTCACTAAATGATATCCCCGCCTCTCTTATGATAATAATGGAAGAAGTTCATGTTTTGCTGTGGCCGGAAAACCCAAAATATGTGTCGGATCAAAAAATAAAATAGGAGGTGCACAATGGCAAATATGTAATAAAGATTCTCTGAAAGTTTCATTAAATTCAACTCAGCAAGGCCGTAACTAGGCTCAAATTTTTAGTGAGGCAAGGGTGCTGGGCATTCCTAGTACAATATGGGGCAAGGGTAATGCCTGATGGCCAGTGGTGAGGGTTTCCAGGAGGAGGGGGATCCTGAAACCTGGGTATTAGAAAATAAAATATTTAATCTTAGAAAGTGTTTACGTTTTGAATTGTCGCCTGCATGGCACAGTGGTAAGAGCGTATGCTCTAATTAAAGTCGCAGACTAAGGAGTTGATCCTTATATCGCGGGCTCAATCCCACTGCGGGATGTAGAGACAGGTCCTTCGGATGAGACCGTAAAAACCGAGGTCCTAAGTCACAGTAAGTGATGACACAAACAAGATCTCGTCGTCAGTGACCCTGAAAGCCCAGCAGTACAGATTTAAAACTTGCAGCCCTCCACCGGCAAATGGTGGTCAGATGTCTCAATATGAATGAGAAATTCTTAGAAAGGATGTTATAAACAATCAAACAATATACAAAACAAACATTTTTAATTATATTTTACATGCGTTCTAAATGAAAATGAGGCACCTGGTGAGATGAAAGATTGACAGATATTGAAACAAAAGTTGAAATTTTAATTAAGCACGAAGACACACTTAATTTATAAGTTCAATGTAAAACATTTTCACTTTTCAGAAAACTCTAGTCTAAAAATTTAGTGAAGCATTTGCCTCACTTGCCTCAATGGTAGTTACGGCCTTGCTCAGTGGTTTAAGAGGAGTTGCGGATAAGAGATGGGTACCCCAAAGCGTAACAGACGGACGGACGGACATACCGATTACTATATACCCTCCCACTTTTCAAGCGGGGTTTATAAACATGGACATTATGGGAGGCGGGGCATCATTTAGTCAGCTCATTGTTCACAGTACCTCTAGTTTTTTTTTTGGGGGGGGGGTTGTTTGTTTGTTTGTTTTTTTTTTTTTTTAACTTTTTACACATATTTTGGGTTTCCCATGCAAAACATGGACACTGCCATATCATGTTATATTCATATGGGAGGCGGGAGTATCATTTAGTGAGCTCATTGCTGAACAGTACCTCTACGTGTTTTTTTTTTAAAAAAGAAGTTTTTTGTACTTTCACACAAATTACTCAAATACAAACGAACCTATACATGTATGTAAATAAATGTACAAGACAATATGAAATAAAGCAAAAATAAGAGGTAACTAGAGGTACTGTGAGCGATGAGCTCACTAAATGATACCCCCCCCCCCCCCACCTCCATATAGTTATAATGGCAAAGTCCATGTTTTGCTGTGGCCGGAAAACCCAAAATATGTGTCGGATCAAAAAGTAAAATAGGAGGTGCACAAAAACAATATTTAAAAAGATTCTGTGAAAGTTTCATTAAATTTCACTTTATGGTATAAGAGGAGTTGCGGATAAGAGATGGATACCCCAAAGCGTAACAGACGGACGGAAGGACGGACGGACGGACGGACGGACGGACGGACGGAATTAACGATTACTATATACCCTCCCGCTTTTCAGGCGGGGGGTATAAAAACAAAACTAGTGTGAAAGAAGAGAGAGAGAGCACAAAAAGTATAATTTGCTCACGTGACCCATGACTATATAGTGTGGTCACGGTGTAAATTAAGGAAAGGAATAAGTCGATCTTTGATTTAATGGTTTAGTCGTTGCTCCCAAAACTCAAAACTTTGCAGGGGTGTTTCTATCTAGTTGGAGTACCTTTTTGTGAAAAATTGGAAAAAAATGGACGTGTGTTTAGAAGTGTGTAACATTAAAAAATTATGGCCTCTCAAAATAGCAATGATAACAATTCACAGTGTAATCATACTTTGACGTCGAGAGTCACCAGAGCATCACCACAGATGTCCGCTATTCATGATTGCTTGCGGTCAATTGCCGTTAAATTGGACAACATCAATATTTTACAGCAATCAGTAAATAATATGAATCGAGATCTTTGGGATGAAGATGGGTATATAGATGAGCGTATCATATACATCGGCCAACAACATGCGTGGAGATAACGTTGGAGAAATTGAGACGCTGAAGAATCATCTCCTACTTTGTTCAGCTGTTGTTATACCCCCGCTTGAAAAGCGAGAGGGTATAAATACAGTGTAGTAATCGGGATGTCCGTCTGTCTGTTCGTCTGTTAGACATTATGGTACCCATCTCTTATCCGCAACTCCTCTCATACCACTGAATGAAATTTGATGAGACCTTCTCAGAATCTCTATTACATATTGCCATTGCGCACCTCCTATTTTACTTTTAGATCCGACATATATTTTGGGTTTCCAATAACAAAACATAAACACTGCCATTATATGCATATGGGAGGAGGGGGATATCATTTAGTGAGCTCATTGCCCACAGTACATGAACCTCTAGTTATAGGGAGGGGGGTATATAGTAATCGATATGTCCGTCCGTCCGTCTGTCTGTTACGCTTTGGGATACCCATCTCTCATCAGCAACTCCTCTTATACCACCGAGTGAAATTTGATGAAACTTTCACAGAATCTTTATTACATATTGCCATTGTGCACCTCCTATTTTACTTTTTGATCCGATACATATTTTGGGTTTCCCACAGCAAAACATGAACACTGCCATTATATTCATATGGTAGGCGGGGGGTATCATTTAGTGAGTTCATTTCTCAAAATACATCTAGTTTAATATAAAATACACAGAAAAAATTGTATAGGCCTAATTTGTTTCTAAATGATGATATTAAAGTACTGTAGAGTTTATAATTAAAGAATTCAGACAAGAAGCAGAAATGCTGAACTTTTGCACAATTCTACCAAACTGAACTAGGCCGTATACTGTGAGCAATGAGCTCACTAAATGATACCCCCGTCTCCTATATGGTTATAAAGGCAAAGTCCACGTTTTACTCTGGGAGACCCGAGATATAAGTGTCGGATCAAAAGTAAAATACGAGGTGCACGATGGCATTTTGTATCTAAGAATCTGTAAAAGTATCATCAAATCATATTCAGTGGTATAGGAGGAGTTGAGGATAAGAGATGGGTACCCTTTTATATTATAGAAAAAATGGCCTGCTCATGTTTTGTTCCGGGAAACCCAAATTTTGTGTCCGATCAAAAAGTAAAATAGAGTCACACAATGGCAATATATAACAAAGATCATGTCTGTGAGAGTCTCATTAAATTTCACTCAATGGTAAAAGAGGAGATATGAGATGGGTACCCCTATATAAAGCGTGAAAACAGGCGGTTAAAAAACGGGTATTGAAAGGAACGGAAGTGAAAAAACATCCGATTTTCGACTTTGGGAATTTTTTTGTTGTTGTTGTTTTTTTTTGTTTTTTGATAGTCAACTTTTTCAGGTAATATCCCTGGCCCCCCCACTTTCAAAATCCGCTTTTTCAAGCGGGGGTATAGAAATAGGAACAAGAGGCACATGTGTTGGACGATAATATCATGAATGTTTTGTCATTGGTTAAAAACTGACATGAAAATTTTACAGTATTTAAACTTAGTCGAAAAAGAACATATTTATTATGGCTATTCATCTAATAATATTTCTGTTTTTGCATATATCTATGATTTCAGTATTAATTATTTCCCGTTGGTCGCTGTCAACATGCTAGATCTCTTCACATTGACCGTAGACATAAAGCAAATTATATACTAGGAATAACACTGTTTTTCTGTCAAATATATAAGTTTTAACTTTTTAGAGCCTCCTTTAATTTACAATTTTAATATCGGGCCATCTTTTTGGTTGCTTCTCCCAACCGACTGACTAAAAATGGCCCGACTCAAGATTTTTCTTACATTCCCTGTCAAGGTATTGTTTTTCTTTCTATACCCCCTTCTCCTGCTTGAAAAGGGGGAACGTATATATAGTTATCGGAATGTCCTTCCGTCCGTCTGTTTCTCTTGGGGGTACCGATCTCTTATCCTCAACTCCTCTTATAGCACTAAATGAAATCTAATGATCGAGACTTTCACATCTAATCTTTGTTTAAGTGCCATACATGATTGCGCAACTACTATTTTACGTTTTAATCCGACACATATTTCGAGTTTCCATAGCAAAACATGGACACTGCATTCGTTCTATATAGTGGAACTATGTATCCTCTGGAAAGACGGAGTGTCTATCATTTCTGACAGGGTTTCCGTTTATGATTTGAACAGGTTCATACTTTTTTCTTAGGTTACATTAAACATGATCTACCGACACTAGTTCACTGTATCGGGCGATAAATAGTACAACTCCAGTCACATTTCCAAAAAGGATCAACGGCCGACGGTTTTGAGGCAAAAATGGGATTCTTCGGGCGACAGTCGGCTGTTCATCGGCCGTTGTTTTGTTCAATTTTGACCTCTTTTTTCGTCAGCCGACCAATTTTGTGTTTGTCGTGCCATGTTATAAATTCTCCTGCGTCGGTGGCCGATTCCTCCAATTGAATATCGTTAAATAGTTTGTCGACCCACCTTCGATCGTCATCTGACTATCAGCAGCGCGAGACAGTTTGTTACATGTAAGTCGGTCGTCGGTCAGTCGACATTTAAGTATCAGTCACATTATCCAGCGATATACGATGAGAAACTGATGCGTATTTTGATGAAAATGGCGTGGTTGCTGGCCGGACACCATTAGTAATCGGACGGTGACTGAGGCCATTTTGCGAATCGGTGGAGTCACCGGTAGAAAATAATTCGTAGTTAAAAATCAGCGATGTCTCCACCGATGCCCCACATCGCTCCTCACTGGCAACCCATCATTAACGCATCTTTCAAGGATTGGCCGATGTATGGCCGAGCATCATCAAGTGTCCGTTGAATCTAAGATCATCGGAGGGTTGAGTGGTGGGCAACAGACACTGGCCGATCATTGGTCAATGTTCGACCAAACATTGGCCCATAGTCGACCGACGTACGAACGATATTCACCAATGTATGAGCGATGTAATATACATCGGCCGATTACCCTGGGACATCGTTTTATGATAAGGAATGCATCGCTGGGACTTTGTAAGTCCGTCCGACAACCAAGCCATTTTTATCAAAAATTCATTGGTTGCCCATCGTATACCCCATCTCTGGATAATGTGATTGATACTTTAAGTATTACTAGGCCGATATGGACAGATGTTGGTGCTTCGTTCACACCACGGATTACCACCGATTACCACCGGTCTACGGCCACCGGCCGGGAAATGTGACCTAGGTATTAGGAATTGGGTTTTCATAAATGTCGGCCGACAGTGAAAATCAAACTGCGGCTTAGCAAATGATGAACGGGCGACTGTAGGCCGACTTAGAATTATTAAAATTTTGAAAATTATCGGTGTTCTTAGGAATTAATATTACTGCTTCACGTCGCCCATGCTCCTGTGGGGCGATCATGTTTTTTTTTTCAGCCGACGATACAATATAAAAGATATTGTGATCGCCCGACCATCGGCTGAAATGTGACCTAGCCATACGTTGTCACAGTGACTCTATAGACCCTTCAAAAAATAAAATAAAAATGTATGCATTTATAAGTCGGTCAATCGTCGCCCGATCATCTTTCGCCAAGCCGCAGTGTGATTTTCAGTGTCGGCTTTATATATATAAATGTCGACCGACCGACGACCGACTAATGCCTTAGTCACATTTCCTGGCCGGTGGCCGTAGACTGGTGGTAATCGGTGGTAATCCGTGGTGTGAGCGATGCCCCAACATCGGTCAACATCGGCCTAGAAGTCCTTAAAGTATAAGTCACATTATCCAGCGACGGGTTATACGAAAAGAAACCGATGCCTTTTTTGATAAAAATGGCGTGGTTGCTGGCCGGTCACCTATAGTAATCGGACGGGGACTGAGGCCATTTGGCGAATCAGTCGGAGTCATTGGTAGAAAATAAGTTGTAGTTAAAAATCAGCGATGTCTCCACTGATACCCCACATCGCTACTCATCGGCAACACATCATTAATACATCTTTCAAGGGTTGGGCGATGTATGGCTGAGCATCGTCAAGTGTCCGTTGAATCTGAGGTCATCGGGGGGTTAAGTGGTGGGCAACAGGCATCAGCCGATCATACGTCGATGTTCGACAAAACATTGGCCCTTAGTCGACCGACGTACGAACAAAGTTCACCAATGTATGAGCGATGCAATATACATCGGATGATTACCTTGAATATCGTTTTATGATTAGCAGTGTATCGTTGGGCCTTTGTAAATCCGGCCGGCAACATGCCATTTTTATCAACAAAAAAAAAGTATTGGTTGCCCATCGTATACCCCATCGCTGGATAATGTGACTGATACTTTAAGGATTACTAGGCCGATGTGGACCAATGTTGGGGCTTCGGTCACACCATGGATTATCACCAATTACAATTGGTCTACGGTGGCCGGGAAATGTTACTAAGGCATAAGTATCAGTCAAATTATCCAGCGATGGAGTATACGATGGGCAACCAATGCGTTTTTTTTAATAAAAATGGCGTGATTGCCGGCCGGACTTCGACGTTCCAGGGTAATCGGCCGATGTATATTTATAATTACATCACTCATACATTGGTGAACATCGTTTGTACGGCGGTAGAGTATGGACCAATGTTTGGTCGAACATCGACCGATGATCGGCCGAAGTCTCCTTCCCACCACCTAACCCCTCGATGACCTCAGAACCAACGAACACTTTACGATGCTCGGCCATTAATCGGCCAATCCTTGAAAGATGTGTTAATGATGGGTTGCCGATGAGGAGCGATGTGGGGCATCGGTGAGGACATCGCTGATTTTTAACTACAACTTATTTTCTACCAATGACCCCGACCGATTCGCCAAATGGCCTCAGTTACAGTCCGATTACTATAGGTGTTCGGCCGGCATCCACGCCATTTTTATCAAAAAACGCATCGGTTACTGTACTCATCGTATACCCCATCGCTGGATAATGTGACTGATACTTTAACCAATCTTTCTGCCGATGGTCGGACGATGATTGAAGGTTGGTCGATAGACTATTCAATGACTGCTTCAATTGAAGCAATCGACCACCGACGCAGATGAAAAATATAATCTAGCCCGACGGGTACAACATTGGTCGGTCAATAAAACAAGAGGTCAAAATCGGACAAGGGCTGATGAGCTGCCGAATGTGGTTCGAAAATCGTATTTTGTCTCAAAAACCGTCGCTCGTTGATCGTTTTTGGAAATGTGACTGGGTTTTGTGGTATCAAAAAGGTCAGGTGCATCAAAAATTTGACAAGAAGCCGAAAATCAAATGGCGTTTAAAATAGCTAAGTCGGAATGATAAGTGGATATTTTGTTTATGAGCTTTCACATTTTGTCTCAATTCAAGGACAAACTACTTAACTATTATGATACAATTCTTGTTATTGATTAAAATACTAGAATATTTCCACATGCAAACGCCAATGGATTAAATACCGGTAGAAGAAGTTTAATTATTCCCATTTTTTATTCATAAAATTTAAAAATAAAATTCTTCAAAATATAACTATATTCATGTACATATCAAACATGTATACAATGCACCAATTCAAACACAACCTAGAGTTAGTCTGGGTTTCCGAGTAAGAACTTTCATAATGTTTCTATTATATAGAACATAAAGATATGATTTCAATGCAAATACCAAATCTGCCAGAACCGCAGCATATTCAAGTATCTCTGTAACGTCATGAGATGTACTGATGTTAATCATCAAAAGTAGGAGATACGGAAACATTAGAATTGCTAGAAAGAGCGCTAGGAGCATGCGCTTTGAGACAGAGTCTGAAGCACTGATTGGAGTGTGGTTGGATTGAATACGTCGCCTGTCGCAGAAACATTGCTGGTCAACACGATTAGCCGTCTGAATCTGTTCTATGATAGGAAACTCCTCCATGAAGGCGTTTCTCCGTGAGACAATCTGATTCCCCGCTGTAGAAGGACGAATGATTTTAATTTCTACCGGTACGTCCGGGTTCTTACCGATCTTAGAAATCGGCGTCTCGTGGACATCATCAAAGTCATCCTCATCTTCATCCAAATCCTCGATTATCTTCTGCTTCCAAAATTTTACCTTTTCCGACGGAGTAAATGAAGTGTTGGAAAACTTGTATTCCGGAATTTCTGGTGACAAAAATATCCCGCCAATTTTTTGAGTCGAAATAAATTTTTCGGCGCTGTTGACATCATCAATCTCATTGGTTGATAGAGAGTGAAGGGACAGACTCGTCTCTGTGTAACAACTCTCCTTCTCCTCATAGCTTTTGTTTACAACGCCCTTTTCTGTAAGGTGGAGCTCTAAGCCACTAGACAACGACAAGCTTGTCTCTGGACGTATTAGTTCTGGCAAGTCTCTACGTCTCTCGCAACAAGCACAGGATCTCGAATCAATGGACGACTGTCGATTGCTCTCACTTCTCTTCTTTATTTTTTGTCTAGCATACAACCACCGCTCTTTGGGGCATCTCTCTCCTGGCGTTTCTGTACATGTAGAGGAGAATCTTTCATTACTCACGATGGATTTGGTATCGGAAATGGACGCTAGATTCTTGCGTTTTCTCCTCATTACATAGATCTCTGTTGGAGAATCCCAGGGATGATCTACGTTGGAAAGTTCAGACCAAGAGGTTAGATTTGTCACATTTGTTCTGCGCCTCGTTTTCAGTCGGCACTCTCCGGGTGAGGGTGGAAAGCAGCCATCATGACTAGGCGTATTCTTAGTGTCGGAATATGAGGTGAGCGTTGTTCTTTTACATATACTCCTAAGTTCTGCAGACGACTTGTCACTAGAACTTACTTTTTTGGAATCCGTAGACGAAGTTTTGCTACAGAGGTAGCCATCGTTACTTGTACATAAGGTTTTGGAACAAGAGTTGTGTTTGGATCGAAAATTGTTTAGAGACAAATCACTTTCTTGCAATTTGAAATTTTCCGCCTTGGACCAAAAATCACCCGAACTATGACTGCGTTGTAAGACTTTGGATTTCTGTTTTCCGTCAAATGAACATTTGCTAGATACCGTTTCTTGGGTAAAACGAAACTTTGAAGAGGAATGTCTTCTAGACTGACGAAATGAATTTCTCTTTTCACGGCACGTTAGGGATGTAAATTTCTTTTTAGGACTTAAGTCAGAATGTTCATTCAGCTTTTTCATCAACTTTCGAATTTGAGATGGATTCATATCCGAATGACTTCGAGAAAATCGACAACGACGAAGTCTAGGACTTGACTTTCGTCTTGATGTGCACGTGTTCGATGGCGGATTCTCCCTTTCCGAACACTTTTGAGGATGGCGAGAATTAGGACTATGATTAAACGTTCGACGAAACAACCTTGACGGTCCGGAGAATTCCGAGACATCACTGAAGCCTGGTTCGTCGTTCGTTGTGGTCCGTAAAGATTCAGTGTAGGATCCCTCAAAGGCATTAGCCAAACTCTCTTCCGAATCGAACGAATTAAAATGCCGAATTTCCGATTCATTAGATTTTATTTCAATGTCGAATTCTGACTCATGACGTGTTTCTTCGTGGACAAACCCAGGAATAGATATTTTGATTACTGTGTCGGAGATGGAAGTGACTCCTTTTCTGATTGTGGGGTGTCTAGTTAAAGCAAAGCTTAACGATTCCAGCGGCTGTACTGCGTGACGAACACGGATGGCAAGTAAAATTCCAAGCCAGCACATAATGATAGCAATAAGCATAACACTGTATAATAGCACCTGTAATGATTCATGAAAAATTGTCGATGAGCTGGAAGCGACGATAACACATCCTTCTTGAAAGTAGGATTGGTTGTGGAATGTGTCGTGTTGCCAGGCCTGGGAATAGCTGGCCAGCTGTAGGCTTGACAACAGGACACTGAGGGCCCACGATACGGAAACCTCTATTAGGTGAGTGAGGCTCGGACGGACTACGACGATCCGCTGGCGGACACGGTTCAGACGATGGATGGAGATGAAGAAAATTGTGAAGCACATATTGCTCCATGTTAAAGTTCGAAAGAAAAGAATCACCAAGCAGAATTTGCAATCGACCACGAAAGGAAAGAGAAGACTGAGATGGCTAACCCAAGTCAATGGAATATAGACTCCACAGAAAAATACTCCCGTCACCACAATGTTTACCTCTAGGGTATATATCCGGCGGAAATCCGCTTCCAGAATACTCTTAAGAAGAAGATAGCTGTTGACGGAGGCTCCCAAGATCATGGCCATTAGTTTGATGATGAGTGTTATTATAACGGTGGCTATGTGGATCATGGTCTGAAAAAATACAATAAATAGTTAAATAAACATAGGAATGGATTAGGCTGGGTCCCCACTCATAAATCATCTATAGATTTCACTATCGTATATTAACTGTCAAAATAACGTCCACTGTTAATGCCCTGATTCTTGATCTGCTTAGAACCTCGAATGTTCAGACCAATAAAGCACCCCATATACAATAAAATCCTGGATCCACGATCCAGGGTTAATGAAAATTAAATCAACACGACGCTGATTTAATTATCACTGATATGAAAGAGCATGAATGTAACATGAAGAAAGTAGAGCTTTTTGACTAAATTAACGCTTACATGATTGTGTATAGTATATTGCAATTAATTAGTAAATACAAAACAACTTATAACTATGTACAATACTGTTATCAGGTAATCGTATTTCTCTGGACCCGCATTACATGAAAATGTCATTCACAAGTGTGTAGAAAACAATTTCATTGGGGGGGGGGGGGTTCAGGTTTTTTTTTTTTTAATTTTTTTTTTAGGTTTTTTTAGTTTTGGGAACACTATCAAGCGAAAATTCCTCGGGAAAAAAAACTTCAGATGAGGAAGCACAAGCATAAAATACCTATGTTTCCCATCTTTCGGCAAAAAGCCGCAAAATCGCAAAATAAATAGGTTCCTAATACATGCATATGGTCATATTCTCGTCCGATTCTATTACTTTGTCTATACTCTCTCCGAAATTCCCTATTATTTATCATCAAAACATGGCTGGTTACTTAGTATTACTTGTTTAGACTTCCATATTCATAATCAGTAAAACATAAAAAAAAATTTTAAATGGTCATATACACGTAATTTAAGAAAACGATCCTTTTATATGTCATTTCAAAGATGCCGTCGAAGCTTGATCTTGAAAAATACCGGTATTACATGTATCATACCGCAGAGAAGGTTACGGTATTTCTTATAGTTAGCTGATTTAGATCTGTAAATAAGTTAATTGGCCGTATTTCACACCATTGTTAACGCACCTTTTTTTACACCGTATGATGGGAGTAACAAGTAAAACGCATGGAGAGAGAGAGAGAGAGAGAGAGAGAGAGAGAGAGAGAGAGAGAGAGAGAGAGAGCCTTCAATAAAAAAAGGAAGCATTAAAAAAGAAAGAAAAAGAAATAAAAATAAAGAGATCACAAACAAAAGAATTACAAAAGGAAGAAAATCCTTACTTTCTCTTCAATTTTCAGAATTAAATGTACAATTAAATGTAATTTTTCATCATATTACATTCAAATTAAAATAGAACAATTAAGCAACTTCTTCTAAACACAGTACTTTGTCAAGAATTTCTTTCTTTTACAGACAATGAATATGACATACTTACCGTAATTTTCTTCTGCTCTAAACAATAACTGTTGATTTCTTTTTATATTGAAGACTGAAGAAATTCCTCACCTCTGATTGGTCATTTCTGTGATGGGTATTGGCATTTCTCGATTATCTTATATCTTGTAAATGTTTCTGCAGTTTGTTCTCTCGATAGGCCTATAGGCGTTAATATAATGTACGTATGCATGTATAAAGAATTCTAGTATGAAACATTCAACGGGCATGAGTTAGATACCCGGTAGTACATGAAGAAAGGACAATGTGTAACCTGATCTAGATGGTTCTTGTGCGTACTAGAGGAGAAAATAAATTAAAGGTTCTAAAAGGGCCATTCATATACAAGGATATCTCCCCAAACCTGGGTTGAAATCTCGACCTGCGGAATCTGTCTCCTAACAGTGCAAGATCTGCTAGATTGTTGGACCAGCAAGCTAAAAACATGACTGCCACGTTAAGCAACCGCAACTTCTATAGCCGGAAAGACTGGAGAAGGTGCGATTTCTACGTTTAGAAGATTTAATATTGACGAGAAAATTGGGGCAGATTTAGATGGCTTAATAAAAGACTAGACAACAGGAAAAGATTCAGACAATTCATACAAGTACAAGATGATTGGGGACAGGTTAAAGTTCATGGCATTTATAGAATAGGAAAATTTAAGATTGCTCATTAATAGCAGTAAGATTCAAATGGATTATTTGTAAGAGAAAAATATAAGATCAGGACAGTTGGTTTATTAATTGACAAAAGGGATTGGACGAGGTTCAGATCAGATGGGATATCTTTGAAAATTGGGACAGGTTCCGATAAAACCTTATTCATAGAAATATTTTAATGGCTTAATTATAGATTAGAAAACGTTGACATGTTAAGAAGGCTTGCGAAAAGAATATTGGGGAAATTAAGATAATGTATTTGCATTTGTCTGTCCGTTTCCGTTCGTCTAGCTGTCAAACTCTCTGTCTGCATGTCTGTTTGTCATTCTTGCAAAGGCATTGTTCAATAAGATTATTATAAATACGTCATAAATGATCACCGGAAAGTAAAGTATACTCATTTTCCAAGCACCTGTGCCATTTTCTTATAAATTACAAGTTTTTAGCTAAGGAGAATTTAAATGCATATTTTTCATTTTTATACCTTTAAAAATTACACTATACGAAAAAAAGTCTAATATTTCTAATGTTTTGCTGATCGGGCATAAAAAATCGATGTTTGACCACTGAGTGAGATGTTGGACCGGTCGATGAAAAGTTGGACCGCTTACGTCACAGAATGGGCGGAGCTTTTAATCTCATTCCTTGGTGTTCAACAGTGACGGACCTGAGGATATATCATGGAAGACAACTTACAAAATACATGTATGTAAAAAAAATAATGAAGCTTTAATAAACATTTATTGGCTATGTTCTCGGGCAAAATGTGTTTTGTCGATCCTCGAACCAAACTTTCTGTCTTCGGCCTAACGGCCTCAGGCAAACAGTTTGGTTCTTAGGTCCGACAAAACTCGATCATGTTGCCCCCGAACTCCAATAAATGTATACTGTTATACCTTTAGAAATTTGTTTCTATACAAATCTGTACGAAAAATGTCTAACATTTCTAATTTTTTGCTGAGCGGGTAAAAAAATTCGATGTTTGACTGCTGAGCGAGAGGTTGGAATCGTCAATGAGATGTTGAACAGCTTACGTCACACAATGGGCGAACTGCAGTCAATAAATGTTTATATTATACTTTCATGTAAATTAGTTGAATCTGATTGGTCGAGAAACATTTGTTAAAAAACACTATTACCCGCTGAATAATGAAGCCACGCCCTTCAGCGTAGCAACAGTTAACATTGCTTGACGACAGGTGATATTCCAAAAAATAGCGACTGCGCAAAATTTATGCGCGCACGGTTCACTGTTATATGTATTTGTATAATTAGCATTCAGTATAATATAATAAATATTGCATGTAGTTGAGTGTAACATTGAAAATTTTCACCCCTCGAAAACCATTGTCAACCTCGGCTGCGTCTCGGTTGACAATGGTTTTTGGGGTAAAAATGTTCAATGTTGCACTCAACTACATGCAATATTTATATAATGCATCATGATATTGAATCATGTACTAATTATTCGTTCAGGTTTTCCCAAAAGTGATGTAAATTCGTGATAAATAAATTTTCTTCTGTAGTTTTGATTAATTTTTAACTAGTTAGCTATAGAAAACTAAAGTTTACAGATCAATCACTCTAAACCACTGCGCCGTGGGCGGCCGGGCGACTCTTGAAATAGTATATGATGTGTTTTGTCCCACATATGCCATACTCAGTTTGGTTCAATTTTATTATACAAGTAGTAGTATTCAACTCATACTCATAGCAAGTACATGTAAATGTAAATTTTATCAAAATCGGTCTATATGGAGAAATATCCAAAATTAATTTATCACTTAGTTTAAGTTATTCGAGGTATATATTATTTTGAAACGTTATATTTGGTTAAATCGGTAACGGATGATTCAGATATCACAATTGTAAAATGGCATTCGGTTTGTACGGTCTCATCTGATGGATCGGTGTCCACGTTCCGCGGCGGGATTCGAATCCACGATGTGACCTTGGATGAGCTCGTTAGTCCGTGATACTAGAGCAAGTAGCAGATTCAGCAGGATAGCCATTAGGAATGGGTGTCAGGGGTCCGGACTCCTCCCCCCTCTGGAATTTTAAAGTATTCAAATTCATGTAGTAAAATTCCCCTCAATGAAATTAATTGACCTCATGACCTCCCCGGAAAATATGGATCCCTTATAAAGTATATAATATATAAAAGTAAATATGTGAGAGAAAACGGCTTATTCGCGAGAAGTGCCCGACCCAATTCGAATAATATAGTATAGTCATTAAACTTTTTAGATCGATGTTTTTGAGTCCCCCCACCCCCAGGCGATAAATTTATAATAGTGCATATTATTATTCTTAAATTGTCATTTTGTGTTATTTTACTATTTCATTTTTGTCAGTGTGTGAATGTTGAATTTTTTTTTTTTGGTTCAAAAATTTTAATCTCATCATTCCCTCTGCGTCACATTCGTCTCCGAAATATCATATCTTTATTGGTAAGTGTTAATAATTCACTATCTTTAGAAAATTGGTCTGCAACGTCATAGTTAAACTTTCCCCTCGAATATTGCTGTAAATCGAAAATTATTGAAACATTGTTGAATCCTGCGTTTATCAAATTAGCGGATATGATCAATCTGTATAAAATTGAAATTCCAAAACAATGTTGTAAAAGGTCATATCTGGGACTGTTTGACTTAGATAAACGTGTAAATCAATTATTCCATTCATTTACAATTTAGCATTTTATTGTTTTTTTTCTAATCTATGACAGCTATGTTATGTCCATCATGAGTCGTAATTTCACACGATTTTTCACTCCTTCAATTTTCGTTTTTTTTTTTTAGATCAACAAATTTCGGTATCGGACATTTGTTTGAGTAACTAACCAGAAAGCAAAGATAGAAAAACGTTGTGAGACACATCCAGGCTGATTCAGCAACACTTAACTGCATACGGAAGGCTACAGTCATAGTAAAAACTTGGAGGACTGACTAAATTAAAAGTACAACAGTGACGTAGCATCGTTTTTGAAAGGGTGCATGAGCAAAGAAAAAATCACCCCCCCCCCCCAAAAAAAAAGGAAAACAATTTTTTATTTGAAAAACATGCTATGTACAGTATACTACATTACCCAATTTTACTATACTGCAACTATATATACAAGTGCGTGTGTATGTGTGGGAGGAGGAGGGGGCTTTCAATGAACATTTTCTGTAATAAATGTTATGTCTGGAAAATGTCCGATGATTATGGACCTGGACCCAGGATCATGAAACAGACGTAGACTTTTAAAAGACAAATTTTTAATCGCCCGAAAAATGTTCATTAATTATTGAACAAATCTCTAATTTTGCAGAGAACAACATTTTGTAAAGCAATATTTATCTAATTCATTCATTTTATCTTTAAAAGAAATCATATCCATGAATATTTAATCAGAACCCATTTCAAAACAGGGATTTCGATCGGCGAAACATAAATGCCCGACTGTTGAAAGAATCGAAAAAACTGAGTATGCACTGCCTAAATCTTCCAAACCGGAAATTATTTCAGACGATTCGATGCAAATCACATGACGAGGAGGCGCACAGCAATTTTACAAGGATAGGATGTTTTAGATCTTGTGACACTGCTGAAGTCGTCAATGATAATGCCAGGCCCGGAAGAAGATGGAGTTCGGAGCACGGGGGGTCAGGTTGACGGTAAGCATAGGCGGAAAGGAAGGGGATGCACACGGCTGTGCAATACCCAGTGGCGGATCTATCAAGTTCAGACATTCTTAATCTTATGGCTTGCACTCTAAAATAATATCCTATTTTTGGTCATTCAAATGATACTGTCTGCTGAAAATTGCACAGTAGTATCAAATGATCCAATGTGATGGAATATAGCTTATCGAAATTTTGTACTCATTAATTTAAATGGCCCTGAATAACTTTGTTAAGGGTTGCACACTCTGATTTGTTTATAAGTGTTCTTAGATAAGCACCATTTTCATATGGAATATAGAATAAAAATGTTTATTTGGATGGTAACTGTTGCAGAGTACTGTCGGAGTTTGATTTCAGGATGGTGTACATTTTGAATTTGTAGTTTATTTTTAAAATGTCAACGTACATTCCTAACTCATCACCAGGTCGGGATTTGGGTGAGCAAGACAAAAGCCAGGTCATCCAAAATCATTGTGAGTGGAAATTACGAGGCGACATTGGTGAATGTTGAAAAGTCAACAGAGATAATTAAACTTTTTCTCTCTAGACACTCTGTGCAATTCCAGTATGCCTCTACAAACTAACGTTTGTCCACATGTATGGTTGTCCGGTAGCAGTGAAAAATTTTCACAGAAAAGTTGATATTGCCAGGCACTTGTCTGATTAAACAAGTGATTTTTCTGTGATTTTTTTTACAATTTGAAATAATAATAATGATAAAAAATTGTTGTCAGCTTTTTATTTGCATTTCAAAATTAAAAGCATACAGAAATAAATTGATAATGTGACAATTCCGGAATCTAAAGGTACGACCATGCGGAGTCCTCAGTTAGTCATCGTTGACATCACGTGACTTTCATAAGGTATATATACTGAGAC
The DNA here is from genome assembly GCF_032062105.1 of Saccostrea cuccullata. Classification (NCBI taxonomy): domain Eukaryota; kingdom Metazoa; phylum Mollusca; class Bivalvia; order Ostreida; family Ostreidae; genus Saccostrea; species Saccostrea cuccullata. The sequence goes on from NW_026933175.1 coordinate 516,788, forward strand.
CCTGCAGTCATCTGTTATTGTTATTCAGATGCAGCAGAGGAGAGAAGACGATTGACAGTGTTCTAAGACTGTAGTAAATAAAGTTTGCGGTTATTAATTCCTCGCCTTTGTTCGCTCATTTTGAGAGGAAATTTGGAAGACCATTTGAGGTTTGCCAAACCAGTTATAAGGCCTGCCACGAAGAGGTTAACCTCAAGCAAAGAGGCTAGCCATAACAGTTCATTTGTCTGCATTGGCCGACCAGTCTGTCCAGGCTGCTATACTCATTGTCTGTCCTGAATAAGGCATCCTACAGTGAGTGTAGTGGTTGAAGGGCTATCACATAAACTGTCTGTCCTGAATAAGGCATCCTACAGTATATGCGGTAGTCCGAGGGCGACTGGGCTTTCGTTTTAGTATTAAGTTAGGTCTACCAGATAATTTATTGTTGCTTGCCTCCGATTGTTTAATTGATTTTACCATTTGATTATTGTTAACCTAGATAAGGTTAGGACATATTTGTATATTTCGGCAGTCAACTAAGATCATACCAATTATTTTAAATCAGTTTATGTTGAACACCCCAAACCCTGGAAATGACCAGGTACGATCCCAGTGATTAATTGTAAATACGTTACAAAATTTGGTGGCAGCGTCGGGATTTGTTGTTGCATTCAATCAATAAAGTTTGTAATTATATATTTTTGTCTTGGTTGATTTAAGTAGAGCTCGTAGACCACCCATCTGGTTACATGATTATGAGACTGACATGTAAGATAATTGATTCTACCAATTTAAGTTGTACATTGTTTTATATTTAGTGGTTTAAAAAAAAAAAGAAGAAGAAAGGAATTCTTTGAATATAAGTTTAAAACTGTTATCTGTTTAAACCTTTAACCTAATTAAGAATCATTCAGTTTTAAAGTTGTACATGCGGGGCGCATGTCATCGGAGGCATGGGTAGTGTGACAATTCCGGAATCTAAAGGTACAACCATGCGGAGTCCTCAATTAGTCACCGTTGACATCACGTGACTTTCATAAGGTATATATACTGAGACTCTGCAGTCATCTGTTGTTGTTATTCGGATGCAGCCAAGGAGAGAAGACGATTGACAGTGTTCTAAGACTGTAGTAAATAAAGTTTGCGGTTATTAATTCCTCGCCTGTGTTCGCTCAGTTTGAGAGGAAATTTGGAAGGCCATTTGAGGTTTGCCAAACCAGTTATAAGGCCTGCCACGAAGAGGTTAACCTCAAGCAAAGAGGCTAGCCATAACAGTTCATTTGTCTGCATTGGCCGACCAGTCTGTCCAGGCCGCTATACTCATTGTCCGTCCTGAATAAGGCATCCTACAGTATATGCGGTAGTCCGAGGGCGACTGGGCTTTCGTTTTAGTATTAAGTTAGGTCTACCAGATAATTTATTGTTGCTTGCCTCCGATTGTTTAATTGATTTTACCATTTGATTATTGTTAACCTAGATAAGGTTAGGACATATTTGTATATTTCGGCAGTCCACTAAGATCATACCAATTATTTTAAATCAGTTTATGTTGAACACCCCAAACCCTGGAAATGACCAGGTACGATCCCAGTGATTAATTGTAAATATGTTACAATAACTTCACTCTTGATCATAGCAATGCTGATCCCAGTCATCAAACCTGATTGAGATGGAAGTTTACTTTGTAGACTGTATATACTTTTGAAATTGAATTTGTTGAATGAATGATGAATCTAACAATTTTTTGATTTTTTGTATGGGTAGGAAAGGTGTAATAAAAGAAGAAACGTAATAAAAAATTAAGGAAGAAGGGTAATAGATATTAGAAACATTTGTCTTTGTTGCTGTTTTCACATCATACTAAATATAGCATTTACTGCTACTTAGGACAGATGATACAATTTTAGATATATTGTGGTAGTTTCATTATTTGAAATATGTGTCAAAAAATCATAAAGCAGGGTTTGAGACTCAGTGTCTTTTTGATATAGGATGATTTTCAAGTAAACTTCAGAATCTCCTACTGAATGGACAAGAAGAAATGTTCATCTAGAGCCCTGCATTGCTAATTTACAGCCAAATCCTTCATACACTAGTCTTCATATTTAATGTAGAGGGTAGAAATGTACCATAATACAAAAACAGGAAGCCTTAGGGCAATGGCTTAGGTTGTAAATGTCAACAAGTATGAATTATGTTTTGTTAGACATGTATCATAAATAGTTCACTTAATATTTGTCCTATCAGGAATTTAGCATCTGTTTCATAATCTCAACTAAGCCAAAGACTCATTGACAATCAAAACTTAAATCAGAGGTGCACAAAAGCAACGTGCATTAAAGATTCTGTGAAAATCTCAGTATTTTTTTTTATTATGTGGTAAAAGAGAAGTTATGAATATGAGAAAGGTATCCCAGTATTATAGAACATTTAGAAAGAAGGCAGCTTAGAGTGTCCATATTTTGATATGGAAAACTCCAAATATGTTTCAGATTGAAATGAAAAAGGAGGTGCAGAGTTTTGTGTTAAACTGTCAATTTTCAGAATACTATACAGAGCTTATATCTGTCTTATGAAAAATAGATTAGAAGTTAATTTTCTTCATACAGACATGACGATGGCCCTGATTGATTCAGCCAATGACAGGACTGAGGAGGGACAAGAACAGATTTCCCAGGCGCTGTTTGACCTTGGAAAACACAAACCTGCCCTGGTTCTCAGCTGCTGCTACTCGTACCTGAAAAAACACACCAAGGTATGGCTACATAGATGTAGTGTTTTATGCTGCTGATTTTGAAAGATGTAAATCAAAATGCGTGTGATGACCACTGCAATAAACAATATAAATCAGCTGCTATAATTAAAGACAAAGTTTGTTGAAGCAGGTCTATTTCCAGGTAACTGTAAGTCCTTATTAAAACCATCGTAGCAAGTCACAGGTTTTGTGTCCACTCAAACCCTGTTTGTGGAAATAGAACAGACACAAAACCTGTGGATTGAGAGACGATGCATTTCCACACGATGATGTCTGTCCCACATAGCGCTTTCACCACAACATTTCAAATCAAATTTTACTATTTCCAAATGGAAGTAGAATGGACACAAAACCTGTGTCTTTTTATGATGAATTAAATCAAAATTTCATGGATATTGATCTCAGACTGTATGCTAACGAGAAAAAAATTTCTGAGGTCTGCTAGATAACAATTGTCAAGGTGAGCTTTGTAATCTTTGATTACCTATATTTTACTTTATGTCTAAAATGAAAAGCTTTCATGCAGAATCTATTTGTTTTTCTATTGCTACACCCCTTCTTTTTTGTCTTATAGCTTGCTTAATAACACTACACCCCCATATTAATTTTTTATAGCTTGCCCAAGAACACCGAGTGATCTTGCTACAGTGTATGGAGAGGATTGTAAAAGAAACTCTGGATCAGATAGGCACGGGACTCGCCACTGATCTCATTAAACTCGGGGCCCAGGAAATGACATGCTCAAAGGTTTGTATCATATAGACACGGGACTCGCCACTGATCTCATTAAACTCAGTGCCCAGGAAATGACATGCTCAAAGGTTTGTATCATATAGACACGGGACTCGCCACGGATCTCATCAACCTTGGGGCCCTGGAAATGACCTGCTCAAAGGTTTGTCTCAGTTAAACAGGTTTAATGAAAACTAAAATAAAGTAACAAAAAATTCATGATTAACATCGCAATTAAGGCTCTTAGCCATCAGATATATGCCATTTTGTTCTGCTGATATTAGTCTATATAGGGACCTATGGGAGGTAGACACTGAAGGGTGTGTGCAAGGCTCTTTTGAAAGTGGAGAGGGACAAGAGTACCTCTGTGCCACACTAAACATTTCTTATATTTACATTTTACACATTTAAAAGACATTTATACACATTTATGCAATTTCACCTTTAAATTAGCAGATTAACATGTTTAAAAGTACATTTTTATTAATGTCTCTGTAGGCATATTTTATAAAGTGCGCTAGCGTGCTTCATGAACAATATGCCTACGTGCAAGCCTGTGTATTTACACACCAATAATTCACACTAAACTTAGAAGCATTCCTTATATTATTTTATATTTTACATGACTAAAAGCACCAACTGCCCTATATTGTTATATTTTTATGTTCCCCAAACGAAGTTTGGGAACATATTGTTTTTACTCTGTTTCTTATTATTATTAAGGTCTTCCGTCTTCAGCGGAAGACCTTCTTGTTATTCTTAGGTTTCTTTTTCACTTTTATTATTATTATTCTTTTTTTTCTTACCGATTTTGTGCACGCGATTTCTCAAAAACGGCTCGATGGATTTCCATGAAACTTTCAGGACTTATGTAACATTACTTGAACCTCATGCATTTTTTTCCGATTTGATGACGTCACTTCCGGTTTGGAGATATTGTCGATTTTATGATTTTTGAAGGGTCAGGTTGTCTCCAGACTTTCTCAATAATGGCTCAAGATAGAAACATGAAACTTTCAGGTAAGATAGACCAAAGTCTATAGATATGTATAAGGTATTTCATTTTTATCGGAAGTGCCGCACGTCGGCGCACGCTATGGCCGAAAATTGTCGTATCGCGAATTTCAAAATTTTAAAGATCTTTTCTACGATATCTTTTTACCTGGAAATATTTTGTTAAAACACATAGAACAAAAGAAATGTAGAATTTCAAGATCTTTCAAATCATATCTTGTAAAAAGGGCTGTCCCCTAAAATTAAGGGCCTAGAGGGGCCAAAAGTTTTTCCTTTATATCTCAAAAAGTATTGAGAATTTGTAATATGTCAAAGAAGCAAAGTTGTTCAAAATGTCAAGTTCAATCTATTGATGTCATTAAAATGCGTCCGACGTCGTCACTTCCGGCCAAACCGGAAGTAGTCGAAAACGCGTATTTTTGCCGTTCTAAACCCGTTTTTGGGTAACATATGTCTCTGGGAGCATAAAAAAAAATTTTCGTCCGTCGTCGTCACTTCCGGTCAAACCGGAAGTAGCAAAAATGGCTTATTTTAGCATAAATTAACATAAATTAAGGTGATTTATACATTGTTGGGCGTTATTACTCATTTTTGTAAAAAATGAAAGTTACTTCCATTTACTTCTGGTCAAACAGGACGGAAGACCTACTCGTTGCTTTGCAACGAGCTTTGCTCTAGTTATTATTATTTTTCTTCTCGGGAAAATTTTGTCCGCGAATGATCTTGTAAACTACACATCCGATTTAGGTGAAATGTTTTTAGGGTCAGTAGACATGTTATGTAGATTTGCGGAATCAAGGTCATTTTGCGCGCACGTGCTTGCAAGAGCGCGCACGTGCAAGACTTGAAATGACCAATATATAATGGATAAAACCGTAACTTTTCTATTCTTTAACAAAATATTTTGAAACTCATAATGTAAGGATATATTAGTAGTATGCACAAGATGACATGGTCAAAATAGCAAGATTGCACGCGCTTGCACGTGCGCTTTGCTCTGATTGGCTGAAACTAAAGTCTCTATATCTTTCTTGTTTTTTGATAAAATCATTTGAAATTTTGAACATAGTTATACATTAGGGAGATCTACAGCCTGTAATATAAGAATTGTCATGAAAGCATGTGCATGCACGTGTGCTTGCAAGAGCTCGCACGTGCAACATGAGAAATGTCCAACATAATTGATACAGACGTAACTATTTTAATTACTGATGAAATGCTTTGAAACTCATATTATAAGTATATATTAGAAGCAAAGACAAGATGAAATGGTCAAAAAAGCAAGATCTCACGCGCATGCACGTGCGCTTCGCTCTGATTGGCTGAAACTAAAGTCTCAATATCTTTCTTGTTTTTTGACGAAATCCTTTGAAATTTTAAACAAAGGCATGTATTAGGATATCCTACAATAAAATATATAGCAATTATCATGAAAAAGCGTGCATGCATATGCGCTGCAATCTGATTGGCTTATGCTTTAAATAGCTATAACTCCCTTGGTTTTCAACCAAACAGGATGGGATTTGGAACATAGATAGATATAATAGACTTCTACAAGATGGTATGGTCATCATGCACATGCATACACGTGCGTGTACGTGCACTGCAATCTGATTGGCTGAAACTTTAAACAGCTATAACTCCCTTGGTTTTCAACCAAACGGGGTGGGATTTAGAACATAGATAGATGTAATGGACTTCTACAAGAAGGTATGGTCATCATGCTCATGTATGCACGTGCTTCCACGTGAAATGAGTAAAATCAAAAATACAGTTTAATGAGAGTATTTTTTTAATACTTTTGGATTAATTACTTTAATATTTAGTATATTAAAATATTAAGATTGTATAGACAAGATGATATGGTCATTACGCACATGCATTCACATGCGCACGCGTGGAATTCTATAATTTGAATGAACTTGGTACTTTCTCCTGGGTAAATGTTGTTAAAGCCTCAAATGCATAGAGTTTGTCTTATTTAATGAAGCTTACAGGGAATGCGGCACCAAAAGGAAGTTGGGGAGCGTTTGGGGAACATCTGTAACGGTCCCCGTTACAATTAGCACTAGTTACTAACGTCTCTGTAGCCTTATTGTGAGATCACGTCAGCACAAGTTGCTCAGTGTATATTTCTTCGCGCGAGTATACATGAAAATGGTATTAAATCCATTTCACAGTTGGCTTACTTAAAAAACCCCACAGCAAATATAAATTTATTAAAATGGAATTCAAATCAATTTCACAGATCAGGCTTAATTAGTAGAGAAACACAGCAAATGTACTTGGTAGATGAAAATGAGAATTTAATTGGCAAACAATTGACAACATCCCACATCCAATTTACTGCATGTAATTAGCTCACCTGAGCCAAAGGCTCAAGTGAGCTTTTCTGATCACAATTTGTCCGTTGTCTGTCGTCGTCGTCGTTGTTGTCGTTGTCGTCGTCGTCGTTGTAAACTTTTCACATTTTCGACTTCTTCTCAAGAACCGCTGGGCCGATTTCAACCAAACTTGCCACAAAGCATCCTTGGGTGAAGGGGATTCAAGTTTCTTCAAATGAGGGGCCAGGCCCTCATTCAAGGGGAGATAATTGGGAATTAATGAAAATTTGATGGTATGTTTTAAAAATCTTCTTCTCAAGAACCACTGAGCCAGGAAAGATGAAACTTATGGGGAAACATCCTCAGGTAGTGTAGATTCAAGTTTGTTCAAATCATGACCCCCGGGGGTAGGGCGGGGCCACAATGGCCGACCAAAGTTTTACATAGAAATATATAGGAAAATTCTTTAAAAATCTTCTTCTCAAGAATCACACAGCCATTATTGATCATATTTATATGCAAGCATCCTCAGATAGTGTAGATTCAAGTTTGTTCAAATCATGACCCCCGGGGGTAGGGCGGGGCCACAATGGCTTACCAAAGTTTTACATAGAAATATATAGGAAATTTCTTTAAAAATCTTCTTCTCAAGAATAACAAAGCCATAATTGGTCATATTTATATGAAAGCATCCTCAGGTAGTGTAGATTAAAGTTTGTTCAAATCATGACCCCCGGGGGTAGGGCGGGGCCACAATGGCCGACCAAAGTTTTACATAGAAATATATAGGAAATTTCTTTAAAAATCTTCTTCTCAAGAATAACAAAGCCATAATTGATCATATTTATATGAAAGCATCCTCAGGTAGTGTAGATTCAAGTTTGTTCAAATCATGACCCCCGGGGGTAGGGCGGGGCCACAATGGCCGACCAAAGTTTTACATAGAAATATATAAGAAATTTCTTTAAAAATCTTCTTCTCAAGAATAACAAAGCCATAATTGGTCATATTTATATGAAAGCATCCTCAGGTAGTGTAGATTCAAGTTTGTTCAAATCATGACCCCCGGGGGTAGGGCGGGGCCACAATGGCCGACCAAAGTTTTACATAGAAATATATAGGAAATTTCTTTAAAAATCTTCTTCTCAAGAATCACAAAGCCCTAATTGATCATATTTATATGAAAGCATCCTCAGGTAGTGTAGATTCAAGTTTGTTCAAATCATAACCCCGGGGGTAGGGCGGGGCCACAATGGCCGACCAAAGTTTTTCATAGACATATATAGGAAAATTCTTTAATAATCATCTTATCAAGAATAGGAAAGCCAGGATTGGTATTGGGACTACTTTTGGATTCAAATTATTAAATAATAAACCAATTTCTACTTTTTCCTAGCCACAGTGCTCAGGTGAGCAATGTGGCCCATGGGCCTCTTGTTACAAGACTTAGTGTTTATTTTCTAGAACAAAAAAATTAGTCAGACAGGGATTGTCCTTTCTGGTCTTCCCCCTCTGTGTGGACTAGCTCAAATTACACTGAATTTTGTTCGCAAATGTGCTGACTTCGAAAAACAAACACGCGGACAAAGAAAATACAAGATGTCCATTGCTAAAAAAGATATACAGTTAAGTAGTAGTTACCCCATATCATACTGTTGGTTATGTGTAGATACCCGATGGGCGTGGTCATAATGACACGAGGGAGCGTAGCTCCCGAGTTGTCATTATGACCACGCCCATCGGGTATCTACACATAATCAACAGTGTGATATGGGTTAAATGACTTGTACCATAGTTTTCAAAAATCATTCATATGTAAGTCATCTTAGGAATCGGTCGGACTGATTCGCGTGATTGAAACATTAAGTGTTTGGTTTCAAAGATGCATTTGGATTTTCTATGATTTTATGCTCCTTCGTGTCCTTCTGACCACGTCCATCGAATATAGGGTAAGTGATTTGTATACAATACTTTTCAAATTTTGCCCTAAACTCGGCACTCAGGGTCATTGAGCAGTGAAGGATCTTCTTCCTGTCCAAACCTTCTGGGATTCAACTCCTTACTTTGTGACTCTAGGGCAGGCACTTTAACCACTGGGCTCCCCAAGCGACATAAAAATTTAACATATCTAGGTCCGTTTAAAAAGTTTGATTGATGTAATTGAAAAAATGACGAGTTAGGTTTCAGTGATATATGTTAATTTGATATGTTTTTTTTCTCGTAAATTTCAATCGTCAAAATTACATACTAGCAATTTAAATTTATTATGAACTTGGTTTAACTTAAATTTTTGTAAACCTGATACAAACTTTGCCGTGCACAGTGGTACGTTGATTGAAATGTTTGTTAGGGGTTATGTATATTTCAATTTAATGAAAATTAGATCTTTGATCGGCTAGATCCGCAACCGAAAAGGTTATTTAAGTACAGTAGTGTACAGATGTTTTTATGTCAAGTATTTACCGCGTTTCCTTTGTTGGTTATCAAAACAACGATATAGGTATTGGAATCTACGAAGCTAACGTCACCCTGGTCATTACACTATCCCGAAAAATGTTTTAAAAATCAAGCGATTTCTGAAGTTTTTTTTTTCTTCACTTTTAACTAAAGTTAAAGTATTTATGGCCGTTTTTAACTGTTATTTATTACAAAATGCTGTAGACAATTGAGAATTTTTACTCCTTTTTACTACCCTTAATTTGGTATAAAACCACCAAGATAACAAGCCCATATCATGCATACGATTGTTTCATTTATTTAAAAACCGTGCTTGATCGTTTTTGTCCCGACTCGATGGGCGGAGTTATAGAAAAGTGTGGGTTATGTACAGAAAACCCACACTTTTAACAAAAGAAATCACACCTAACTATGGTACAATTCTCAATAAACCGCCACCTTTTGTTATTTAGAAATCATGGCGGTATAACGAATTTGGCGATGAATTGAATTTCCCATCTTATAGAAAACAAGAAGTAGAGTTACCGTTCTTAGAAATACCATTTAGCGTTTCTATTCTTATTATTATATGTACATGTATATAAAAACATATTTCTGATTGAAAATACTTCAAGTATTTTTTTTTTTAATGTACAATTTCGCTGAAACAAAATGTGCAGTTATGAAATAAAGATGCATGTAAATCTGCACGTCTTATATTGAAAAAAAAACATGCTGGGTCGATCGTCGTGATATATTGCCGATAGTACGTAAAATGAATTCTTGAATAAATTCATTATTTATTGCATCATTGTTAATGAAACGTTCACAATTTATATCGTATAAGTATTTTTTCAGCAAACTTTGCAGAAAACAAAATTATTATAACAGTTCATGTTGACATTATTGTTTATTTGATTCTTGTTTAATTACTTAATTGTATGTACCTCGTCTGCCTTTGCATGCGTTACAACAGGGATAGCATCAACCAATTAGCTGCGCTTTACTGACCCCATGCACCTGTGGTGGTATATCGAGATAATTGACACTTTAAAATACATGTTTATTGTGAAAACAGGGTGGCGGATGGGGGTATGCGAATTTGGCGTCATAAAGAGAATTTTATATAGCAGGAAAAACGTTCCTGGGAAATCATGGCGGTATTGCAAAAATGGCGATGAATCGAATGGCGATAATTCGAGAATTGACTGTACATGTATTGTCTTCACTTTAAATTTGTTTTCACATCTTCAGAAAAAAGGAATTAAAAAATGCTTTATTGTTTCGGAATTTGACAATCACCTTTTCAGTTTAAAATATTCACAAATTTGACAACTTGTAGAGAAATTTCAGATACCAATAAAAAAATTTAGGCACCATATAGTGACTAATTTATGCTACATAAAACTGAAATAATGGTTCTCAGGCCTACACTCATCCCATTTGAGGTAGCCATATTCCAAATTTTTGATAAGATTGAAAGTAGATAATGCTGAGACCTGCAATCTCAAAAAAAAAGTTCCATCCTTATTTCTTTTAGTTTAGTACTTGAGTATTGTGTCTGTTAGACATTTTCTCAGAGATTTGGCTACTTTGTTTAAAATACATTCAACATGTATAATAATGGATACATTGTTCACACACTGATAAGCAATTGATAATGCAAACCTATTGATCAGATATGGAAAGTATATCTTGAACAAAGAATTTTAATCATTATTTTATAGTCAACGAGTATCGAATACTAAAATTGGTATCGGTTACTCGGATGTATATTTTTGAATATTTCTAAGCTAATTCATTAATGCATTAAAACATCGGTTTTAAAAAGAAAATGTTCATTGCACTTGTACATACGGTAATTAGGGTTTCCCACACCTCTAAATGACCGTTATCGCCTGTGGCAGTGTTTATACAGTAATTATCGTGACCAAGCACCTGCTACTTGGCTTTTCTCACCTTCGGTAGTCTTCTACCCTTATTTTTGCTTTGCTTTAATGATTTGTTTTCACTGAACATCATTTAATGTCAATTATAAATAAATAATTTAGATAAATTTGTCATTTCTCCATGAAGCCGTAAACTTTCGGGAAAAGTGACAGATGATAATACACGTGCGATCGTTGATATGGTTGCGTTTGATTACATGCCAATGCAAATGGTTGAAGGCAAAGGCTTAAAAATTTGATGTCCATCGTTACACCAAACTACAACATACCGTCCCGTAATACTATTAGGATCGAAAAGTGTATATCCGCTGTTTGAACATGAAATTATACTGTAAAAAAACGCAACTAAGAGTTACATTACAATTACGATGCAGATTTTTTTCTAAACAAAAACACTGTGAACCATTTGTGATTTGATTTTGTGTGTTTATCTGATGAATAAATTGAACTTTTAATTAAAAAATATCATATTTAAAAATTTCGTCGGGCAAGAAGTGTTGATAATTGTTACAACAGAAACACATTTACGGGAAACCTCCCATCAGAGCAAGAAGTTTAATTTCTACCATAGTTTACAATATGTTTTACAGTTATCAATTTACTTTTTTCATATTTACACTTTTACCGAGTACCCGAGTACTCGATCGGAAAAACGTCCGAGTAACCGAGTATTAAAAATTGACCGATTTGACATCCCTATTTTATAGAAATTTCTGGTGTAAAAAAAATACCTGCCTCATCCACTTTGTTGTCATGCAGTTATCGATAAATGATAAGAAAAGAGCCTAGGTCTGTCCCTCACATCTCTTTTGGAGAAAATTGGCTGGAGAATCAGATAATGAAATTTATATAGCCATGGTCCCCAAATTATAGCCCAGATACGCTTAAGTTGAAACTGTTCTTACATATGTTTAAGAATACTGCAATGCAATAATTATAACAATAAATGCAATAATTATATCTACTTAGTACAATCACATATTTTCTTTCATGAATCGACAATTAACACTTACAATAACACAAACTCAGAAGAGGTCTTTGATTCTTAGGCTATACAAACTGTGTATTCTTAATATAGAAATGTATATTAAAAGATATTTGATTTTTAGGAAACATTTGTCATCAACTAAGGAAAGTTTGTCAGATAAAGATACAGGTTAACTTTGGTAGCCCTGCTTGGATATTAAGATGAGGAAAAGCAGGAATATGTTATTATGGGAATCATTGATTTACTGTGGATGTACTTTTTTCCACGGGGTCTTAATTCCGCGGAATCTCAATTTCCGTTTAATCCGCAGGTAGAAAATTATGCTGATTTTTTTAGACTGTCACTATATGCCTTACATTTATATTAAGTATGCTTGGACAAATTTCCGCGGAAAATTTGTGACCGCGTACATAGTGTAATCTGATACCATGCGGAAAAAAGTACTTCTACAGTATATATGACAATTTTAGTTTAAACTTTGTCCTACATGTATCTCACTGAATTCATCACATTCAGATTTAAATGACAACATTTGATCGTCAGTATTTCTAACACTGATATCTTGAATACCATGGATATATCAAAGTAAATTGGAAGTCACAACCACTTACCCTTTAATTAAGTATAAAATCCACCAATATCTCTAACTTTTTTCTTGGGTTTGAAGACTGTATAGTAGAACTCCTGTGTCTCGAACACGAACATCTCAAATACAGTGTATTTGTCGAAGTCGCTTTGAAGTTCCAAGCATCTCCTTATTCCTTAAGTATTTTACCCTGGATATCTTGAATCCTTTCTTATCTTGAAGTTTTTCTTGGTCCCTTCAAGTTCGAGATAAAGAGGTTTGACTGTATATGGTTTTGTTTTATTGAAAACAATGATCGGTTAACTTAAGTGGAATAATTACAGTTTGTTTTTAAAAAATATCAAAGATTTGAATGCAGATTTTACTTGTCTTGCTTGACAAAGTTTTATCATTGTGAAGTTTTAACTTAGTTTTCCCAGTACAATTTCAATTTATCCATGCAGTTACTGGGTAATTACTACAAATTATAGTTTGCTTCCTTAGTGGGTGTAAAATTTGCGATTTTGCTTGCTCAAAGAAATGTCAAGAATTTTGACGCAACTTTTTTGGCGGACACAAAGTTCTGTAACATTGGATAATACAGAAAATTCATCTTTAAAATATTAAGTTTTAGTAAGTTTAATATGTTTGATTTACCCAAAAGTTTGAGTACATACAATACCAGATGAAGGATAGCAACGGACTGATCAAAGTTATTAAAGTTATTTTTTAACTGTTTTAATTGATCAGCTTGATTTATGATGGTAACTTTCTTCATTATGACAGGAAGTGGTCCCTGATTGGCAGAACGCGGCCAGCGGTCTTTTGGTGGCTCTCGGTGCGCAGTATTGTGATGAAGTGATGGCCGAAATGTTTGAAAGATTTCAACCTGGCACATTGCCGCATTATTTTGTTGTCAGGACTATTGGCAACTTAGCTCAAGCAAATGGTAAATAATGGCATCAAACCTTTGGGTATAATGGCAGTTTGCTTGGTTCAGTGAAAACTATTGCTTATTCAAGCTAGTACATGTAGGCTTATATAAATGGTACACATGTACTAGAATTAATGTTACGAATTATAATAAATTCATTATTTGTTTGCGACATTAAACAGACTCCAAAGAAATTTTTGCTTCAAAGTATAAAATTTTATGTTTTGTTTTTGCTTTATCCTGTTTTAGTATTTGATTCCATTATTCCTAGTAATGATTGACCAGTGACTGAATTATTTCTTAACAGTGTACAGAATGGTTCCCCACCTGACGGCTGTTCTAAGTACCACCCTCCCAATGCTGGGGATGGTCAAACATGACAACATGAAATGGGTGTTCTCATCAGGTAGGCTGCTATTACTATTTATAGACAGGGGAACCCTGAAACTCACCCTGCAGAGTAACATATACATTAAGTTCTGACTCTCTTGTTTGATGATTTTTCTATGATTTTGTCATGCACACATTTAATCAGAATTGCTGGCTTGTGGCTATTAATTTTCACCCAAAGCATTTATGTATAGAAGAAAATGATGAACCATCTATGTATATTTGACTACATTCCTGTCTTTCAAATTTTCTAATGTCCGTAATTTTTTCATATTTGACTGATTGTTTATTCAGTTAACACTTAGAGTTTATAAGCTTGTGAAAATACTTAGTACCATGCATGGATTTTCCCAATTTTATGGACAGAAAAAGAGCTTTGACAATGATTATATTATGATATGAATATTGGATAATTACGTTTCTCATTGAAATAATTCTCTTTTTCTGAATCTATTTTCTGTGCAACAAATTTGAAATGATAAAATAATTTTAATTTCTTTGAATACACAGTATATTTGTAATTTATCGTATCTTTAATTATATTTAGACATTTATTGTATGGTTTATAATTGTAGTTTAAGATTTAAATGAACATTTTAAACATAAGTTACACATATATATATATATGTATGTAAGTCATTACCAGTTCAGTATTAAGATTTCTTAATTTTCCCCCCACAGTATGAATAACAGAAAGGCATTTATCAAAACAAATAATTTAATTAAGTTGTTAAACAATTTTTACATATATCCCAATTAAAAGCTGCTAGAAAGTTCTTGAATGAGGACAAAAAAAAACTGAAAAGCCACTTAAAGGTCACTGAAAGACGACAGAAAGGGCACAAAAAGGTAACCAAAAAAAAAGGTGTCCACTGAATGATGACTGAAATGTATCTGAATATTGTTGCTGGAAAGTCACTCAAAATATACCTGCCATTTAGTGACTGAATGGCCCCTGAAAAGTAACTGAAATTTTTAACTGAAAGGACCTCCTGTGGTTTAGCCACCATCTCTAACACTCTGATGTCCAGTTTATACATTACAGCTCTGTCCAAATTCAGTGAGGCCATCATTGAGTACTGTGCCAACATAGACAAGGCCCCTGACCAGACCATCACAAAGGACCGCTTCTCCCAGGAGATTGGCTCCGCATTCGATGTCCTGTTCTCCACCTGGCTACAGTCCAAAGAGGCCAAGGTCAGTCTAGAACAAGGTAGGAGGGAGGCAGTTAGAGGAGGGCTTTAGATATGTTTGTGAGGGAGGGAGGCAATTAGAGGAGGGCTGTAAATCTGTGTGTGAGGGAGGAGGCAGTTAGAGGAAGGCTTTAGATCTGTGTGTGAGGGAGGAGGCAATTAGAGGAAGGCTTTAGATCTGTGTGTGAGGGAGGAGGCAGTTAGAGGAGGGCTTTATATCAGTGTGTGATGGAGGAGGCAATTAGAGGAAGGCTTTAGATCTGTGTGTGAGGGAGGAGGCAGTTAGAGGAGGGCTTTAGATCTGTGTGTGATGGAGGAAGCAATTAGACGAGGGCTTTAGATCTGTGTGTGAGGGAGGAGGCAGTTAGAGGAGGGCTTTAGATCTGTGTGTGAGGGAGGAGGCAGATAGAGGAGGGCTTTAGATCTGTGTGTGAGGGAGGAGGCAATTAGAGAAAGGCTTTAGATCTGTGTGTGAGGGAGGAGGCAGTTAGAGGAGGGCTTTATATCAGTGTGTGATGGAGGAAGCAATTAGACGAGGGCTTTAGATCTGTGTGTGAGGAAGGAAGCAGTTAGAGTAGGGCTTTATATCAGTGTGTGATGGAGGAAGCAATTAGACGAGGGCTTTAGATCTGTGTGTGAGGGAGGAGGCAGTTAGAGGAGGGCTTTAGATCTGTGTGTGAGGGAGGAGGCAGTTAGAGGAGGGCTTTAGATCTGTGTGTGAGGGAGGAGGCAGTTAGAGGAGGGCTTTAGATCTGTGTGTGAGGGAGGAGGCAATTAGAAGAGGGCTTTAGATCTGTGTGTGAGGGAGGAAGCAGTTAGAGTAGATCTGTGTGTGAGGGCTGAGGCAATTAGAGGAGGGCTTTAGATCTGTGTGTGAGGGCTGAGGCAATTAGAGGAGGGCTTTAGATCTGTGTGTGAGGGAGGAAGCAGTTAGAGGAGGGCTTTAGATCTGTGTGTGAGGGAGGAGGCAGTTAGAGGAAGGCTTTAGATCTGTGTGCGAGGGAGGAGGCAGTTAGAGTAGGGCTTTAGATCTGTGTGTGAGGGAGGAGGCAATTAGACGAGTGCTTTAGATCTGTGTGTGAGGAAGGAAGCAGTTAGAGGAGGGCTTTAGATCTGTGTGTGAGGGAGGAGGCAGTTAGAGGAGGGCTTTAGATCTCACAAGACGAAAGACTACCTTTAAGCAGTCGCTTAATGGTAGCTTAATGGTGACATAATGGTGGCTTAAAGAAGTCAATTCCTTTAAGCCACCATTAAGCTACCATTAAGCTGCAACTTACAGGTGCTTAATGTCCAAACTTCATTAAGCTACCATTAAGCCACCATTAAGCTGAGCTTAATGGTGACTTAATGGTCAACCCTCATTAAACTTTTACGCATCTTATATAGAATCTTTGAACTAACTTTTAGTTATTTTAATATCATTTACGCAAAATCTATTCCAACTCATAATTCTGTCTCGATCATAATTTTTACGAGTTTTTTGTCAACATGCATAAACTTGATCACTGGGAACAAAGTTAGCTAATGGCCACAGGGGCTTGCTCGAGGTGTCTAATTTTTTCTTAAAATCATTTACAGTGATAATAAAACAAGACATCCTGTATCAGAACCGTATATTATTTTTTTAAATACATCATTATTACATGCGTTGTTTTTATTTTTAGTGTATATGATTTTTAAAAATAATTAATTATTACACACCGTGAGCAAGTCCTTGTGAAATGTCTTAAATTTACAATACCAAAAATCAATTTGTTCTTAAAATTATCTATATTCATGAACACAAAATATATATTACTTTTTAAAAACAAAATGATATTTTTATTTCATGTGTTAAAAGAAACATTCCGCTACAGAATTCCAGGAATATAACTATATAATCTCATGAAAAAAAATCTCTGTCCTTTTTTTTGGGGGGGGGGGGCTACTGGTATACAAATGTTTAGTTTTCAAAGATTGACTTTTACCATGAAAAACTTTTTAATGGCTTTTACATCATGAATAATTCTAATTAATTCGTTATTTTTTTAAATAATGCAGCGGTAAGTATCTGTCAAAATCTAGTCGGTCTTCAATGATTGTTAGTTCAAAATCGATTTTCAGAGGAACGGCTGATCAGACTAAACATGACATCCGACCAGATGTATACACATTGAGAAACGGGGTAAGATTAACAGATGATCAGTGTACAGTAAACCGACTGGTCAGACAATGGACCTTAATTAGGTGTCCCCCCGTCCCCGGTTAACTAACAGGAAACTATACATACACAACGTACACTGACAGATTTTAATGATCAATTATTTTTTAAAAAATTTTAAATTTAACGCAAGCATATAACAAATTAAAAATTATGAATCATCGTAAAAAGTCAATTATTTTGATACCCATTATGCTGCAAAAAGAATTGAAACTGAATATGATATTCTAAAAAAAGTTTTTGTAAACGTAATTCATGGTAATTAACCAGGTAACTCTTACAGGAGGATTGTCACTAAATTGTTGACACAGAAACCGTTAATCCGCAGTATATTAAAAATAAAAGTAGAATCTGTTTTTCCTCTTTCTTTTTCGATGATAGACTTTTGTGTTTTATCTATAAATAATTTAATTTCAGTTGTAACGCGTCATTTGATAGGTTAAACGTTTTTTCCATTTTGTATAACATAACTTGCCTACGTCACAATGAGTTACGTCAAAAACGTATCACTCCGCTTGACGTTACTTTTAAAATAATGCTCACTTTGAAGCCTTTTTCTGGAGGAAATATTGTCTCATTGTCTACATTGAAATTAAATTATAAGAAATGAAGCTTATTTCAACTTATGTTATCCGATATAACAAAACTTGGGGCAGTTTAGTTACGCTTACTTATAAACCGCTTCGCGGTTTATAAAGCGTAAACTGCCCCAAGTTATGTTATATCGGATAACATAAGTTGAAATAAGCTTCATTCCTTAATTAATTTATTTTCAATCATGATTTAATGCTTACATTTCGAAAATTTTCGAATAACAGAGCGAAGAACTCAGTCACATTACATCAATAATAATAATAATAATAATAATATAATAATAATAATTCTTTATTTAAAGAAGGTAACCCGATTAGTGCACGCACTATTCTTCCCCGGGGCCTTCTATAGACAAATTATCAACATACATACATACATACATACATATATATAAATATACACAATCAATAAATAATCATAAGCTATTTCTACATTGTTTTACAAATTTTTTGACTTGATGCTTGAAAGCATTGAGTGTTTGAGACATTCTTATATGTACAGGTAAATTATTCCATAAGATAGCACCAGAGTATTGAAAGGAGTTCTCAAAGAGTTTACATTTATGAGATGGTACACAGAGGTCTAAATTAGATTCAGATCGAAGATTGTATCGATTATCACACTGGAAATCAAACATACTATTTAGATAAGTAGGGTGAGAGTTGAACAATGATTTATATAACAAAACATATTTATTTACAATAAGTTGCTCATACACTGTGAGCCAATCTACTCAGTTTCTCAAAGAGAGGTTGTGAGGGCGCATCAGGAGGAGCATCTAAAATACATCTTGCAGCACGTTTTTGAAGCTTATATACTCTGTCAAGATTTGAGTGAGATGTATTACCCCAAACAGTTAAACAATAATCAATTGAAGGCATAATATATGCATTGTAAAACAGCTTGCGTGTTTGAATAGGAAGAAACTTTTTAATTCTACGGAGGGCAGAAATTTTACGTGACAGTGTTTTACAAACATGGTCAATGTGTACATTGTATTGTAAAGAATTATCTAAATAAACTCCAAGAATTTTTTCATTTGATACAATATCAAGTTTTCTGTTAGATACAAACAGATTAATTTCATGCTCAGAAAAATTTGATCTCTTTTGATGCGTACCAACTAACATGCATTTAGTTTTTGTAGCATTTAGAACCATTTGATTTTGAGAACACCATTTTTCTATAAAAGCTATATCCGTTGATAATGTATCTACAATAGTTTGAGAATCTTTACTTGATGCATGTAAAGTGGCATCATCTGCAAATAGGTCTAATTTGGATTTTGTAATACATAAGGGAAGATCATTAATGTAAAATAAAAACAGAAGAGGACCTAGTATAGATCCCTGTGGAACTCCCGCTGTGACTTGCTGATAAGATGAATGTTTGTTGGACAGATGTACACTTTGAAGTCTTTCACTTAAATATGATCTGAACCATTGTAAAGTTATTGCATCAAAGTTATAACATTGTAGTTTTTTAAGTAGAATATCATGATTGACAAGGTCAAAGGCTTTACTGAAATCAAGAAAAACAGTACCAACAAGTTTACCTTGGTCCATTTCATTTAACCATTCATCTGTAATTTTTGTAAGGGCTGTTTGGCATGAATGTAGTTCTCTGAAGCCTGATTGAGAATCTACTATAAGATCAAAATCCGAAAAAAGAGATCGTATATATTTTGCCACATGTACACAATCTAAAAGCCGAACTCAGTGTAGAAATTTATATTGATGTGTTAAGATCCACAAATAAAATTGTTTATATTTTGATTAATAAATCAATTCAAGACTTTTGGAAATGTTCAACAAAATACTAGTAAATACCTTTACAAGTCCAAACAAATTTTGAAAAAAATAAAGGTTAAATATTTAATATTTTCAGAACATTATCAAGAGCGGCGATAGCCTAATGGATAAAGCGTTCGCCTTGCAACCCTATGGTCATGGGATCGCGCCCCGACTGTGGCGTTTTTGTTTTTTTTTTGGATTTTGAATTTCGTTCTTTTTCATTATTTTTACCAAATCAAGATATAAGCGAACTCTACATTTATAATATTGATAACAAATCACTATAAAAATAATTTTTCACCCATATAAACAATATTATCGACTGCGTAATGTGACTTAATGGTGGCTTAATGGTGGCTTAATGGTAGCTTAATGGAGTTTGGACATTAAGCACCTGTAAGTCTAGCTTAATGGTAGCTTAATGGTGACTTAATGGTGGTCTAAAAGTTACCATTAAGGACCTGTAAGCCACCATTAAGCTACCATTAAGCTACATTTAAGCACCCATTAAGGACCTTGAGTTGGCTTAATGGTAACTTAATGGTGGTGTAAATGTTACTTAAAGGTGCTTAATGGTGACTTAATGGTGACTTAAAGAGAACCATTAAACCACCATTAAGGACCTATAAGCCACCATTAAGCCGGACTTAAAGGGTGTGTTTCATCTTGTGTCTGTGTGTGAGGGAGGAGGCAATTAGAAGAGGGCTTTAGATCTGTGTGTGAGGGAGGAAGCAGTTAGAGTAGATCTGTGTGTGAGGGAGGAGGCAATTAGAGGAGGGCTTTAGATCTGTGTGTGAGGGCTGAGGCAGTTAGAGGAGGGCTTTAGATCTGTGTGTGAGGGAGGAGGCAGTTAGAGGAGGGCTTTAGATCTGTGTGTGAGGGAGGAGGCAGTTAGAGGAGGGCTTTAGATCTGTGTGTGAGGGAGGAGGCAGTTAGAGGAGGGCTTTAGATCTGTGTGTGAGGGAGGAGGCAATTAGAGGAGGGCTTTAGATCTGTGTGTGAGGGAGGAGGCAGTTAGAGGAGGGCTTTAGATCTGTGTGTGAGGGAGGAGGCAGTTAGAGGAGGGCTTTAGATCTGTGTGTGAGGGAGGAGGCAGTTAGAGGAGGGCTTTAGATCTGTGTGTGAGGGAGGAGGCAATTAGAGGAGGGCTTTAGATCTGTGTGTGAGGGAGGAGGCAGTTAGAGGAGGGCTTTAGATCTGTGTGTGAGGGAGGAGGCAGTTAGAGGAGGGCTTTAGATCTGTGTGTGAGGGAGGAGGCAGTTAGAGTAGGGCTTTAGATCTGTGTGTGAGGGAGGAGGCAGTTAGAGGAGGGCTTTAGATCTGTGTGTGAGGGAGGAGGCAATTAGACGAGGGCTTTAGATCTGTTTGTGAGGGAGGAAGCAGTTAGAGGAGGGCTTTAGATCTGTGTGTGAGGGAGGAGGGATGTGATTTGGGTTCTACTGTTCAGTTATGGGTGAAGGGACAACTCTGATCAGGTTTGTGAGCAGTATGCAAGGGTCTGATAAAGACTGGTGTTGTTCAGTTATGGGGTGAAGAGAGTGTTTGATTAGGCTTGTCATCTAACTTGTTTATTTGAGAAAATAACATTCATTTTACAAAAGTTGAGACAGCTTCCTGTTTTTAGCTCTACTGGTCAGAGACCAGAAGAGCTTATGCGATAGTAATGCGTCCGTCGTCCGTCCGTCCGTCTGTCTAGCTGTCTGTCTGTCCGTCTGTCTGTCTGTAAACAATTTTTCAAAATGCTACTCCTCCTACAGTTTTGGTCTGATTTCAGTATAACTTGGCACACAAGTAGACTACACTAAGATACATAATTCTGTGTATCGGTTTTTGATTTCGATGAACGGTGTTGCCGTGGTTATTAAAGATAGAAATTTCTGTGAAATTCTTTCAAAATGCTACTCCTCCTACAGTTTTAGTCTGATTTCAATATAACTTGGCACACAAGTAGACTACATTAAGATACACAATTCTGTATATCGGTTTTTGATTTCGATGAACGGTGTTGCCGTGGTTACTAAAAATAGAAATTTCTGTGAAATTCTTTCAAAATGCTACTCCTTCTACAGTTTTAGTCTGATTTCAATATAACTTGGCACACAAGTAGACTACAATAAGATACATAATTCTGTATATCAGTTTTTGATTTCGATGAACGGTGTTGCCGTGGTTACTAAAAATAGAAATTTCTGTGAAATTCTTTCAAAATGCTACTCCTTCTACAGTTTTAGTCTGATTTCAATATAACTTGGCACACAAGTTGACTACAATAAGATACATAATTCTGTATATCGGTTTTTGATTTCGATGAACGGTGTTGCTGTGGTTACTAAAAATAGAAATTTCTGTGAAATTCTTTCAAAATGCTACTCCAAATACAATTTTAGTCTGATTATAATATAAATATGGCATGCAAGTAGACTGCACTAAGAACATAAAGAGACTTAATCAAGGATCATTATTCTATTTATTGCTGTTGAAAAGTTTCAATTTCCAACTGCTTAAGTACTTCTCTCTTCCTTTGCTATAAGTACAAACCAGTAGAGCTTCAGTCTCGACAGAGACTTCTGGTTACTTATGATTTCTGTAAAATGGATTACATAGGTGTCTATTAAATAGACAATTTTCACTGTATATAAATTTCATGGTCAGAGTAGAAAGGGTGTTGGATTACATGTTGAAACGAACATGGAAAATAGTTAAATCGAAATGAAAATAAAGGTTGGAATTCACAGTGAAATGGATTGCACTGATGTCAAATTGGACAGTTTTCACTGTATATAAATTTCATGGTAAAAAACCCTAACATTAAAAGAAATAACTGATCCAGTTACAATGACAATGTGTTATGAGGAATGACATTTTGAACTAACTTTAGATATTTGGGGCACATCCAAAGGTAAGGAGCATTTATAAGAACCTTGTATGGAGAATGAATGCCTATAGAAATTATAGCTGATCAATCTTGTATGTCATTTTGTACTGTTTTATATTGCTGTATATATCTAGGAATTGAAGATCACTTACAAAGCAAATTTCAGCTTCTTTTTGGATAAAAATGCACTTCATCATGGTCATATGAATTATTCCTGAGAGAATGTGTGGCTTAATTAGTAGGTACTTGTAGACCTTCTGCCAAAAAAGCAAGTGAGAAAAAACCTTGCCATAAGTAGAAGGTTTTTACAACGCTAATTGGTAGCTCTCTGATTTTTCTCAACTGGAGATCTACAGTTCTGCAGTTAATTGTTGACCACTTTGATGCATATATCTCTTCACTATTTGTTATGATGAATGTTTTCAAGACTTCTATAGGAGTAAGGGTGTTTCAACTCAAAACAGAACAAATTCTCATAGTCAAATGTAACTAATCACGTTTTGAATACTGCTAATTGCTTTGAATAATCAAAATTTGTTAGTTGATGATAATTTTGATTCTTAAATGTGAAAAGCCCATAAAAAGGTCAGCTTGACCTAATTTGGAAATAGGAGATTTTTCTTGAACATTTCAGAAGAATATCTGTGCATGCATTTCATTTACATGCAGTTGCTACTATCTTTAATGTATGCATAAAAAAGATTGAAGCAGTACATTAAAATTCTGTTGTACAGAGTGTATTATGCATGGTGTATGAGGGTTGTTCGATATGTATTGTGTATTGTACGATATCTCAAAAGCATTCGATTCAAATAGTCAAATGGACATTACATCCCTTCAAAGTATCCTCCGTGATTTGAAATACACAATTTTAATCTCTGAATCCATTTGTGAAATGCGTCACGGTACGCTGATTTAGGTATACCTCTGAGGCACTGACTGACGGCTGAGCCAAGGGCCTGTCGACGACCAGATAAGAACAGTTTAGCTCACCTGAGCCGAAGGCTCAAGTGAGCTTTTCTGATCACATTTTGTCCGGTGTCCGTCTGTCCGCCTATCTGTCCGTCTGTCTGTCTGTAAACTTTTCACATTTTCGACTTCTTCTCAAGAACCGCTGGACCAATTTCAACCAAACTTGCCACAAAGTATCCTTGGGTGAAGGGGATTCAAGTTTGTTCACATGAAGGGCCACACCCTCATTCAAGGGGAGATAATTGGGAATTAATGAAAATTTGGTGGTATGTTTTAAAAATCTTCTTCTCAAGAACCACTGTGCCAGGAAAGATGAAACTTATTGGGAAACATCCTCAGGTAGTGTAGATTCAAATTTCTTCAAATCATGACCCCCGGGGGTAGGGCGGGGCCACAATGGCCGACCAAATTTTTACATAGAAATATATAGGAAAATTCTTTAAAAATCTTCTTCTCAAGAATAGAAAAGCCAGAATTGATCATATTTATATGGAAGCATCCTCAGGTAGTGTAGATTCAAGTTTGTTCAAATCATGACCCCTGGGGATAGGGCGGGGCCACAATGGCCGACCAAAGTTTTACATAGAAATAAATAGGAAAATTCTTTAAAAATCTTCTTCTCAAGAATAGCAAAGCCATAATTGATCATATTTATTTGGAAGCATCCTCAGGTAGTGTAGATTCAAGTTTGTTCAAATCATGACCCCCGGGGGAAGGGCGGGGCCACAATGGCCGACCAAAGTTTTACATAGAAATATATAGGAAAATTCTTTAAAAATCTTCTTCTCAAGAAGAGAAAAGCCAGAATTGATCATATTTATATGGAAGCATCCTCAGGTAGTGTAGATTCAAGTTTGTTCAAATCATGACCCCTGGGGATAGGGCAGGGCCACAATGGCCGACCAAAGTTTTACATAGAAATAAATAGGAAAATTCTTTAAATATCTTCTTCTCAAGAATAGCAAAGCCATAATTGATCATATTTATTTGGAAGCATCCTCAGGTAGTGTAGATTCAAGTTTGTTCAAATCATGACCCCCGGAGGAAGGGCGGTGCCACAATGGCCGACCAAAGTTTTACATAGAAATATATAGGAAAATTCTTTAAAAATCTTCTCAAGAAGAGAAAAGCCAGAATTGATCATATTTATATGGAAGCATCCTCAGGTAGTGTAGATTCAAGTTTGTTCAAATCATGACCCCTGGGGATAGGGCAGGGCCACAATGGCCGACCAAAGTTTTACATAGAAATAAATAGGAAAATTCTTTAAATATCTTCTTCTCAAGAATAGCAAAGCCATAATTGATCATATTTATTTGGAAGCATCCTCAGGTAGTGTAGATTCAAGTTTGTTCAAATCATGACCCCTGGGGGTAGGGCGGGGCCACAATGGCGAATCTAAGTTTTATATATAAATTTATTGAAAAAAATCTTTAAAAATCTTCTTCTCAAGAATAGCAAAGCCACGATTGATCATATTTATATGGAAGCATCCTCAGGTAGTGTAGATTCAAGTTTGTTCAAATCATGACCCCCGCGGTACTTTTTCCTAGCTATAGTGCTCAGGTGAGCAATGTGGCCCATGGGCCTCTTGTTAAATTTTGGAAAAAGGAAAAAGTCGCATGGTGCTAGATCCGGAGAGTATGGTGGGTGTGGCAAGACGGTAACCTTCTCAGACTTCAAAAATTGCTTCACAAGCTCAGATGTATGTGATGGAGCATTATCATGAAGAAGGCGAACATGCCTAAATCCCGACACCGGACGTCGTTTCTGATAAAATTTCTTGAGCTTTTTCAGTACAACATCTCGGTAATACCGACCTGTAACACTTTTGCCCTTCGGCACTGGAATTTGTACGGCTAAACCATCACAAGAGAAGAATATGCAATGAAAGACCTTCTTTGTGCTCATTGTCCTTTTGGCAACTACAGGCCTTCTACCGTGTTTGGTTAGCCATAATTTGTTTCCAACTTTTCTTACTGGTTCAAAATAGTGAACCCATGTTTCGTCACCAGTAACTGTGTTTGCAAATTGTCTTTGATTGAAGTTTGGAAACATTTTTAGCAGTCGCTTAGCGGTTTGTATTCGTACCTTTTTTGGTCATCTGTCAATATATGGGGTATCCATCTGGCAGAAATCTTTCATACTTTCAAAATACGCTTCAAAATGAAATGCACCCGCAATAGCAATATGCCAACAGCTTTGGCAATATCACGAATCGTGTACCTGCCATCACTTTCAATTATTTCCTTGACTTTTGAGACATTTGTCTTGCCTGATACAGTCACAGGTCGACCCGATTTTGCTGCATCTTTGACGGACTCTGTGCCAGTCAGAAATTTCTGACTCCACCTACGAACTGTCTCAAAAGATACCTTATCAGACCCATAAACTTCCCCCAGTTCAGTAAAAATCTGCTTTACCGAATTACCGAGTTTTGTGCGAACTTTTATGTAAGCTCTAATTTCTTCAATATTCTCAACCCTTTTCCCAACCATTTTTACAACAGTGGTCAACGACTGGCTCTATTGAAATGATGATTACTTTATAACCATGTGTAGATGAAGGCTCTTGTTTATACTGTTGGCAAGGTATTGAATAGAGGTATCCAGGCGTATAAATATCGACGAAATCGTGCAAGGCGTTATCGCGCTGTGGTACAATACACAATACATATCGAACAACCCTCGTATTTATATAAATCGAAGTACAAATGTTATGTCAAATGTTTGAATGATCATTGTACACACAAGAGCTACATGTAACTCTGATTTTACTGAAACTCAGATTTGTGAAATGTACAATGAGTATATGCAAGTTAAAATAGAAGATAGGTCAGACTTAGATTAAAGAGGACTTAATTGTGCTACAATAGATTACATGAGGCAGATCATTTTAAAATTATTTTTGGAATGAATGATTTATTTCTGAACTTTCGTAAAACCTGAAAGCCATTTTGTGAATAATCGCATATAATATGTAGTTTTCCCAGTTGAACTAATTAATCATTAATCTGGTATTCCTTGATACCCCTAAGTGATGCTGTAATTGTTTCTAGAATGAAGAGTAATTTTTTAATGAATATAATTCAGTGTCTCTTTGATTTTAGTTGCGTCTGACCATCGTGGAAGCTATGGGTCACATGACACACCTAATGGCCAAGGAAAAGTTAGAGGAAGTGTTACCTAGGGTGCTGCAGGGTATTTTGGGATTGTACAAGAAACATCCAGAACCATTTCATATCACACAGGTACATTTGAATATTTAACCAAGACGCACACACATTTATTTGATGTAGTGCTTAGTACTAATCATACGATATATGAAAATGCTAAACTAGTGAACCAATCAGTTCCTATAGCTGAACCATGTTAAAAAACCTCCTATTATAACATAGGTATATTAAGTCAGGTAGTCCTATCAATTCATCATTTCCTTTTTGGGGATTTATTTTATAAAACATTGCACAACACCAGTTACATTATTACAATTAATTACATTCTTTGTTTTATTACAGGGATTATGTAATGTTCTGGATGCTGTTTGTACAGAATGGAACACATAACATTACACCTGTTACATTATTACAATGATTACACACCCTATTTGATTACATGGATTATGTAATGTTCTGAATGCTGTTGTTCTAAGGGAACACATAACATTACACCTGTTACCGTAATTTCGGGATTATAGGTCGATGGGGTATATAGGTCGAA
Source organism: Saccostrea cuccullata (assembly GCF_032062105.1). NCBI lineage: Eukaryota > Metazoa > Mollusca > Bivalvia > Ostreida > Ostreidae > Saccostrea > Saccostrea cuccullata. The sequence goes on from NW_026933175.1 coordinate 544,203, forward strand.
AGGCTCATTTTCAGCCTTAATTTTTGAAAAATCCTAAGATAGGACGAACTTACTATATAGGACGAGGCTTTGTTTCCCATTTTCTAAAGATTCTTACGCAGATACAACGTATCAGAACAGGTAAACCCCTAAAATTACCGGGGTTATTCGTGACATGAACGTATCAAGAAAATAAACACGTATTTTAATGAGTATAGCATTTAAATAAAGTTTTTAAAAAAAAAAATGTAGTTAAAACTTCTTTAAATTGTGTTACTTCTTATTTTTCTCCAACTTGTCTGTTCAATGCCGCCGTAGTTTCACACTGTTGTTAAATCAGATGCATAAATAACACGTAAATACGTTAATATTTTACAGCTATAGTTCGGGAAATACCCGAGACCAAAGAATAGTAATTCCGATTTCAGAACAACTTGGACACATTCCTAATAAATTTTATTTAGACATTATTTACCGGTGGACGACAATTACTTCGATGTCCGCCATTTTTATTTTTCTTCTCCAGGGATTTGCTAAAACACGCAAATGACCATTGAATGTATATATCAAGCAACAGTAAAGAATTGAAATCATATTAACACTCTATAGTTTAATTTATAAATTTAATTGAGAGTACATTCACAATTTGACTGTCAACATGAATTTCACGGCTTTGTTTGTTCAATGATGTGTAACACCAATACCCTATAATGGCACGTGGGTTTCTTAATCATGCCCCGCAGGCATTTAAACTATACACAGGTGTTATAACACCTTTGCTTACACAGTGTAAATCCCTTTATCTGTCAGACAGTTAAAAATTCTGTTAGAAGCCAATCTTTGTATCGGTATATTCAAGATAAGTTCGTTTGACCAGTATTACAATTAATTAAAATTAAAAAAAACACAGTAATGACTAGCGTCTTTTTTTTTGGTAATTAAATTTAGGAATTGAATGGCAACAAATTATTTCACTCACTTTACATTTAAATAAAGATAAGACAATAAAAAATATTTAATATACTACTTCAATTTATTGCTACTAATAAATAGTAAAAACACTACAGTTGTGATCGTGAAAAATTTCCGTATTTTAAATTTTGATACGGTTGCGGTTTTACTTTTAGTACACGATCGCGACTTCCTAACTTCACAAGATGGATACCGCATGATGTTAATGGACAATACGTTGAGGAATTATTTAATAGATGAAGCAATGTTGTTTTCCTTTGTCATCAACGGATAATTAATGGAATTTATTTTGTAAGAAAGCTATAGAATAAATATTTTATTGTTTACCGGGGCATTAATTTTTTTGCGAAAAATAATCAAAAAAGTTACGAAAGTGGCACAAATTTGCTTTGAAATTGACGTAAATTTTACTGATTAGGGGGCATTTTTCATAAACTTGAGCCTTAAATAGGTCGAATTCTGTATATTGGGCGACCCCAGCGGTTCTGAGAAAAAAGTATCGACCTATATTCCGTAAATTACGGTACATTATTATAATGATTACATTCAGTATTTGATTACAGGGATTATGTAATGTTCTGGATGCTGTTTGTACTAAGGAGAAAACATTACATAACACTTGTTACATTAATACAATGATTATATTCTCTGTTTGATTACAGGGATTATGTAATGTTCTGGATGCTGTTTGTACTAAGGAGAAAACATTACATAACACTTGTTACTGTAAACCAACTTTTATTCGCGTGCGAGTAATTTTCGCGAAGTTCGCGAGAGCCTCGTCATCGCGAATATTTCTCGCCGCGAACAGGTTCTTAAAGACTATGTGTCTATTAAAAAGAGAATCTAAATAGGCTTTATCGCGAAAATTAATCGTCGCAAACTAGTTTACCCCCGATCAATCGCGAAATAAAGTCGTCGCGAATAAAAGTTGGTTTACAGTATATTAATACAATGATTATATTTTCTGTTTGATTACAGGGATTATGTAATGTTCTTGATGCTGTTTGTACAGAATGGAACACATAACATTACACCTGTTACATTATTACAATGATAACATTCCCTATTTGATTACATGGATTATATAATGTTCTGGATGCTGTTGTTCTAAGGGGAACACAATACATTACACCTATTGCATTATTACAATGATTATATTCTCTGTTTGATTACAGGGATTATGTAATGTTCTGGATACTGTTTGTACTAAGGAGAAAACATTACATAACACATTACTTTATTACAATGATTACATTTTCTGTTTGATTACAGGGATTATGTAATGTTCTGGATGCTGTTTGTACTGAGTGGAACACATTACATTACACTGTTACATTTATACAATGATTATATTTTCTGTTTGATTACAGGGATTATGTAATGTTCTGGATGCTGTTTGTACTGAGTGGAACATGTTACATTACACTGTTACATTATTACAATGATTACATTTTCTGTTTGATTACAGGGATTATGTAATGTTCTGGATGCTGTTTGACTGAGTGGAACACATTACATTACACTGTTACATTATTACAATGATAACATTTTCTGTATGATTACAGGGATTATGTAATGTTCTGGATGCTGTTTGTACTGAAGGGAACACAATTCTGGAACCACAGCTGGAAGGACTCTTGTCAGCTTTATTCCCACAGGTGAGATAACGAGCCAGGATTTACCTGTTTCTACAGGTGAGATAACGACTAAACGAGGCAGGATTTTCCTGTTTTCTCCGGTGAGCTAGACACCCTATTTATCACAGCTGTACTGTAATAAAATGCACAGAATATAAAATTTAAAACCTCAAATAAAAAATTATAGAAATTAAAATATTTCCATTTCTAATATTTTTCTCTGTGATAACTCTTTGAAAGTTAGGGGTAGTTTATTTCTTGATAATTCTGCCGGAATGTAAATTAGGCAGGTCGATAGGTCGGGAGCTAAGGAAGCCTAATACGCATGCAATTCTCGTGCGCATCTGTCTCTGTGTCTGACGCTAAGGAGGCCAAATATGCATGTAAATTTCGTGCGGCTGCCTTTGTGTTTGACGTCGGTTGGCGAGGACTATTGAAATTGGCATGGACGTGATCATGTGATTTAAATCTATTTAGCTACATTTTTAAAGTCTAAATCTACAATTTTATTTCACAATGAAATGGAAATATAAGGAATCACTGTCTATTTAGGAGGGTATGTCAGGGACATCAACAATAGTGGGAAACATGGGATAATTTAAGCATAATGGGCTTCGCCCGTTATGCAAATTATCCCATGTTTCCCATTATTGTTGATGCCCTGACATACCCTCCTAACTAGACAGTGATTCCTTAATTATATTGACACTTTCTAGAATTTTTTTAACATTCTTATGAACATTTTAATGTTACTTTTTTGTGATTATTTACGGTGTGTTCCCAGTACACCTACCAAACCTCCTATTGTTGTGGGGGACTCAAATATGAAAATTTCCTTCATTAGCACTGATGAGTTTAAAATATCCAACATTTGATGTTTTGTCTCAAGATTGCCTAGATTTGAATCATTAAAATTAAAAAAAAAATTAAAAAAAAAAAACTCGTCATTTTCATCGGTATAAGAAATGCCATATGTCTTAAGTTGATATTTCCTCTACTCCTACATGTGATAAACTAAAAGACTGGATCAATGACTTTTTGCTGTTTGATATTAAAGTCAATGTTCAACAAGTTATGTAAAAAAAAAAAAAGAAGAAATGAACACATTAACCAGCACTTTTTTATGAAAGCTAAAAAAAAGATCTGTAGATAACAAGCACAAAGTATCCAGATTTAAATATAACCAATATAAGTATAACATCACTCTTCTGACTTTCAAGCCTCTAGAACATGTATTTATCAACAGAGCTGCCAACCCTTACGGTTTTGGCATAAGACTTACGGTTTGGGCATCTGAAATAAGCTTTATGATTTATCAGTTTCTCCTCATGATCTCCATCGTTCTCTCCATCAAACATTTGAATTACTGGTAATTTAAAAGCGTTCCACATTCAGTTTTTGCCGATTTAAATATGAAAGTAATTCTGCTTGCTTGTATTGTATTGCTAATTTACAATCTATATTTAAAAGTAATTAAATGAATATGAACGGCAGCAGGGGGTCTATGCAGCTTCTGAACTTCTTCATTAAGATTTTTCATTTTATGATGTTGGCAGCTCAATATGTACCTAATATTTCTCATAATACATTTAGGTTAAGGACCTTGCCAGTAGGTTTCAACAATTGCCAACATTAAATGTTCATAACCTAAAATATAGAAAGATGTTTGTAGTTCTTGGGTACTGGAAAGTTAGGTTTCAACAACTGCTTACATTAAATGTTCATAACCTGAAATATAGGATGATGTTTATAATTCTTGGGTACTGGAAAGTTATGTAATCTTCACAGCCCTCCAGCTGCTTCAACACCGGAAGTCATCGCCCACATTTTTATCTAGATTAACTTGCGGGGTCCAGGGGGGATTTCTTACTGAATAGGGCCATCCTTTTGAGGTTATGAACAATTCCGTTAAAAAAAAGTTCGTGAAAATCATGATAAAAACAAATGTTTTGATAATTAATTGAGCTTACTTATTAAGAATGACAGGAAAGACGTGTCTTTATAGGTGTTCACCCCCCCTGACTACAATAATCCACTGAGTATCAAAAGCCACAACGAAGTGCTGAGGTGCTTTGCAATATTAGGTAGGAATTTTTTTTTTGTGAGTTTGCTTTTGATAAATGAATTGTTAAATTGGTTTTACATGAACCATTATATAACTGTTGGCTCTGTTGATCACTTCCATTGGATCGCAGTTGATAAGCTTAATATTGTGTGTAATACCTTGTGTTATCCAATGGTTTTGAAGGTCACTCCCAGCTGATGATATTACTTATTAGGTTTGTTTTTAACTGTTTATGGAAATATAAGAGGTGGTCATTCTCATATAAATTGCAAGATGAAGCCAATCCCTCTTAAGATCCTATCAATTCTATTGACACTTTTAATTATTTATTCAAGGAGAGTCCTTTAATTTGCTATCAATTTCTTTAATTGACTTATATTAGATTTGAACATGTTTGATGTTTTACTTCCTGTTTTTGTTGTTGATATTTTTACCTCACATGGGCTGAAAGCTCACGTGAGCTTTTCTGATTACCTGTTGTCTGGCGTCCTTCCCTTTGTCCGTCTGTCTGTCTGTCTGTTAACTTTTCACATTTTCAGCTTCTTCTCAAGAACCACTGGGCCAATTTAATCAAAGTTGACATAAAGCATCTTCAGAGAAGGTTAAATTATTAAAATGAAGGGCCAAGTTTTGTTCCAAGGATAGATAATAAAGAACATAAGGATATATGAGCTCATAAGAAAATATTCTTCTCAAGAACCACTGGGCCAGTAAAACTGAAACTGTGGAAGCTTTCTTTGGTCATGTAGATTCTATAATGTTCAAATCATAAACCTGGTGATAGGATGAGGCTACAATAGGGAATTTAAAGTTTTACATTGAAATATATAGGCAAAACCTTTAAAAATCTTATCAAGAACCATTTGAACAGAAAAACTGAACTTGTGTGGAAGCATCCTGGGTAGTGTTAATTCTAAACTGTTCAAGTCATGACTCTCTGGGGTAGTATAATTAGTATGGGACCATTAGGAATAGTACAATGGGGAAATCTGTTAAAGAATAGCAGGACCAAAGTTACTCAGGTAAGTGTTGTGGCCCATGGGCCTCTTTTCCTGATACTATACTACAATACTGTACTTGTAATTTTAAAATCATCCTTTCTTCTTGGGATTTTAGTCATTGTATGTATATTCAGTTTAAGATATCTGATATTTCTAGATTGTATTCATGTTACTTTTTCTTCATTTTAAAAAGATTAAACTTTTTTCAGAAAAGTTTCTTCTATATCTTTATGAATCACATGATTTAATATATTCTTTGGAGTGATATTAAGAGATGAACTGAGCTGATTTTGTTTTTTAGCCAGGCCTTTTTCTGGGAAGCTGACTGGCATTCTTCTACAGAGACTAGAACAGGGGAACGAGAAAGTCCGCATTGGAATCCTGACCATCTTCAAACACCTGATTAACGCTGCCAGTAGGTGGTTCTCATGATCAGTCTGTCAGAGCTGGAGTAGATGTAGCATTATGTCAGCTAGTATCAGCTAGTGAATAATATCATTTAGAGTATTGCTTAGAATATCAACAATTCTAATGTATTACAAACCAGAATATGTTGACTT